>NW_027468859.1:95000-365000 GCF_046254945.1 Alosa pseudoharengus
TCTCAGTTCCTGTATCCTATCAAATTCCAACATAGATGCATGGATGAGTCATGTCATCTGCACCTGCAGCTACATCAACAATCCACCCGCCATCCACTCCAAACAATGTTTTTCCCAATAATTGATATCGGCACACATTTCAGTCAAAACCTTAGGTGATTTTGAACTGGCCATGTGAATAAATGTTACACATTATATGTAAAACACAGGTAGCTCTCCTCATTTTATTCTCTAAGCTCTCAGGAGAAAAACGGTCGGAAACTCCATGCATCAAACAAACTCTGCGCGTGCAGGCCACCTATATTAATTAATTAATGGCCGTCAATCAATGGCCAATTGCGCAAAGACGGGCGGAATTCTTGCTCCAGTAGCCTAAAACACTTCAGTGAACGTTCAAATAACCCCCAGAGTTCAGTGTCCATCAGGGTGTTCAATATATGCGATATATTCAAGTTGCTTATATTGCATTTTAGAGGACAATGATAAAGCCATGTGCAACGCATTTTGGCTTGCCAGCAGGTTGGATAAACTCAATTTACTACACAATAATGTAGGCTAGGAATATATCTTTTATATGTCATGCGTGCAGTTGTTGAATTGCACATAACACGTCTGCATATTTATTTAGTCTTCTTTCTCTCGACTCTAGGCTAGCGCATGCATTATCATGGCCCTATAATTGTGCAAAGACAGGCGGGATATCCGACGCTCCTTTTACAGTAAACCACTTCACAACGAACGTTCAAATAACCCCCAGAGTTCAGTGTCCATCAGTCCCAACATTTAGAAACATAATCGAAAAGTCCAAGACTGGAGAGAGACTGGAGAACGGCCGTATGTCTCACAGCAACTGCGATAACCTTGTTTCTTTAAGGCTATCCTAACCTCCAAATATCCACATCTAATGAGGGTCGGCGACTATCCAATACCCAATACTATTTGCAATACCCTCGATATGCATATTATTGGAAAGTTTAGTTTATGGCCGTTCGTGTGAGTACAATAACTTAATTTTGTAAATTTTACCAAAACGACTAGTTTCGCCTTGCAGGGTACATTTCATTTGTTGTCTTATCTTTTTTTATTCAAAACAATTCGTAGGTATCTATACTCAAGTCTAATTACCACCAGACACAAATAATCATCACTAGGTTAAATCTTCTCTCTCTCTCCAAAATGTCTTCCTCTGAGATGCACGCGCTATAGGCTATAATTTAGACTATCCGACATTTTAAATGTGACTCTCTAATCAACTTGTTTTAGCTCCTAAACACGAAAAATATGTATTGAACATTGATGTTCAACGGAGCTGGTGTGTGTGAGGCGCACTCTTAAAGACGCGACTAACCTTTCTGTTTCATTCGTTCTTGTGCGTAGGCTATTACAGAATCCAATCCTGTCGATGCCCCTGCTATTTATCAATGTAGCCTTTTATTGTTTTTTTGCCATGAATCGTCTGAGCTGTGATGAAATCGTGTGTTGTTTAAAGTTGGGACGATTACTGTAGGCCTAGGCTATACTGCCCATATTGGAATAAAAAAAATAATGGCCCACCCTAGGCCTACTTCGCAAAAGTCCACTCCGTTGAAAAATCCTGGCTATGGCACTGTTAATGACCTCGTGTCGGAATGACAGGACGTTTGAAAAAAGGTCAAGTGCCGCTACTCCGACAATGAAAAAAAAAATTTCGCAGTAGTGGGACGCCTGAAAATTAATGTTAATGCCGCCACTTCGACAATTAGACGCCAATGTCTAAGTAGCGGCATGTCGGAATAGCAGCATGTAACCATCAATTTCCACCCCCTTTTGCCTCACCATAGCTCTCCTTACCCACACTGTATGCCTTGCAACTGCCAACGTCACCTGGATTGCTTGTCTGTTTTTCTTATATGTTTCAAAAACCCCAAACATAAACAGTTTTTCCCAGTTATTATTTATGTATTCTGTTTCTTCATTAAAACCAATCACTATTTCTTTCAGTTTTCTCACAAAACACTTTAGTTTCTCACAATGGAAAAACATATGCTTCACTCCTTCTTTTTCTTTTCCACATATTTTACATAAATCACTGTTCACAAACCCCATCTTAAATAATCTCATTTCATTAAAAACACAATTGTGGCCCAGCATAAAATCAAAGTTTTCTAAAATTGGACATTTTAAACCTTGTCTCATGTTTCGCCATATATCTTCCTTTGTTATGTTTTCAAGCACTCTTTCCCAATATGAATTTGAAACTGGCTCCACAAAAGCAAGGCTTCTAAAAAATAAATAAAACTGTTTTAAAACACAAAGCTCAAACACACCATTACCTTCTTTAAAAACAATTTCAAATTTCTCTTCCTGTTTTTCCTCATTCATTTCTATTTGTTCTATCCATTCTTTTGGTATTGCACTTATGATTTTTCCTAGATCCTTTTTAATTTTATCTTCCTCATAGTCCTCCTTTATTTGTTTCAAGTCATCCACAAAAGCTTGGAATGGCAAGAGCCCTGGCCTTATCTCATAAAAGAGATATCTGATTGTTTTAAAACCAGCTTCATACCAAATCTTCCAATAAAATCCCCATCCAATATTTAAATTTAGATTTAAAAACAGTGGTTGATTTAAAAACGCTTCCCTCCCAATTGGAGTTATTTTTAAACTCTCCCTAAATTTTACCCACGCCCTTAAAACTTCCCTATAAAACTCTGGGATGCCAACAGTCATGTTGTCCTTCAACCCCATCCATAAGGCTGAAGACCCCATACCACAAACTTTATTTAAAAAGTATTTCATTGTTGACTTCCATTCTTTATTTTCATCACCTTGTAGCGTGACTTTACAATATGAAGATGTGATAATAATTAATAATCAAACTCATGATTTACTATTAAAAGATTTAGTCATATAACTGCTTAAATCCAGCTTGCTCTAAAACAAATAAAAATGTGCAAATGCTGCAAGATAATGATACACAACC
The DNA here is from genome assembly GCF_046254945.1 of Alosa pseudoharengus. Lineage (NCBI taxonomy): Eukaryota > Metazoa > Chordata > Actinopteri > Clupeiformes > Clupeidae > Alosa > Alosa pseudoharengus. The sequence continues at coordinate 97,963 of NW_027468859.1, forward strand.
AGTGTGAAACAAGTTAGACTTATAATGTTTAAAAACTTAGAAACTTAGAATTGAAGTGTTTTCTTAATTAAAAGCATAAATTGTTTTTGCTAGAATAAATGGCGTTTTACAAACGGAAGTTCAGGAGGAGCGTGACGGAATTTGCCACGCCTCCTTCTTCAATCAGTCAGGTTATTTAATCGCAGTCTACCTGCCGAAGTTGCAGCATCGGTGTTACTCCGCTCGCAGTGACTACCGGTTTGCTCGCTTGTCTCAAACAGAACTTGCTGCCCACTATCTGTTACAGACTTTCATGGTCTAGGTTGCGTGGGAAACTACTGCAGGGAGGTAGTTCTTATCTTGTTGCTTTGTATTAGAGCTGTTGTAAAGCCCACTCGTTCCTGCTGAATGTTGAGATACATGTCACAAACATGTAGGCTATAGCCTACTAGATGAAGGCACTTGTTTAGCTATGCCTTACTTGTTTTTAGCTAACAACTTTTCGGTCACATTGGCTGTGTTAATAGTTACAGGCTCACGGAGTGCTTGTCTAGAGGCATAGGGTGAACTGAAATCAGTTTAGGCTAAATATCCCGTGAATCACACTTGAACATTGCAAGCGGCCATGTTATATAGACGTGACATTTCTGATAAATCAGGCTTCCAGTCCTTCGTGGTTCTTTGGTAAAGTTTGCTTGGAATTGTGTTAACCAACGTGTTGTCTCCTAAGTTGTTTGTCACTCAAATTTGCTTCAGTAGCCAATGTGCCTGTATTCTGTGATTTGCATGGGTCCCAGCTTGTAACTTCTAACACGTTACATCTCTTGCCACTTTGTTTGTTTTAGCAAGCAACTAGCTTCCCTCATTGCAGATGGCTAATGGTTAGCCTAGGCCTACACATGAAGTTGGTACTAGGCTACAAACTGCTACCGTTTGCCAAGGGTAATTGTATAACGTTAGCTAAAATTACCTAGCCTACTGTTTTGATTTTAGTAGGCTACTGACTAGCCTACTCCTGCTAGTCAGTGTGTGTCACCGTGGGCTATGCAGTGGGTTCTAGCTTAGCTTGTAGGCTAATTCCTGCTACATGATTTCAATAATAACTTTAAAGCCTCAATTGCTGTGACGAGTTTCTATCTCATTAAAGATAAGTAGTAGACCTACATAACAAACAGCTAACAAACTCAGCTGCGTTCTACAGCTAACGCATCTACATGTTGCTGACTGCTACCACTTTGCCTGTTTAAAGAGTCTTATCTCGGAATTTGATTTGTGATAAGAACAGTTTAATATGCATTAGTATTGAACGCATTGCGCTGCGGTGTTCATGATGCTAACCTTTAACCCTTAGAACCCTAAGCAGTTTTTAGGGCATTTTCACAACCTTTATTCATAAGGATTTATTCTGGTCATTGTAAGTGCCACACACATATATTATATATTGTTTTTTTCAGGAGAGTCTAGGCTATTCAGATCTGCCATCATTTCATGTATTAATACTAGCATTGATTTTATTTAGATTTTTAAAGAATTAAAATATAAAAAGTGTATTATAAAAATTCTTATATTTCGACATGTATCTCACCACAGCAAGCTCACAGCTCTACATGCATTGCATGTGTGTGTAGGGCAGACTGTCCTGAATCGGGCAACATAATTGCCATGTTGGAGGGATACTCTGGGGCTGAGCAATTTACAGAAATATTTGCTGTGTGATTTACGGAAATAAATGCCATTTTTTATTTAGTGAAGAAAAATGACCTTTCTGCGCTCCATATCTGTGACACGAACTGATCGATCTGACCTGACTTGACCCGAGGTTGCGTGTTAGCCTGCGTGCCTGTGTGTATGCAGTCATAATAATTCTCAACTCTTGCATTGCCATGAACAAAGTAAAGGCAAAAAAGGTGTTTATTTGTTGAACAAATTGGGATGCAATGTGAGCCTTGAATTGGATGCCATGCAGGAATTTGCTAGGATCTCAAAACCGGAATATGAACATGCTTTGCCATAGAGAAACACATGATAGCATTGGATTATAAACATGCTTTGCCACAAGAACAGACAAAAACGTGGGGTAAGTCCAGCTATATGAAGTTATTATTTTGCTGTCACTTCGTCTGTTTTATAACCCAGAAGGATGTACTTGGTATCAAATGATAGCTCTGAGTCTCCTCTTTTATCTGACATGCGTGGCATATCTATGCGATCACGGGTCCGCGAGTAATTCAAACGAGAGTAATGAGTGTGCAGCGTTGGTTTGTGTACATGACGTTATTATTTTGCAGTCACTTTGTCTGGTTTTATAAGCCAGAAGGATCGATAAACATGGTACCAATGGATAGCCCTGTGCCCCCTCTTTCATCTGATATGCTATGCATATCGTGGCGCTATTGAAAAAAAAAGTTAGTTATGCTTATTTCTCCTTACCAGATTCACCTAGACTCAAAATTCTTTCAGAATATTAATCTCTAAACTCAGATGCATCTTTTTGGCCCTGGTCTTATGGTCTACAAATGTTTACTTTTTCCACAATTTCATGGAAAAGCCAAACATTATAAAAAGTTTCACACTCTTCAAAAATAATCGAATCTTCACCAAAATTCTCACAGACAATGTTTAGACCAAGCCTCACAAAAGTTATCGCTCAGAATTTTGATATTTTGTTCCATTTCAGAGATATAGGCCAATAAAGTTAGACCACTTAGGCCTTTTTTCCTAGATCACCTATATTCCTATAAACCGTAAGTCCTAGAAACTTGACATTTTCAAGTATTGTTACCAGTACCCCCCACTACCCATAACCCAAATTTTGGGTACTGCACCCAAAGGTGGCGCTCTTGTCAAAAACGCTTATTTCTCCTTACCAGATTCACCTAGACTCAAAATTCTTTCATCATATTAATCTCTACATTCAGATGCATCTTTTTCACCCTGGTCTTATGCTCTAAAAATGTTTACTTTTGCCACAATTTCAGAGAAAAGCCAAACATCATAAAAAGTTTCACAGGCTTCAAAAATTATCAAATCTTCACCAAAATTCTCACAGACAATGTTTAGACAAAGCCTCACAAAAGTTATCAAAAGAATTTGGATACGTTGTTCCATTTCAGAGATATAGGCCAATAAAGTTCGACCACTCAGCCCATTTCACCTATATCACCTATATTCCTATATGAGTATTTTTTTTTTCTTGGATAACAACCATACAACCATCATTAGGTGGATACCATTAACAGTGCACATTTTCAGATATGTACTCTTTTTTATAAAGCCCTTAATTCTATTGTCAAATGTATGCTAGGAATTTTCTTGATGTTGTGTGTTTGCCAACACACATTTTCACCATTTGAATGTGACTGCTCAATGTGTATGATTGTCAGTGGCTGAGTGGGATAATGCCTAGTGCTGGTGTTTGTTAGGTTGAGAGTTCGAATCCTGCTAGAGCTTTAGGCTCAAGATGCACATGCTATTGGTTATTGAAGATTCACACTATTGAACAGCACCTGAATGACATCAGACAATTAACATTCACACTCATTAGTTGCCAAGAATCAGAATGCCGACACACTCTATGACATATAGGGGAACTTCTTTGTTTACTATTTTTCCTTCATCATTAAGTCTATCATATTTATATTTCATCCATTACTGTTCTTCTCTATAAATGTCTATTTGCCCCAGAATATCCAAAAGTTTTCAGGTGTACTCTTTCAGGAAAGCCCTTCATTTTATTGTCAAATGTGTACTTGGAGTTTTTCTTGTGTGTTTACCAACACACATTTTCACCATTTGAATGTGACTGCTGAATGTGTATGATTGTCAGTGGCAGAGTGGGATAATGCCTAGTGCTGGTGTTTGTTAGGTTGAGAGTTCGAATCCTGCTAGAGCTTTAGGCTCAAGATGCACATGCTATTGGTTATTGAAGATTCACACTATTGAACAGCACCTGAATGACATCAGACAATTAACATTCACACTCATTAGTTGCCAAGAATCAGAATGCCGACACACTCTATGACATATAGGGGAACTTCTTTGTTTACTATTTTTCCTTCATCATTAAGTCTATCATATTTATATTTCATCCATTACTGTTCTTCTCTATAAATGTCTATTTGCCCCAGAATATCCAAAAGTTTTCAGGTGTATTTTTTCAGGAAAGCCCTTCATTTTATTGTCAAATATATACTTGGAGTTTTTCTTGTGTGTTTACCAACACACATTTTCACCATGTGAATGTGACTACCCAATATGTAGGATTGTCAGTGGCTCAGTGGGATAATGCCTAGTGCTGGTGTTTGTTAGGTTGAGGGTTCGAATCCCCGGTAGTGCTTTAGGCTCTAGCTCGAATACTATTGGTTATTGAAGATTCACACCATTGAACAGCACCTGAATGACATCAGGCAATCAACATTCACACTCATCAGTTGCCAAGAATCAGAATGCCGAGACACTCTATGACATTCAGGGGAACTTCTTTGTTTACTATTTTTCCTTCATCATTAAGTCTATCATATTTATATTTAATCTATTAGTGTTCATCTCTACAAATGTCTAATCGCCCCTCCATGCTTGGAGTTTTTCTTGTGTGTTTACCAATACACATTTTCACCATGTGAATGTGACTGGCCAACATGTAGGATTGACAGTGGCTCAGTGGGATAATGCCTTGTACTGGTGATCCTTAGGTTGAGAGTTCAAATCCCACTTGAAGCATTAGTGGGTTGTGGATGTTAGCATACTACAATAGAATGCTGTTGGGTTGTGGAGGATAACACACTATAACATTACAGCTACTTGTCAATATGGACTTGTAGTGCAAGGCAAGTATTACTGTATAATTATAAGCTGTAGCCTATAATTATTTGTTATTCTTATAATATTTGTCATTTCTTATACATATTTAGTCGGCTCTTCCACTTGACAGAACAACTCTATATCGGTTAAGGATGTCACGCATGAAACAATGCTGCAGAAACATGAAAATACGACTTTGAGTTTAGTAGGCTATAATTTTCAGTTCCTGTTTATCTATTGCACAATGGGTAATAATTTAAAGGAATCATGTTGCAGTCTTGTAAATAGTGACCCTGCAAGATCCCTAGTCATTGCAAAATCATAGTCTGTGACTTAAAACTCTACTACTTGTCTTTAGATGTGAGAGGGTCTGAGACTGTAGTCTTTCAAAAATCTTTTCCAAATCTTTGCAAATCTTTCCAAAGTTTACCCGCTGGGAAACCCTGTAGCTCCGGAGCAGGGGCTCAGACCAGAATAAATTGTTTGCTCGCCCTCAGTTCGCTCTTTTGTTCATCTCAACCCAGCACTCCAGTGTGTCCTGCTCTGTGTGCGTCTTTGAGTTAACGTAAGTCATCACTTTAATCACCCTCACTATGACTTTTGTGATGTTTATCAGTTTGTAGAGTAGCTCTGCCATCATGTGTAAAGTTAAGGTCTTTGTTTGTTGGTTTGGTGTGTTGGAGTCCCATGTGAGAGATGATTAGGTGATGTTGGTTGACTTGGGATGTCAAGTATTGTTTAGTTGTACCTTATATAGCCTTATGATTTCAGTTTATTGTTCAAATGTCAATTGGTTTGTTTGTGAGTTGGGATCTGTACTGATTTACCCCATTTCACTGATTACTCCATTTTCTGTTTGTTTCCTCTTTGATGCAGCACACATACAAGTAAAGAACAAAAGAACAGATGAATTGAAACTCAAATAAAGTTAACTTGTGTTGCACCGAAACCTGCCATCTTCGTGTCATCACTCCATACCTTCTTCTTCTTCTTCTTCTTTCGGTTTTTATGGCGGTTGGCAACTAACTTTAATGGTGCATTACCGCCACCAACTGGACTGGAGTGTGGTACTGGAGTCTAACCTTTCCTAATAGGATACAAACAAATAAAAACAAACAAACAAACAAAACAAAACAAAACAAAACAAACAAAACAAAACAAACCAAACAAAACAAAAGATCAAACTAAATTCTTTTAATTAGTCCTGTATTCCTCAGGAAGCCAATTACATATCTTACACACATTTCCCCTGTGTTTCTTTGCAGAATTTCTTCTAGGTTTAGCCTCTGTTGTTCTCCTTGTAATTGTAAGACTAGTCTTTGTCTTTCTTCCTGATAATTATTACAGTGTAAAATAACATGCTCTATAGTCTCTGGACTACCACAGAATTCACAGTTGCCATCAGCATGCTTCTTCATTACTAACAAAGTTTTATTTAGGCGTGTGTGTCCATACCTCATTCTAGAGAATACATCCTCCTCCTCCTTGCTTCTGTTTGTACTTCTGCTCTTTCCCACTTTATTCTGAATATTATAGAACTGTCTTCCAGTCTGCCCACCGTCCCATAATGTTTGCCATTTACCCTTAACTATGTTTTTGACCATACTTTTAATTTCTGCTTTGCTGTAGTTCACTTCAACATCTATATTATAATGTCTAGCTGCTTGCTTAGCACTTCTATCTGCTAACTCATTTCCTATTACTCCTATATGAGCTGGTACCCATACCAGAGTTATAGTAGTTCCTGATTTTATTAGTTTATTTGCCACTTGCAATATATCATACACAATGTCCTGCCTTGACTTTGACTGAAACGTTTTAATGCTGATCAAAGCTGAGCTGGAATCTGAAGCAATTACTGCCTTCATTGGCCTATTGACCTCCACCCAAAGCAACGCTAGCCACACAGCTATCAATTCCGCTGTGTAAACTGCTAAATCATCACTGATTCTTTTTCCAACTTTAATGTTTAATTTTGGAATGACATAAGCAACACCCATTCTTTTATCAGTTAGTTTAGATGCATCTGTATATATAGTCATATCCTCACTATACCTCTCCATTAAATAGCTCTGCACCCTGTATTTATCTATGTCATTATTTTGTTTTTCTTCTAATAATCCCAAATCAGTGGACACCTCCCTATAAACCCATGGTGGAGTATCTGGGAATGGTACAGTGGGACTTATTTTTAGTTCATTAAACCCCATTTCATTTACTTTATCATGGATGACCCAACCAAAACTTCTGACTTGAGCGTTTCCACGCTCTTGGCATTGCTTCAATACCGACTGACTCATATGACCTTCATTATGACCTCTCAAGTTTGCCCAATACACAAGGGCCAACTGATCTCTTCTAAGGTGAAGAGGCATTTCTCCCATCTCCACCTGGATAGCTGTTACTGGCGTGGTTTTGACAGCACCACAGCATAACCTTAACGCCTGATTTTGGATCACATCCAACTTATTCAGCCATGTTTTGGCTGCAGAGCCATATATTATGCAACCATAGTCAAATACAGACCTGATCAATCCTGTATAAATTGTTCTTAGAGCAGGTCTACTTGCTCCCCACTCCACTCCACATAGACATCTCATTACATTTAATACCTTCTTACATTTATCAATTATTTTTTGAATATGCACTGCCCATGTTAACCTTTGATCTAACCATATGCCCAAGTATTTAAGGCGAGACACTACAGGTGAATAGGGTAAAATTTTTAACAAGCAGATATCACTATGAAACTTACCCAGTTGATTACTTACATTAATATGAGAAAAAAATGTATTACAAGTTTTCTGTAATTTAATGTTTACATATGCAAATTAGGCATTATCTATTTAAATATGCGCTAATTTGCATACATTTTAAAACAAGAAACCTGAGCATTGGATACAGCCAGGTTCAAAATTATGTTTTCATTGTGTTCAGATAATAGATGTTGAAAAATTTACAGAGGGATTTATGAATATCTACTTTAGTTATCCTGTAAATCAGAATATAATGTCAATAGCCCTAAAAAATCGATTTTTGCCATGTTTTTAGGCATAAAATGTCATGTAAGTCAGGCTAGGAATAATATATCAACAAACCCCTCTGTAAATATCTTCGAAATATAGTTAGGCATAAGTCTAGAAAGTTTGGTGTATGTAAGTGCTTCTGAAGTGGAGTTTCCTTGCTCAGAGTGGGAGAGGTAACTCGTTTTGAGAAAACAGCCTTGAAAGACAGCCAATGAGATTCCGTTCTCAGCCTAGACTCGTCTTTGAACTTTCGCGATTGGTTGCTGATACAAAGGAAGTGTCCATATATGGATCGCATAGCGTGATACAGGAAAAACAGAGCTTTCCAACGGTACTACACACGATATGTTTTGGGTCACAGTCGCGGGAGTGCATGGAAGGTTAGAATGCTAACTTTTGCTGAATTTAGGATAAATATACAGGCGCGAGTAGACACAATATAATGAAATAAACACCTAAATGTGTAAATCGGACTTTTTTGTTGTAGTAGTGTGATAGAATACATGCTAAGGTAACAGACTAGCTCCAAATCTCGAAATTGACCAGTGCATGAAAAAACGATGTTTTCACCTGCCGTGTCTCGCCTTAAAGGAATCAACCCTTTCTAACTCATTATTTGAAAACTTCACTTTTATTTCCTTAGCTAATTTCTTTCTAGAGAAAACCATTATTTTGGTCTTATCAATTGAGATTCTAAAACCCCACCTAATAGACCATTTACCTACTACATCAACTGCTTGCTGTATTTTATTCACCACAAATTCAACATTCCTCCCTCTTTTCCATAAAGCCCCATCATCTGCAAACAGTGCTATATCTACAAAATTCTCCACTTCCTTAAAAATGTCATTTATCATGATAGAAAACAACAAAGGACTGATAATACTCCCTTGCGGGATACCATTTTCTACCTGATACTGCTCACTTGTCACCCCATTTATTCTCACCATTATTGTTCTTTCAGACAAAAAATCCTTAATCCATGTGAATACTCTCCCTTTGATTCCCATATGATTTAACTTAATCAAAAGTCCTTCCTTCCACATCATGTCGTATGCTTTCTCAATATCACAGAAGACAGCCACCACTGACTCCTTATTTACTTGAGCTCGTCTTATTACATCCTCCAAGAATACTAAAGGATCCATAGTACCTCTACCTCTTCTAAAACCACTCTGATAATTATGTATCAATCCTTTAGACTCAACTATATATATAAGTCTGTCATTCATAATTCTTTCCATTGCTTTCCCCATTTGGGATGTAAGTGCTATTGGCCTGTAATTGTTAGGAATCTTTGGATCTTTCCCAGGTTTTTTAATAGGGATAACTATAGATTCTTTCCATGCTCTTGGAATAATTCCCTCTGTCCATACCTTATTATATAGAGACAATAACACTTCCTTTCCTTTGTCAGTTAAGTTTTCCAACATAGCATAACAAATCCCATCCCCCCCTGGTGAAGACTTACCTAACTTTCTCAGTGCATTATTGAGTTCAGTTATTGTGATTAATTCATCCAACACCCCTCCTATCACAACTTCATTCTCAAAATCATGTTTATATTTTTCCATTGTTTCTGCTCTTGCTCTCTTTTCCTGTTGGCTAAGATTTTCATTACTATGTACCTTACTCAGAACCTTTGCAATTATCTCTGCTTTGCCAATGTTACTAGTAATTACATTTTGACCATCATTTAACACAGGATATCCATATTCTTTTGCACTCCCTTTCATTTTCTTTATCATTCCCCAAACTCTCTCCACTGGAGTGGTTCTTATCACTCCATACCATTGAGCCTTCTGAGTCACACCATTGAACAGCACCTGAATGACATCAGGCAATTAACATTCACACTCATTACACACTGCTGGTGTTTGTTAGGTTGAGAGTTCGAATCCTGCTAGAGCTTGAAGCTCAAGATGCACATGCTATTGGTTATTGAAGATTGACACCATTGAACAGCACCTGAATGACATCAGGCAATTAACATTCACACTCATTAGTTGCCAAGAATCAGAATGCCGACACACTCTATGACATATAGGGGAACTTCTTTGTTTACTATTTTTCCTTCATCATTAAGTCTATCATATTTATATTTCATCCATTACTGTTCTTCTCTATAAATGTCTAATTGCCCCAGAATATCCAAAAGTTTTCAGGTGTACTCTTTCAGGAAAGCCCTTCATTTTATTGTCAAATGTATACTTGGAGTTTTTCTTGTGTGTTTACCAACACACATTTTCACCATGTGAATGTGACTGCCTAATATGTCGGATTGTTAGTGGCTCAGAGGGATAATGCCTAGTGCTGGTGTTTGTTAGGTTGAGAGTTCGAATCCTGCTAGAGCTTTAGGCTCAAGATGCACATGCTATTGGTTATTGAAGAGTCACACCATTGAACAGCACCTGAATGACATCAGGCAATCAACATTTACACTCATTAGTTGCCAAGAATCAGAATGCCGACACACTCGAAGACATATAGGGGAACTTCTTTGTTTACTATTTTTCCTTCATCATTAAGTCTATCATATTTATATTTCATCCATTACTGTTCTTCTCTACAAATGTCTAATTGTCCCAGAATTTCCAAACGTTTTCAGGTGTTCTCTTTCAGGAAAGCCCTTCATTTTATTGTCAAATGTATACTTGGAGTTTTTCTTGTGTGTTTACCAATACACATTTTCAGCATGTGAATGTGACTGGCAAAGATGTAGGATTGACAGTGGCTTAGTGGGATAATGCCTTGTACTGGTCATCCTTATGTTGAGTGTTCAAATCCCACCTGAAGCATTAGTGTTAAAATACTGTTGGGTTGTGGAGGTTAGCATACTAGAATAGAATGCTGTTGGGTTGTGGAGGTTAGCACACTATAACATTACAGCATTACAGCTACTTGTCAATATGGACTTGTAGTGCAAGGCAAGTATAACTGTATAATTATACGCTGTTTATCTTATTGACTCCGACACAGAACCCACCACCACAAATACAATTCAATTCTGTGGGAAACACTGCCTTCCATTATCAAACCCTTCATCTTATCCACAACAAATAAATAGTCCTGTAGAATCAAGTATTGTTAGAATACTGTTGGGTTGTGGAGGTTAGCACACTATAATGTTACAGCACAGGGTAATCCTAATTTTATGCATCAAATTTATTCCAATCCAACTCAAAAGTGTTGAACGACACAAAGTGAAGGTTTTATCCAGATCAAAACCAAGAATAGATTATGTGATCTAATCCAATTTCAGGATCCTTGTTTCCCTTTGAACAACCCATTTTCAAGATTTGATCCAATCCGATAGCTGAAATCCGGTAACTGAAATCCGATAACCGAAATCCGATCACGTTTCTTTTGAACAATTGTGCCCAAACAATCAAAGCATATGTAAAACTAAAAAGCTATGCCATCATGTTCGTTTTGCTCGGACCCCGTAAATCACCGCTTGCGGTTATATTTATTATTATTACACATCTGCCATTGGAGTCTATGGCAGCCCATAGAACGCCTGGCTAAAAAGTTCAGATTTTTTGGCAGAAAGTTTCGGGACACTCCACTGACCATTCACACTTATTTACGGACCTCTAAACCCAGCCATCTAGCGCCACCAACAGGTCAAAATCTGGCCGAAAATAGAATCGCTGGGTCTAAAGTTATGAAATTTGGTACACTGATTCAGCACTGTCCCATGATCACTCTCACTAATTTACAGAACTCTATGCACAACACTCTAGCGCCACCAATGGGTCAAAACTGGATTGCATTAACGCATGTGACCATTGAACGGTGCATCCGATTTTTACAAATCAGGCACTGTTGGAATGCCTGGACTGACCTAAGTTCAATGACCCCTATTACGTCACTTTCCGCCATATTGGACCTCCGCCATATTGGATTTAGTCCAAACTCTACGAAAAGTTTCAGCGTTCACAAATTTCATCCGATTTTCACGGAACTTGGCGGAGATGATCTTCTGCCCGAGCCGCACAAACGATACTTGTCAGATTTTTCAATTTCATTTTTGTTTGCCCGTGACAGCCAATCAAATATGGCGATGATGCGCCAAACAGGAAGTGGACTAATATCTCTGTGCCACTTTGAGTTAACATAACAAAACTCGAAACCATTAGTCAGGACACTGTCCAAATCACTCACAGCAATTTATATGCATATACATTGAACACTCTAGCGCCACCACCAGTTCAATGCTGGACATGCGTTCATGCGCGTGATCCTTGACTCTTTTGTCTGATTTTCACAATTGAGGTAGTGTCTGAATCCTTGGACCATACAGAGTTCATCGACCCCTATCCTATCACTTTCTGCCATATTGGACCTCCGCCATATTGGATTTAGTCCAAACTCTACGAAAAGTTTCAGCGGTTACAAATTTCATCCGATTTTCACAGAACTTGTCGGAGATGATCTTCAGACCGAGCCGCACAAACGATACTTGTCAGATCTTTTAATTTCATTTTTGTTTGCCCGTGACAGCCAATCAAATATGGCGATGAAGCCACCAAACAGGAAGTGGGCTAACATCTTGGCTATGCTTTAATGTATGAAGTCCAAACTTGGTACAGGGACTTGGTATCTGATTGTGAGGACGCACTAGGAAATTGGCATCATGTGGCCTCTATAGGGGGCGCTGTAATACAGGAAGTGAGCTTGTATCTCAGCAACGCTTTGGTGTACAAAGTCCAAACTTGGTATAAGGACCTGTTACCTGATTATGATGACGCACTAGGGAATTAGAATCATTTGGCCTCTATAGGGGGCGCTGCAATACAGGAAGTGAGCTCCTATCTTAGCAGCGCTTTGATGTATGAAGTCCAAACTTGGTACAGGGACTTAGAACCTGATTGTGAGGACACAGTAGGAAATTGGCATCATTTGGCCTCTATAGGGGGCGCTGTAATACAGGAAGTGGGCTCATATCTCAGCAACGCTTCATTGTATGAAGTCCAAACTTGATACATGGACATATTGGCTGATTGTGAGGACATGCAAGGAAAGTGGTCTCAATTGGCCTCTAGGGGTCCTGTAATAAAGAAAGTGAGCTCACATCTCAGCAACACTTTGGTGTATGAAGTCCAAACTTGGTAGAGGGACATGGTAGCTGATTGTGAGAACGCACAAGGACATTGGTGTAATTTGGCCTCTAGGGGCACTGTAACAAAGTAAATGAGCTTATTTCTCAGCCGTTCTTTATCCAATTGCAATCAAACTTGCTGTGAGTGCTTGCTCATGGCATGGCAATGCCATTCCTGCTATAGCGCACTGCTTGGCCCCCGCATTGCTGCTTGCAGCTATATTTCAAACTAGAGTAATGTGTGTGCAGGTGAACGCAGAGAAGTATAGACTGTAAATATGATTTAATTTCATGATTTTTTTAAAAATGTTCATACTTGATCGTACAGACAAGTGTGTAGTCTCGTTGGAAAGCCCCACTTCTGCTCTGTCGTGCAATAAAGGTTTTCATCTCGCTGCGATGAACCGTTCCGGAGCAATGCAACAGAGAAGAAAGGGTGTGTTTTTTGACGCACTTTGCGTCAATCGGGTTCTAAGGGTTAATGAACACCAAGCTGAACTGTCATTCGGCCAGATTCTGTGCCGCAACAATCTGGTATCATTCTGATCCATGCACAAATATGGAGTCCCAGTGTGTGTGAGATGCTGGAGTTGAGGTCTGTTTTGCCGCTTTTACCCCCACCTCAATGCCGGCTTTGGCCGTAAGGCAGCTGATACACAGGAGCTGTTGCTCTGTCGCTCATTGCTAAGAGGGCAAGGAAGGAATTTTTTCTCCTTTAAAGTGTTTGGGAGTTTTTCGCCTTCCTCTGTGTTGAGAGTGCCAGCATATTAAAGCCTTCCCTAGCTGACCATGGGAGCACAGGTACACCAGCGTGTAGCTTTGCTCTGTTACACTCCTAGCTGACCATGGAAGCACCTACACCAGCGTGTAGCTCTGCTGGTCCTTGGAATCCTCTCTAATAATGTGCTGCTCACCACTTTTCTTGCTGTTAGCTACAATTTTAATTACTTCCTGGTTTCCATAGCACCTCATATTGCTAAATTGGCGCTATTGCTATCCCTGGATTACTCAAACTCAATTATCACAACTCTGTAATTATATGCACTATCCTGGGGTATTAGGCCTGTATCATCAAAGCATGTTGTAAGCAACAGCCTACAACTACTAGACTACTATCGTCTCCATTGTACTTTGTGGCTAAATGTAATTTGCTCATTTGAATTGCTTGATAGGTGTTGGCTAAAATATACATTCTTAAACAATTTCAAATCAAGGCCAACACTTTCCTGATTTTCTCCTGAAACTTGTCCTCAGTCAGAGTGTTGAGCTCAATCCTTTTCTCTTTCCCTCCTGCTAGCCAAGCACCTGCGCCGAAAACTTAGAATTCTAAATGAAATGTGCTTTGAACAAAATGTAAAGACAGAATGTAAGAACATAATGTACCAGCTGTAAGAAACTGTTTGTCAACAAAACAAAAAGCTGACTGGCAACTAAACAAAAAAAAAAAAAAGCAGAACCAATATTTCATGGCAAGACCTAATACCAAACTTGGACATATTCTGCCTGACCGAGAGGGGTATAAAAAGAGAACGGCCCCTTGTTCAGGGTTCTTTGTTCTTTTTAATTTTTCTTCGGGTCGAGCCGCAGAGACTTGAACGCATTTTTCTTTCTTTGTATTTTTATTTGTATTTAATAAAAGTCAAAATCCTAACCTTTGGTTAGAGGTTTGTAAAAAGACCGTCTAGCGTTTTCTCATATTTTTCTGCCTCTCCTGTGTTGCTGAGAACCCCGGACGCCTTGCAACAGGGGCTCTGCCCCAAAAACCTTCGCTCCGGGTGAGTAAGCGTCCGTTTGAGGGCTACTTTCTAAGACACTGTATATGGGCAAAAAATATACTGCGCACGCACTGACACACACAGGAGTAGAGAACTCAGCCAGGCATTTAGGAAGGAAAGTCCTATGCTCCAGGGCAGACAAAAAACCAAATAGGCTTTCTTAGCAAATTTATTTGTTGAGAAAAATTGTTTGTGAAACTAAGGTCTAGGACCCGTTGTGGTCTAAACGCACATCACACACCCAAGCGAGGATACGGAAATCTGTCTGATAAATACATGTGTATTTAGAGATAGGACTTAAATGGTTATAGATCCGTTGTGGTCAATTGAAGTGCTTATATGTTACAAGAATTGTCATAAAAAGGAGCTTTAATTTAATTTTGACAAGAATCCCCAAATAATAGGGTAGTTGATTTTCTCTCAAATCTGGACGGCCAGACGAACATCCTAGTGAGTTTTTGACCTCTCTCAGATTTTGATGACAAACAACTCTTGCAAATACAGCTCTGAATTTCTTCCTCTTTTAGTGAAGTTAACCACATATTGAAGCAGGGCTGCACAATTAATCGAATTTTAATCACGATCACGATTTTGGCTTCCCACGATGAAATTTGCGTGATCGAGCGATATTTCAAATGCGTGCTCTACCCATAGAACCAACCTGGCAACCCATAGAACGCTCCTCTACAAAACAAATCAAGCGCTCCTTAAACCTGTCTGACCATGTGCCTGCATGCAGCCTACCAATGACAGCTGTTCCCTGCACTGCTCAGCCTGATGCACTGTGGACTAGTGACTAGTGTTAACTATTAGTAGGCTAGTTAGACTATACAATAAACGACGATCAAAAATCAAATGTGTGGCACAGCAGAAGGCCAAGAGCTTGTCCCTCGAAGCGGATCATCCACTGTTCAAAAATATTTCGGATTTCAGGCAAGTTAAGTTAACCAAAAATATAAGCAAAGCAGGGCTCTCAACTCATACCGTGAAACACATCACATGACGTAAACCACACATGCCACATGACGTAAACCACACAAGCCTATAGGCTACTGTAATAAGAGTTGAGCTAACGACGGGATCCGTGAATTTTATTCATGTATTTTATAAGCTACATGTGCAACATACAATGCATATGCGTTTCAAGACACAGCCTACTCAAAACGAGTGAACAATAATGAAAATGTAGCCTACACGTCAGTGTTTTACATATCAACGAATGACTAAACCAGGGGTGTCCAAACTGCGGCCAGCCATGCACTTTAATCCGGCCCGCCGAGCATTTATTAGTTTATCATAGGCCGCTCGCTATTTTTTTCCAGCGATAGACAACGTTGTGGCTACTGCAAACTGCTTTACACTCTTCTTAGTAGGGGTGTAACGGTTCATGTATTCGTATTGAACCGAAACGGTACGGGCGTCACGGTTCGGTGCATGAATTTACACGCAGAATACACGGTATAAAAATACATAAAACTCGTGTGCGGATTAATTAATGCCATGCGCAATTACTGTTAAGTAGCGAGAGTTACGGGAGTTCTTTAGCGACACCTAACGCTAATCTGTAGCCTCGCCTTAGCTCTGAAGCTCTGATTGGCGCCTATGTGTTTTTTTGTCAGGTCGTCGGTCGAGTCCGTCAGTCATTAGCAGCACTGAGGTTAGACCCACAAGAGTTATAGGATCCGCTGGTCTCTTTAAGATCGCAAGTTTGAGAAGTTGAACTTCAGTTACAGTAACGTTAGTACAGGCGAAAGAGTGGTGGATAAGATGAAACTGTGTGTCGGCGTTGTTCAGCAGTTGTTGGGTATGTGAGTGGAAAAAATGCTACACATATTCGAAGTCATCACCCAGATGATGTAGGCTACCAATCACTGAAACGAGGGGGGAAAAAACTTCCCCTGCGCTTCAGCAGCCTTTGGATACACATACAAATAGGGCCAAAACCTATGGCTTAAATCAAATAATTTCGTAATGACAGAAAGCTATGTAAATCGCGTGGTAATTACCTTTATGTTGGGGTAACTTGCAACTTCTCACATGAGGAGCTGGTAGTGTTAAGTGCATAGACAGTAAAATAAAGTGACAACGCTAACCAGGCTAATAAACAAACCATGCTACGGTGAGTTAACGTCAAAGGGCAAAGTCACGTGACATCTAGTTGTAGGCTAGTCTGTTTATGAAATGAAAGGAGCAATTTCGTTTTTTAAAAAAAGGTAAAATACTGTGATATTTTCACAGTTAGTAGGCTAGATTATTACTTTACACACAATTAAAAATATTGAGGCAAATTGTAGACTCTTCCATATACAACTAAACACAGATGTTGAAGGTCTTGCTTAAATGGATTTTTAAAAATCATTTTTCTATGTAATTTGCACTTTCAGAAATAAGAGATGCTGTAGGCCTATTTTCATTTTTATAGCTGATTGTCTTATTTTGTTTACAAGTTACAGATGGAGTCTGGGTACTTATTGTACTGTTTAGTCTACATCTTACACACTTGGCTGTTGCAGATAGCTCAGGGAAGAGACTGTATGACACTAGGTGGTACAGGCTGAGACATGTACAAAAAAAATGCTTTCTGCATTTTTGTTTGCTTTTCCCTCCATTGTACCGAACTCGTACCGAACCGTGATGTCCGAACCGAGGTATGAACCGAACCGTGACTTCTGTGTACCGTTACACCCCTACTTCTTAGCGAACACTCTTCTTAGAGAACGTTTACAATGTCAATGTCAAAACAGCCTGTCACATCGAGATACATAGAACCTCCATTGCAGTAGATCTAGTCCATTTAATTGGGGACGCATTTGAGCGTGGGAGAGAGGGCGATGGCAACAGTAGTTCCCACTACCGACCATTTATAAACTGTGAGAGGGCACAGCCATAGGCACAGCATTAGCCACAGGCTATATTTGAGTGGAGCTGGCAAAGAGTCTTAAAGTGACAGTGCACCATTTATAAATGAATTAAACAGCATCAAATTAACAGTATTTCTTAAGAAATTAATTTTCTACAACAAAATTATTTTGTCATTTAAATAATACAAAACATTATTATTATTATTATTATTATTATTATTATTTGTGTGTGGCCCGCTGGCCAATTTTCAAAACCCAATGTGGCCCTTCAGTCAAAAAGTTTGGACACCCCTGGACTAACTATTACAGTAAACTCATGAACACGAAGCAGAGCTTAAGTGGCTAATGGGGAGCGTTGGGAGGATTCCCGGTAGGCGTTTTACCAAATATTAACAAAGTAGCATGCACAAAACATTTGTTTGGAAGTTGTTTGGAAGTTTGGAAGTCGCAGTCAAATCTATATTTGCAGTAATTTAGGGGAGTAAATGTGAGGGGAAGAATTTGGGTGAGCCAGATAGCAAGTCCAATATGTTTAGGGAAAAAAAAAATTTGTCACTAAAATTAATTATTAATCGTGATAAATAATCGTGATCTCAATATTGATCAAAATAATCGTGATTATCATTTTGGTCATAATCGTGCAGCCCTATATTGAAGTACGAACCAAGGGAATAGGGAACAGCGACTAAGAGATAGAAAGTGACTCTGAAGTAGTCCACCTTCCTAAGCCCCCAAACCCCAAATTAGGGAATTTGATTCAGATAGAGAAAACCTCTCAACAAAGTCAACCCTATCGTACATCCTAAACCCGTGGAAAAGGGACCCTCGCATGAGACACATACACTGAAAGATACTTCCTCTTTTACCCTGTGATATTATCACAGTCCGAAGACAATTACACACAGGAGTAGCGATCTCAACTGTGTTAAAGGGAATCCCTTTAGACACCAGAGTAGTCACAAAACGCATACCTCCTCTTTTACCCTGTGAAATCCTCACAGTCCGAAGACGAGCACACCCACACCTACAGGAGTAGCGATCTCTACTGTGTTACGGGAGCCCCGTAGACACCAGAGTGGACACAAAACGCAACAACCTAGAAAGCTCTTTTACCATTTTCACTCTTAGGGCCCTCAGCCTTAGGATGGGGTCCAGCAATCCCAGACCTCCCTCCTCCACTGCCCCGATCAGAGTGTCATATTTTATCTTAGATGGCTTACCGTGCCAAATAAAATCCATCACTAAACGTTTAAAAACATTTGCGACAGGTATTGGCATACAGACTGAACCAAGGACGTACCATATTTTAGACAAAAACAGTGAATTCAACACTAAAATTTTGCCCCTGAGCGTGAGACTCCTCCTCCCCCAGAATGTCAATCTTTGTTTTGCTTTGCCTATTGTCTCCTCCCACATTTCCTTAGTTGTCAAAATCTCATCAGGCCCTACTCTAACCCCCAAAATGTTCATGCAATTTTGAACTTCCTTGAAGGGTAGCGCCCTTGACAAAGCTCCTCCTCCACCTAACCTCATGAACTCGGTTTTGCCCACATTCATTCTGGCCCCAGAACCTTTACAATAAATGTCTAAAATGTTCATGCTAATGTCTATACTTTTTTCATCTTTTAGCACAAGAGTTGTGTCATCGGCATACTGGTAGATTTTCGTCTCAGAATTAAAACCACTTCAATTTCCAACTGGGACGCCTTTGATTCCACTGTCCGCATTAATTGCTAAGCCAAGAGGCTCAGCAACCAGGGTGTAAAGTAATGCAGACAGTGGACATCCCTGCCTGATCGATCTAGTTAAATAGATAAAATCAGTTAAAAAGCCATTTACCTTAACACAACTCTTGGCATCTGAGTAGAGACACCTCAGACACCCAATAAAATTGTTTCCAAAATTAAACTTGTTTAAAACACCAAAAAGAAAATCATGTTCCACCCTGTCAAACGCCTTTTCCAAATCTATATTTACAATGAAACCCTTCTTATTTTCTTTATCCATGTACCATACCTTATCTCTTATGCTATTAATTGTGTCTGAGATGTCCCTACCCAGTACAGCATACGCTTGGTTGATCTGAATGACTGTGGGCAAAACCTGCTTCAGTCTATTTGCCAATACCTTTGCTAAAATCTTATAGTCGCAGTTTAAAAGACTGATAGGTCTAATATTTTCCAGTTTCTCCCTATCACCTTTTCTCTTATAAATTATTTTAATAACCCCCTTCGTCATTGACGGACTTAAAACTCTCTTTGACCATACTTCTTGATAAATAATATTTAAAACAGGGATTAAGACTGTTTTAAAAGCCTTATAAAATTCACACGGTAAGCCATCAAGGCCAGGGCTCTTGCCATTTTTCATACCCCCCAAAGCACATTCAATTTCCCCATTTGTGATGTCATTATTGCACATTTCTCTGTCCTCTTTACTCACTCTCTTTTCAATATGGTTTAATAAATAAGCTTTAGCTCCTTCCTCTGTACCTTCTTTAGCAAATCATTTCTTATAAAAAATAAATACCTCTTTAAAATATCTTCCTTATTATTTAAAACACCCCCTCATCATTTTTAATGCTTCTAATTTCTTCTGCTTTTTGTCTGCTTTTTTCTAGATCAAAGAAGAATCTTGTGCACCTTTCCCCCTCAACCATATAGTTCCCTCTACTTCTGATCATAGCTCCTTTACATTTATTTTCTTCTATTTTCCTTAAGTTCTCCTCCAACTCTAATATGTTATTAACATTCTCTTTTCCAGCATCTGCCTTTGCCAATTCATCTTCCAATTTCTTTCTAATTGTCTTTTCATACTTGATTTTTTCTTTTCTCATCTTTTTACAATAAGTTATTGTATATTTTTTATTTCAAATTGTCCCACCATACTCCTACACAATTATTGTATAAATTAATTTAACCAAGACTGCCTAATATTAAACTTTCCATCTCCATTCTATAAAAATGATCCTTTAATACTTCAGTATTTAAGTGCCATAACCCAGGTCCCCTTTTTAAGACACTGTTTTAATTACCCTATGTATCTAAATTGCTCTTAGCTCACTTTGTGTATCTTATTAATCAATACTGTCAGTGTGTCAACTGTACACTGTGTGCAGATGTTTTCCTTATCCTGTTTGTCTATTGGAAGGCCAGTGTTGCAACTATACACTGTTTGCTTTTGTTTATTTATTTTCATTCTAGCTAGTCACTATACAGCACTTTGGTCAGTTTTGCACTGCCTTAAATGTGCTTTATTAATAAAAATGACTGACTTACTTATTTTATACAAAAGTACAAATTAATCCTATCTGATCTTTACCTCCTTATAGGATAAGGTGGAGAAATCTAATAAAAACCCAATAAAAAAAAGGTTAATTTAGAACACCTACGCCATAGTGCAAACAAATCTCATCTGATAAAACCAATACGCTGACTCCTTAAGCCTTTTATGCAGCGCGTCTGATTCACAGGATTCACTCAATGCGTTTTACATAAGCAAAAACAAACAATGACAACAAATGGAAGCATAGATAGATAAAGATTATAGTAAAAAATAAACATCATAATAAAAGAAAAAACAAGTTAACATCAATTAAAACACAAGAGATAATCAGTAAACAAAATGGAAAGACACTGTATGTTCCACGCACGGACAGTCACAAACCCATCGCTTAAGACGACCGAAAAATGACAACTTCACAAAGCGATAAGACGTGTAACACACAATCCACAGTACGAAACAAACACAGGACCCCATGTAAGACTAAATTATATTTTAATTTAGAGCATTGATCCAAGATTACAAACAAATCCCATCTGATCTTAAACCTCCTTCTAGGATAAGGTGGAGGAATCTAACAAAAGCTCACTGGGATTTAATTTAGAACACCTACGCTAAAGCACAAATAAATCCCATCTGATTTTTAACCTTCTTTTCTGAGTCAGGTGAAAATGGCAATCTGTTTTCTTTTTCATTGTCCACTAGAGGGCACCAGCATAACATTGCAATTTATTTTCTTTGAGCAAGAACTGACATGTGGAAACACAAATACGCTTATATCTCGGGAACTGTTATAGATAGAAACTTGGGGTTTTTTACATTGAAAAGAGCTGATTTTCAATGTAAAAATTAAGGTTGATTGCAACCTTAATAATCCCGAATCAGGGAAACGAAGCCGAAATTCGAAACCAGAAGTTAAATGAGATTAACCTCCGACGCCGGAAACTAAATAACATGACCTTAACAATATCATAACATTCATATCTCGGGAATCGTAATAATTAACCACTTCTAGTTTTTTACATTTAAAAGAGCATCTTCTCTACTGTTAAACCCACGGGGAGAGCAATCACTATAAACCGAGACAAAATCGTAAACTGGAAGTTAAACAAACCTCAGAAGCAGGAAGTTAGGTAGAGGTCAACCTAACCACGTTAGAGCATCCGTATCTCGGGAACCTTAATAGCTACAAACTTCTAGTTTTTTACATTAAAAAGAGCACCTTCTCTACTTTTAAACCCAACATCTTGATAATCTCGAAACGACGAATCGAAGGCGAAGTCGAAAGTGTAGGTAATATGAAAATGTGATAAGCATTCAGAACATATAAACGCCCATATCTCGAGAATCGTAATAGTTAGAGACTTCTAGTTTTGTGTGTTGTAAAGAGCACGGTCTCTACTATTAAACTGACTAGGTGAGCAACCCCAGCAACAGCGTGTTAAAATCGCGATTTTTTCACCCTTAAGTGGCAGTCTAAATTAAGAACATAAAATGCCTATATCTCTGGAACCACAATAGTTAGAGACTTCTAGTTTTGTACATTGTAAAGAGCACGGTCTCTACTGACTAGGTGAGCAACCCCAGTAGCCACGTTTTGAGAGGGCGATTTTTCCACCCTAAAGTGATATTTACATTCAACAATGACCTCCCTACTCCTGAATCGTTAGCTCCAATGGTATCTCATCGGCACTTTTAATCTTGACAACGTTTACCAGCACCATTTATCCCAATTCCAGATCAACAACTCTTACTCACAGCTAACACAACCGGCGATCACCCTACCTTTTTCAAACTACTCTCAACTTACGGAACAACAAAAGTAGAGATACCATATTATTTATCTATCAAACATTCTATATCCTTCAACTGGAGTCTCAAAACATTCAAATTGTTCTACTTAGCCCCTCATCGGGGATTGTGCACAATACCATTCACCGATCCCCCATAAAAGACAAACAATACTATTATGATTTAAAACCAACTCCACAGATTCTACCATCGTACTACTCTGTACTGTTACTGCGATTTTTTACTCCATTTTTTGGTCGTAATAGGTTAACCCAATTGGACATGGGACACACGCTAAGGACTGATCATCCTATAGCGAGGCCGCCTCGAGGGTGTATAGTGTTTAAAGGCCTGAAACATCCGATGATTCTGAGGAGCACTACTGAAGATGTGTCCTACAAAACATTTCACAGTCTGGTAGGACCTCTTACCTAGATTCTGTGAAAATAGGACTTCTCAAAGAAACACAGTTGGATTCTTTCATTTTTATTTGTACAAGTGTTATACAAAATCCAAAAATTTACACATGAAAAATCTTTGAAGTCTAAAACTTCTTAAACGGCATGTCAAAATCAACTCCAGACTCACTCTGAACACATGGTTTCTGTATCCCTGAACCTAATCCAATTCCTAACCTTAACCTGTCACTGATTCATCAAAAAGTCCAACGTTTCACTTACTTAGGTATCCCTAAAGATATTCTTAACTATAAACTTAACCCTAATACCCCCTGAAACTCAATATTATGCCTAAACTTAACCCTTATCTTTACCAACCCACTCCAAAATGTTGCTTATCTAGCTTAGCCCTAAATCTAAACTTAATTCTAAACTTAACCTCAATACGGTCTGACCCCTGAAACTCAACATTATACCTAAACTTAACCAGATACCTAAATTTAACCCCAACTACAAAGTTAACCGGTTTCTAAAAACTCAGTCCAAGGCCTAAACACAACCCCATACCTAATTCTAACCCTAACCTTAACCAACCCGCATTTTAATGACAAAAACCCTTCACTCCTTCACGCCCGTGCATTTCCCTCGATTCCTCCATTAACCTCGCTTGGAGCAAGTCCAGGTGTTGGGGAGGACCGTTGTACCTTGTTTCACACTTAACGTCATGCCAAACCCAACTCCAGACTCACTCGAAACACATAATAATAATAATAATAATAATATAATATAATAATAATAATAATAAGCTTTATTTGTATAGCACCTTTCATACACAGAATGCAGCTCAAAGTGCTTTACATTTGAAGCATGTAACAAAATAATAGTCAGTCAGTCATTATCAATCACATTTCTTCATTGCTGGGGCCGTTTATGATCCACTCAGCAACATATCAAAAATATAGAAAATGACATGTCATAAGACTGGCAGCCTTAACCCTCTTACCCCCCACAAGCACGCCATATGGCAACTGTGGCAAGGAAAAACTCCCATATTCCAGGAAGAAACCTTGAGCAGAACCTGACTTAATAGGGGGAGCCCATCTGCTTCTGGCTGGCTGCGCCCTCCAATAGCAGCAGATGTAGAATAATCTGAAAAAGTAGTCTACAGGATAAGACGAGTTAACTAAAAGCTTTCCTGTACAGGTATGTTTTCAGATCTTTTTTAAAAATATTTACTGAACTCGCCTGCTTGATGTACAGAGGCAGGGTGTTCCATAGTTTGGGGGCATAATGGATAAAAGCAGCTTCTCCACTTTGTTTGTGGAGCACTTTGGGTACGATTAAAAGATTAGAATTGGATGATCTAAGTTTCCTTTGTGGTTGATAAGATATTAAAAGCTCAGAGATATATGAAGGTGCTGTGCCATTCAGAGCTTTGTAAGTAATTAACATAACCTTAAAATCAATTCTATAGGAAATAGGGAGCCAGTGCAGTTCAGCCAACACAGGGGTGATGTGTTCTCTCTTCTTAGTCTTAGTTAAAAGTCTAGCCGCAGAGTTCTGTATGAGTGTCAATTTCTTTAGATGTTTTTTGGGAAGACCAGTGAAAAGTGCATTGCAGTAGTCTAACCTGCTAGTGATAAAGGCGTGAATTAGTTTTTCTGCATCTTGTTGAGTTAAAAAGGGCCGCACTTTGGCAATGTTTCTCAAGTGGAAATAGGCTGTTTGAGTAACTTTACTGATATGGGGCTTAAAACTTAACTCTGCATCTAAGATGACACCGAGGCTTGTTACTTTTGGTTTGACCTGGTGTGCCAAGTTCCCCAGATTACTAAGAACAATATCTCGCTTTAGTTTTGGTCCCACCAAAAGTACCTCTGTTTTGTCATCATTTAGTTTCAGAAAATTTTTGCTCATCCACTGATTAATGGAGGTTAGGCATGCAGTGAGGGAGCAAAGGCCATCTGGGTTAGTTGGCTCCACAGAAATATACAATTGGGTATCATCTGCGTAGCTATGGAAGTTTACATTATGCTGACTTATGACATTTCCCAATGGAAGCATATATAGGGAAAATAGCAGGGGACCAAGGCAGCTCCCCTGGGCCACACCAAAAGGCAAGTCATGTTTTTCAGATACATGATCTCCTAGACTGATATAAAAATCTCTGCCAGTAATGTAGGTTTGAAACCAGTTTAGAGCATTATCAGAGAGACCCACCCACTTCGCAAGGCGGTGAATTAGGATGCTATGATCAATGGTGTCAAATGCCGTACTCAAATCCAGAAGAATAAGGATTGAGACTTTGTTTGAGTCAGTAGCCAGTCTGAGATCATTGACTATTTTTACTAGAGCCGTTTCTGTGTTGTGATTTGATCTAAAACCTGATTGGAATTTTTCAAGGATACTGTTTTCGTTGAGGAAGGTATTTAACTGATTACAAACAACTTTTTCAAGTACTTTGCTCAGGAACGGTAGATTTGATATAGGCCTGTAGTTGCTCAGATTGGTATGGTCAAGATTTGACTTTTTAAGTAAAGGTTTCACAACAGCGGTTTTAAAAGCAGTTGGAAATATACCTGTTTCTAATGAGGTATTTATTACCTTGAAAATAAAGGGAGCTAAGCTATCATATAGTTTTTTGAGGAATCTAGTAGGGATTGGATCTAAAACACATGTTGAGGAGCCGGTTTGAGTTATAATTTTACCAAGCTCAGATTGAGTAATAGTGCTAAAGGACCTTAATTTTGGGGGGCTGTTTTTGGGTGTACTATCAAACATATTACTTGTATTACCAATAGCCTCCCTTATAGAAATTACTTTGTTTTCGAAGAAGTCTGCAAATTCTTCGCATCTTAGAGTGGATGCCTGACTGAGTGTATCAAAAGGTGTTTGATGCAATAGCCTATCAATGGTAGAGAACAACACCCTAGAGTTTCCACTGTTTTCAGCAATTACCTTAGAGAAGTGGTTCCTTCTCTCATTCCGAATAGCTCTATTATAATTTGCTATTTTTTCTTTTAGAATGGCACGGTGAACCTGTAACTTAGTTTTTCTCCATGTTCTCTCAGCTTTTCTACATGATCTTTTTAGATCATGGATATTTTTGTTCATCCAAGGTGTCAGTTTGCTACAGGGCCTTTTTTTAGTCTTTAAGGGTGCCACTCTATCAAGCATAGCGCCTAATTCATGATTGAGAGCCTCTACCATTTGATCAATGGGATGATGTAAAATATCTAAATTTATGGAGTCTATAAGAGCTATGAACTGCTGTTCTGCTCTAATGTCCAAGAGTCGCGATTTGATTGCAATTTCGGGATGAATTTTTGGAGTATGTAGTACTATATTAAAAGATACACAATAATGATCAGACATATTTATATCATTTACTGATAAGTCTGTGACTTCTATCCCTCTAGAAATGACTAGATCGAGGGTGTTGCCAAGGTTGTGGGTGGGTCCTGTAACATGCTGCTTTAGCTCTAAACTGTCCAACACATTAAGGAACTTACTGGCTTTAGCATCAGTTGTCTTATTGACATGAATATTAAAGTCGCCATTTACAATTATCCGATCATAGCTAGTGATGATGAGCGACATAAGTTCAGAAAACTGGTCGAGAAAGCCAGCCCATAGTTTAGGAGGGCGGTATAAGGTTAATAGAAGTACAGCTGGGTCAGCCTTCAGAGTGAGGGCAATGTACTCAAAGGAAGCGAATTCACCAAAGTTGACTCTAGTGCAACTATATTTGTTTGAGAGAATGGAGGCAATTCCACCACCTCGTTTGCCTTGTCTAATTGAGTGGAAGAAATTATAATTTGGGGGACAAGTTTCAACAAGAACAGCTTCGCTGTCTGAAGTCAGCCAGGTTTCAACAAGAAACAGAAAATCCAATTGTTTTTCACTAATAAAATCATTGATTGCAAAGGTTTTGGTAGTAAGTGCACCTATATTCAGTAAACCCATGTTAGCTGAAAATGCCTCTGGCTTTTGAGGAATATGCTGAGGTATGGAAAGAATATTTGTTAGGTTTCTAGTTTTAAATTTGTCTTTTCTTTTTACTATACGTTTGGTAGAAATCAACGTTGGAATAGAACTATAAGCATAAGTCATGCTATTGCATGAAGCAGCTTGATCTATGGTAGTAGTATTGTATGTTACCCTGCAGAAAACATTCTCAGACCCATCCACATGTATAATGCCATTCGAATCAATACCTGGGGGGCGTGAATCTGTAATATTTTCTACAGAATGTCAATGCCTCAGTGTGGACGCTATGTTGTCAGAGAGTAGCATGGCTCCATGTTGGTTTGGGTGGAGACCATCACGCTTCAGCATACTGGGCCTCTCCCAGAACAAGCCCCAGTTGTTGACATAGGGGATGCTTAGGGAAGCGCAGTAGCGTTTGAGCCAGGTGTGGAGATCGAACAGTCTGGACCATCTCTCAGCACCTTTTCTGTAGGTAGGGAGAGGCCCAGAGATGACAAAGCGTTTTTCTGTGCCCATCAGGGTGGTGATGAGAGTTTTGTAGTTTTCCTGCAGTGCTACTGACTGCTTATCTCTGATGTCGTTTGTGCCCACGTGTACGATGATGTTGTTGACCTTGGTGTGGCAGGCCAGGATGCTTGGGAGTTTCTGCTGGATGTCAAGGACCTTGGCACCAGGGAAGCAGTAGACCTTGGAGGGACCGCTACATGATGGGGGAATGCAGAGGTCTCTAACCATGGAACTGCCGATGACCAGGGTGGAGGTTGATGAGGTCCGGGGAGGTGGGGGTCGGGGGGGCGCCGACTTTGAGGAGGGACCAGGATGGTTGTCTCGGGGCAGGAGGGGCTCCTCATCCTCGGTCAGAATGGCGTAGCGGTTTTCCAGTCGTATAGGTTGGGCTGGGCCTGAGTGCCGTCCGGACCGTCTGCCGTGCTTGTGATGCTTGCTTCTACGCCATGGCTCAGGCTGATGTGGAGTGGAGCTGGCCAGCAGAGCAGGCTTGGTTCTCAGCAGAGGCCGGGGAGAGGCAACAGGGACAGAAGTTGCATTAGTGCATGGCATGGTTAAAGTATTGGAGGACAGAGTGAAATCAGGGCATCTGGCATTAGTGTGTGTAAGAGAGGTAACGTTACTTACGGAGAGAATGGTGTCGAGGAACTGTTCATCCTTCTCAATCTGATGGAGGGTCGCTATTCTGGCTTCGAGTTCCACTATCTTTTCGCTGAGAAGGACGCAGGAGTCGCAGCCTGGTGCACAGCTGAGGGGAGGCATCGTGTCGCGGCGAGGGCTCGTCGGTGTCAACTTTCTTTTAAACGTTTGTTTGCTAGTTGGCTAGCAACAGCGATATCGTGCAGTTCCTTGATAACTCGAACACAGGTAGCGGGTGAGTAATCTGAGATTACTCACTTTTATATTGAGTCACTAGTTTTGAGAGACGTTAGAAGGAATTTGATGCTTTCTTCTTCCAGATAGCGTTTCCTTGGCCCGGTATTATTTGCAGCCCTTGATGCTGGCTTAATCGTTTCACGTTAACGTTTGACAGAAAAGTTTGGCGATCAAGGTTATAGAGTCCGATAATCCAAAGCCTCGAGCAACAACAGTTTATGGAACAGTTTGTTCACGAGATATAATCGGTAGCCAGTAAATCCGTAGAAAGTAGATAGTAACAAGGAGATTTTAAGACATGGGTATTGTATCCCTGAATCTAATCCAATTACTAACCTTAACCTGTCACTGATTCATTAAAAAAAAAAAGTCCCACATTTAATTTACTTGGGTATTTTTTACATAGAAAAATTGCCATTTTTACTCTGCCCCCAATCCTCGCTCAGAGTCTGGTCGGAGAACACTTAATGCCGTGGACAGCTGGGCTGCCGCGAAGAGGCTTCCTCTGTTGCACCTGTGTTACTCGCCTGACCTGAACAACTGAGCAGATAATAATAATTTTCTTAGTCTCTTGTTTTAACCATACACCTAAATTTAACCCTATATCTAAACTTAATTCTAAGCTCAGGCATGAAAACTGGTCAGGGGTGAAAAAGGTGAGAAGGGCACGCGAAGTGACAATAGTGCATAGCTTCCACGGAGTATGAAATGGCCCAAAACCAGAGATTTACAAAGAAAACAAACTATAAAATCACTAAAAAAATTTGTTGTGGCCAAAAATATCATATGTATGATAAAAATAAGTGAATATAAAAAAAGTGTCTTCTCCTATTTCTTCTTAAGTGTGAGGGGCCCGTTGAACTGTTTGGCAGCATGCTTCAGCATGGCCCTCCTCCCCTCCTAAGCAATCTAGATGAGTTTTATTTCTTTCTTTTTTCTCTGTGCCTGAAGTTCAGACATTTCTGAAGATTTCAGGCCTATTGGACATGAAGACATAGTAGGCATAGTATTAGAATAAAGATGATAAGTTTGAATATTTGTTGAACCAAACCAGGTGAAACTTGCTTGAGACACACACTATTTCAGACTAACATTATATAAAATAGGGTAGACTAGACTCATTTGTAAAATCGAAAATTAGTGAAAAATGAAAAATGAGTCATGTAGACCATTATTTGCTAAGATATGCTCATGTGTTTTGTAAAATGCCCAATGGAAACTCCCCATAGGACTTTTGGTTACCCAAATTGCATACTGACAATAAAAGCCTTACTGTGTGGTTTGTGGACTATTTGGATTGTTTGTCAGAGGTTCTGATGGAATGACTACACTATGGAATAATTACAGAAATGTCTTTGCATTTTCTTTGTTGGTTCAATGGGTGTGGATAAGATGGATTATACATCTGCACAACAAATATTGGATAAAACAATGGATAAAAATATGGATTCCTGTGACTATTTCAATACCCAATTTGCTGCATCTATCTTATTGATAAGGATACACACTGCAGCTAGAAGGTAGGGAAGCACTGGAGGGGGAGGAGGGCAATTTGATAGGCTACAATTTAATTGAGACATAGTAAGATTAATCTGACAATGTAAAGCACTATACAGATTGTACATGAAAAAGGATGTCATATATGGATGCCC
This sequence comes from Alosa pseudoharengus, assembly GCF_046254945.1. NCBI lineage: Eukaryota > Metazoa > Chordata > Actinopteri > Clupeiformes > Clupeidae > Alosa > Alosa pseudoharengus. Next base: position 128,004 of record NW_027468859.1, read on the forward strand.
AAGTGTCCAAGCTTTCAAATGGTGTATAACATTACTATGCTACATAGCAATATGGTGCAATTGATTTATAATGTTGGGGGAGAGGGGGGTGGGTGTGTTGTGGAGGGCACACTGTTTCATAACAAGTGTTATCCTGCAGCCTAGGTTATTTACAGATTGTGGCATTGTGCTAGTTAGTTTGTTTAACCAACCAATAAAGTTGTGTTGTGTGAATTGTGTTCACACTACATGTTAAACTGTAGCCTACCCAATAGGCACAGGTTACTTCTGATCAGGTCACTGAACGTTTCTTAAAGACATGTCAATCAACACTGATTTTGTCTCTGAGCAAGATCAGTATAGCAAAGATCAGTATAGCAAAGGCTAATGTGAATAATTAAAGAGTTAAATGTGAATAATTAAAGAGTTAAACGTTTTGCACAGCCCAGTTAAGGAGACATTTAACTCTTTAGGTTATTCACATTAGCCTTTGCTATACTTATAAGGTCTGTGTATTTGCTTCACACGCAGATCTAGACCAAATACAGCACGTAACCTATTCATCAAATTAACTCGTGTCTATATTTCTGTCTCATATCGCTAACTTTAACAACATTAAAACAAAACCGCCAATGCTACGTTGCTACACTAATCTCAACGTCTATTGCTAACAGAAGTTGAAAGTTTCAACTAGCCCACCTGTGACATCTCTAGGCACCTCTCCTTGCCGTGCTCACATTCCAGCTGACATTTCAGACGCATCTAGGCCTATCTGCGCTCACAAAAGGAGGCTACTATACCTGCGCGAGCGTTCTGTTCACGTTGCCTCTGACATTTTTAATGGCGCTCTGGCAACACCAAGATGTGTTTGCGTCTGCACAATAGTAAACTCAGCTCTCGTTGACCCCCCCCCCCCACTAAATATTTTCTCATCGGTTCTGCACAAACCACGTAAGTCCGTCATTTTGGACGGACTTACCCCTTCCTTGCTTGAATTCTGACCACATTTCGATACCGGATCTGTTGCCAGGTTAATTTGTATCTTTCCACACCTCTCCGACCCTCCATCCCCTAAAGGGGATCTGGAGGTTTGGGGAGGTGGCCGTATGAATGCCAATCCCGGCATCAAGGGAGGCCTGCCCAATCTGGTGGCCCTCCCACACGGCTTCTCGAAAAACCGCCCAACTCTCTGGTTCTGTACAATACGTAACTAATTTTAGTTCCTTCTCCTCCTTTATGTCCCCGCAGAATCTCAAAATGTCTGGGGATAACCAATAGTTCAAAAAGCTTGTCAGGGCGATGCACATATATCTCAAAATGCATCACCACTTGTCCAATGTCACCGTTTCGGATGGTACGATACCAGAACCACCCTCTCTCCGTCGTTTTATGGGGGTTTTACACACAACCATAAAACCAGCTAACCCCAACGAAATAACAGAGCTTATGCTATATGGAAATGCCAGGAACTGGCTCCACAATAGCTTGCAAATCATGGAGGACCATTATCTAGAGAGTTTGAAGAAAGCAGAAAAAGAGATTGCGGACTTGCCGTTAGATGACTCAAGTGAAGCTTGGAAAGTTGCCATAAAATGGAATAGACGCAACTTGAAAAATATAAAAGAAACCACAATAGTTAACACCACGGAAAAGATTACAAAGTACATAGAGTCCCTGTTGTCCCACAACCCAAACCCAACAGCAAGCACAATGGCTGACCCAACGTCTGACCCCACAGTGTGTAACCCAAGCAGGGGGCCACAAACAACATTTCAACGGTCAGTGTCCCAAGTTCCAATCCTAACCTGATCCCCAAAACCAAACCCAACTTGAGGATCCAAATCTTTCAGGCTCCGATTCCCGAGGCTTTAACCACTCTACCTCCAACGATTGACAGAGATTTGGAACGTATGTTTGATGAGGATTTTAGTGAGCCGTTTAGAGGGAGTTTTGAGGAGGCCGGTCCTGCCACGCTTTCGAGGGCTGCTCCTGCCATGCTACCTAGGTCCGTTTCTCAAGATGCGCTCCCCAAAACCCAACCTTACAAGCGTAGAAGTGTATCCCCCATGCAGAGGATGGAAAAGAGAACTAGAATGTCCCAACCCCCAAACGATCCGAAGGAAGGGTCCCCAAACACTTCCGCTCCTTTATACGAGAGACATGACCATTACGGACAGAAATATCAGAATTTCACACTGGACCCTAGAAGACCCATCCTCATCTTGGGAGATTCAAACCTGGATAGGATTCCGAAGATGGAGAACAATAAAATCCAGGTGGACTGCTACCCAGGGGCACTGATGGCCCATGCCACCCACATCCTGAAACACAAGACGGCGGTATCTCCACAAACCCAAAAGGTCATTCTATCCTTTGGTTTGAACAACAGAGATCAGAGCAACTCGTCGCTTCTCGACAGCCAACTCTCTCGTCTCATCGAAGCGGCTCAAATAGCTTTCCCAAACGCCCTTATTAGAATACCGGAAATAAATTACAGTCAAGGTCTTAGACCCGAATTCAGGAGCAACCTTGATAACTTAAATGTTTTAATTAGGAGAACGGGCCTCGGCCTCCCCCCACTACCCAGTGAAGTCTTTGGTACGACCTGGGATAAAACCCACTGGTCCCCAGCGACTGGTAGAGCCATGGTTCAGCATTGGTTTTCCCTTTTGAATTAAAAGCAAACCTGCTAAACAAGGTAAAAACCAACTAGTGACTTCTTTGCACCCTTAAAAAACAAAAAGATAGAATAATAGAGGTTATTTTCATAGTTAACTTTGGACTTTAATTTCTTCATTCATATACAAAAAAAATGGGTCTATGATCAAAGGGAAATATTTAAGGCAATGTTGCCTTCTTCTGACAACCCTTCCTGAAAACCCAAAAGAATCCGTACATTGTACCCTAAAGAGAACATACCTTAACCACCATCAACAGGTTATATACAATACTCATCGCACGGCAAATAAAAAAAAAAATATTATTACATAATATTGATAAAATCGTTTAAGACCAACTTAATAAAAAAATCTGTCCACCATTCACAGACCATCAACTTTTCCTCTTCACACCACCTCGACCCTCCAAGCCCCTTTATGGGGTTGGGGTGTTGAGTAGGTGAATCTAAGGTTGCCCATCCTGGCTCCAAGGGAGGCCTGCCCAGTCTGGTGGCCCTCTCTTCACCTATTTTCTTAACACTCTCCATCAAAAAAAGACCTCCAAAAAACCCCTCTTTTATCATGAGGACTTAATTTAGCGTCAGGCCGAAAACTCACTGTGACGCCACCCCTTCACCTCTTCGTTCTTCCTAAAACCGTGATGGACCAAAACCTTAAACCCTCTAACGCTATAAATACGTATCCTTTCCTAATCAGAATCCTGGCGCTGGCGTATGTATAGACACCGGACCTGACCACAATATACAACCACTTTTATTTCAGCCACCCACACCACCCCAGCTCTCTGCCCCGGTCAAGGGGTGAGAGGGAATGGGGAGGTGCCGTATGAATGCCAATCCAGGCATCGGGGGAGGCCTGCCCAATCTGGTGGCCCTCTCTCACGGCATCTCCTCATAAAAAACGTCGAATGCTCTGATCTAGGCAACAGGGGTCTCCTCGATTCTAATTTTTTCCCCCTTTGTGTTCCCCGCAAAATTTCAAAATGGTGCTTGAGGATAACCGGAAATTCAAAAAGCTCATTGGAGCAATGTATTTTTACCTAAAAACACATCACCACCTAGCTGAAGGTACCACCGCAGGCAACACAATACGGGAACCGCCCCCTATCCGACAAATCCTAGGAACCGCACAAACAACCACCTGTGCAAGTTCACCGAGCACAGGCGCCGAGAAAAATGTGCCACTCCGCCATATCTGTTATCACCGGCCATCGCAGAAAACGGCATCATGCCAAAAGGGGCAGACACCTGCTTAACCTCCAGCAACTTAAACGGCCCTCACCTACAGAAACCTCCTTCTCCATGGGCTTGTGGAACTGTCAATCCGCAGTCAACAAAACAGACTTCATAGCTGGCTATGCCAACCACCTTTCGTTGGAACTCCTTGCTCTCACTGAGACTTGGATCACACCGGAGAACACTGCCACCCCGGCTGCACTCTCCACTAACTTTACCCTCTCCCACACCCCTCGCCCATCTCGACGAGGAGGTGGGACGGGCCTGCTGATCTCCAACAAATGGAAATTCACCCCACTACTGCCTTCAAACAAATACGTCTCATTTGAATTCCATGCGATCACAGTGATTGCCCCAGCAAAACTCTACGTGCTGGTCATCTACCGCCCTCCAGGCCAACTAGGCGACTTTACGGACGAACTTGACATTCTGCTGTCCTCCATCCCTGAGCATGACTGTCCGCTTCTCGTTCTCGGCGATATGAACATCCACTTAGATGCCCCAGGCTCCGCGGACTTTTTGGCCCTGATCCACTCCTTTGACCTCAAACTGGTTCAAAGCCCACCTACTCACAAAGCTGGCAAAGAGCTTGACTTGATCCTCACTCGGAACTGCAGCACAAACACCCTCATGGTGACGCCTCTCCATCTTTCTGACCACTTCTTCATCCAGTTCAACGTCAGCCTGACAGAACAGCCTCCTGCTCCTCAGCCGATGGTCACGTTCCGCCGCAACATCCGGAACCTGTCTCCAACACACTTTTCCTCTGTGGTTGCCTCTGGTCTACCTCCACTCAACACCTTCTCCTCTCTGGAGGTTAATGAGGCCACAGACTTGCTCTGCTCCACACTGAGCTCGTGTCCAGACGAGCTGTGCCCTCTTACCACAAGGCCAGCTCGATCCAAACACTCTCATCCATGGCTAAATAATACCCTCCCGTCGCAGCGCACCAAACTCAGAGCCGCGGAGAGAAAATGGCACAAATCCAAACTAACTGATGACCTCAAAAACTACCAGACACTCCTGACCTCCTTCTCAGCCAGCATCATTGCTGCTAAGACGGCTTTCTACAATGACAAAATCAACAGCGCTACAGACACTCGAAAGCTTTTCTCAACCTTCAAATCGCTACTCAACCCTCAGCTGCCTCCTTAAAAGAAGCCAGGGCGACCGCTCGGTCATCAGTACTCATTCTGCTTGACTTATCGGCTGCCTTTGACACGGTTAATCACCGCATCCTTCTCTCTATACTCGCTAACATGGGAATCTCCGGTTCTGCTCTCTCCTGGTTTGAATCCTACCTCACAGGACGCTCGTTTAACGTATCATGGCTTGGTCAACTATCTGCATCTCAACATCTCACCACAGGGGTCCCCCAGGGCTCAGTGCTGGGCCCCCTTCTCTTTGCTATCTACACTACCTCCTTGGGACAGATTATCCTTTCACATGGCTTCTCATACCACTGCTATGCAGATGACACACAGCTCTATCTGTCCTTTCCACCTGATGACCCCTTGGTTTCAGCACGGATCTCGGACTGCCTCTCAGACATAGCTACATGGATGAAGGCACACCACCTCCAGCTGAACCTCTCAAAGACTGAACTGCTGGTCCTCCCAGCTAAACCTACCATACACCATGACATCAACATCAAATTTGACTCCCTGTCTGTTTCACCTACCAGGACTGCAAGAAATCTAGGAGTTGTTCTCGACAACCAACTGAACTTCTCAGATCATGTTGCCTCAGTCGCCCGGTCATGCCATTTTGCACTCTACAACATACGGAAAATCAGGACTTACTTGACTCAAGATGCTACCCAACTCCTGGTTCAGGCGATAGTCATCTCACGACTCGACTACTGCAACGCCCTCCTGACAGGTCTCCCAGCCTGCGCAGTGAAACCCTTTCAGATGATCCAGAACGCGGCGGCGCGCCTGGTCTACTACCAACCCAAAAGGCCACATGTTACCCCGCTGCTCATCCAGCTACACTGGCTACCTATGGCGGCCCGCATCAAATTCAAGGCTCTAACCCTTGCCTACAAAGTAGTCTCCGGTTCTGCTCTAACCCTTGCCTACAAAGTAGTCTCCGGTTCTGCTCCCACCTACTTGAATGCCCTCATACAGACATACATTACCACCAGACAGCTGCGCTCCTAAGACGAACGACGTCTAGCTCTACCACCGGTACGCTCAGGCCAAACCAAACTTTTCTCATCTGTTGTTCCTCGCTGGTGGAACACACTGCCAGTTCTTACAAGGGCAGGGACATCCTTCTCCATTTTCAAAAAACTCCTGAAGACCCAGCTCTTTAGAGTACATCTCCTCTCATAGCACCACTCACAACAAGTCTTGCTGATCCTAGCACTCACCAGCCGTCTTGAACTGAGACGTAACAGCACTCACCGATGCACGTATTCTTACTGTACTCTACTGTTTTTAAACTGTTCTTTAAATTGTCCTAAAATTGTTGAGAATCGCTTTAAAACTTAAAATTGTTACCATGTTGTGAGTCGCTTTGGCTAAAAATGCATCAGCCAAATGTAATGTAATGTAAACCGGCCAGCCCCAATAGGACCACGAACCTCGAGTTATATAAGGATACTGTGATTTGTCCCTATGACAACTTACAGAGTGGAAAGAACCACCACTTAGCGAACATAAAGAAAGCAGAACTAGATATCGCGAACTCCCTTTTGATGGACTGGAAGAATGCCTGGGAGATAGCCACCCGTTGGAACAGGCGAGACCTAAAAAACATAAAAGAGACAACAATCCAGAACACCACAGAACAGATCACACGGCTCATTGAGACCCTATTAGCCCATAAACCAAACCTTGACACAACTAATTCCACCGAAAGCATTACGGTTCATAACCGTGTCCTCAATCGCAAAAAGCCGCACCTCTCACCCCCAAAGACCCAAAAAGAAATAGAATTCCAACCCCGGTGGAAATACTACAGCTACCCAACAACCCGGAACGCAGTAACCCCAGTGCGCCAACCCATTTATTCACAAGACTTTGGGCTAAAATACCAAAACTTCTCTCTAGAACCAAGACGACCCTTTCTTATCTTGGGTTCTTCAAACGTGAGCAGACTTCCAATGATAAATGACAAAAGGATCCAAGTGGATAGCTATCCAGGGGCATTATTTGCACATGCTACCCATATGCTCAAACACAATACCCCTCTGGCCCCACAAGTTCAAAAGTTTATTCTCTCCTTTGGCCTCAACAACAGGGATCAGGGAAACCCGTCTCTCCTGAGAAACCGAGTGACACGAAAAACAACCTAGAAAGACTAAACCTCCTGATCAGGAAAACGGGAATCAGCATCACCCCACTGCCCAGACAAAAGTTCAGCACAACCAGGGATAACATCCATTGGACCCCAGCTACGAGTAATGCCATGGTAGAACACTGGCTTCCCCTACTTAACGTCAGTAATGATAAACCAACTCGGATACCGACCACGAGCCCAACACAGGGCCAATTTGAAGAAAAAACAATTGTAAACCTGTCAGAAACGCACCGCTTAACCTCAGCCCAAACACAAGTTCTCCGGAGGGGGCTATCCTTCATCCCCACATGTGCAATAGCGAAAACCAAAAAAGCCGATATCATGACCAGCGTAACAACCTATCACCGGAAACTAAAACTAGCCGCCTTCTTCGGACCCTCGGAGAAGGTTGTTAGACTGCCCTTTATGCCCAAATCGGACTGGGAACCCCCTTGGGATAAAATACCTAACCAGATCCAAGACCTCATAAAGCAGGACCTAGATTAACTAAGGGATTTCATGATACTGACAGAAACTTATACCCCCAACCTAACACAAACCGAAACAGAGGCCCTAAAACAACTCTCACATAACCGAAACTTGATAATAAAACCGGCGGATAAAGGCAGTGCAGTGGTGATAAGGGACAGAACCCACTACACCAAAGAGGCACTACGCCAATTGGACGATGATAACTTCTACCGCCCCCTGGAAGCGCCTATCTTCACGGATTCGATCCCTATTATCAACGATCTGCGAAAGAGAGGTTTCATTAACAGAAAACAGGCCATATATCTCAAAGGGGATTCCACACCCAGACAGAGACATTTTTACCTACTGCCAAAGATACACAAACCCTGCAGCGCCTGGCCATCCCCTTTCATGCCCCCTGGTAGACCCATTGTTTTGGATTGCGGCAGCGAAAGCTACAGAATCGCAGAGTTCATAGACTACTTCCTAAACCCGATCTCAATGACACATCAGAGTTATCTGAAAGACACGTACGACTTCATTTCCAGGGTCAAAAAGATCAGATTGAAGGACAATGCTTTTCTGTTTTCCATTGACATCGACAGCTTGTACACCAACATAGAAACCAATCTCGGTCTCCGAGCGGTCAAAAACAGCTTTGAAAAACACCCTCAAGCAGACAGGCCTGACGACGCCCTGCTAAAACTGCTCACTCTGAGCCTGGAAAAAAACGACTTTGATTATAACGGGAAGGCTTACCTACAGACCAAGGGCACGGCAATGGGCAAGAAATTTGCCCCTGCCTACGCGAACATTTATATGGCAGAATGGGAAGAGACGGGGGTTCACTCTTTATTACGACATCCCGTTATTACGACATACCGTTATTACGACATGCCTCTATTTAGACATGCCCCTACTCCGACTTTTTTTAGTACCGCTATTCCGACATTACCAATCCTCATTTTCAATTTATCTCAGTTCCTGTATCCTATCAAATTCCAACATCCTAGATGCATGGATGAGCTGTAGTCATGTCATCTGCACCTGCAGCTACATCAACAATCCACCCGCCATCCACTCGGCACACATTTCAGTAAAAACCTTAGGTGATTTTGAACTGGCCATGTGAATAAATGTTACACATTATATGTAAAACACAGGTAGCTCTCCTCATTTTATTCTCTAAGCTCTCAGGAGAAAACGGTCGGAAACTCCATGCATCAAACAAACTCTGTGCATGCAGGCCACCTATATTAATTTATTAATGGCCGTCAATCATGCAATGGCCAATTGCGCAAAGACGGGCGGAATTCTTGCTCCAGTAGCCTAAACCACTTCAGTGAACGTTCAAATAACCCCCAGAATTCAGTGTCCATCAGGGTGTTTAAACTGGGTGTGCGATATATTCAAGTTGCTTATATTGCATTTTAGAGGACAATGATAAAGCCACGTATAGGCCTACGCCATGCAACGCATTTTGGCTTGCCAGCAGGTTGGATAAACTCAATTTACCAGGGCCGTAGTCACCATAGACATTGAGGGGGACATGTCCCCCCCAATATTCGGACATAGAAAAATAAAGAAAGAATAAAGCGCTATACTAGGCCTACAGGAAACCAACACGTATCTGAAATGTAATCAAACGTAAATAACGCACAAATTAATGACCTATGGTTCCAGAGTAGCCTACACCTCTGAGTGGTTTGTCCTGGTGATTTTCCGTTTTTCGTTAGTGGCGTGCGCTATCAAAAGCTTCCATTTACTGCACCCTACTGCGGTGAGGTGGGGCTGTCAACAATATCGCAAAAGCTACCGGTACAATTTTCACAAAACTTCTTGGAAAGGTGTAGCACCCAAATCCCATACATGTTTGGAGCCGATCAGACTGAAAGGGAACATTTTCCATATTGTAGCCTATTCTCGCAATAATAGCGAAAGTGAAACGTTTTATTTTAAATGATGAATTTGTGCAAGCCTTTGTCATTTCTTTCACGTCTTTCAACATAAATAATGCATTCATATGCTAGTAGTAATGCCAGAAATTACCGTGTATAGGCCTCTTAGAAATGATTGTTGCATCTTGCATATTATGCACACTCAATAGCGCATCCATGCAGGCAAAACGTGATCAAATGTGGCGACGTTTACAATACGTGATAGCCTACAGTTAATGTGAATCGCGGACAATAACCAAAGAATGGAATTTGCACCTCCATTTACCAATTAAAGGCTGTAGGCCTAGTGTTTCTACATGTTGGCACAAAACGTAATTTCTGTCAGAAGCAAGTCTATAATGCATACAGGGGTAACATGAGGTGAGTCAGACAGAAGAGGGGCCTGTCTTAGTAGCCTATTTTCCTGAATCCTGTCCCTTTCAAACTACGTTAAAATTGTGTGATTAGCCACCAGCATAATACAATCTAAATTAAAAGACAAAATCTTATTAGGCTCCAAACCTATGAGTCTAAGCCTTAAAAAAATATTCAGGTGTTAGTAATAAGTCAAAGAACCACATTCTGTGTAATATAGAGGTTATCATCAGATACTCTAGTTTGTAATTTCTTTTAAAGTATACATTTTGAACACAAATGGAGTCACGGGTCCAGGGATGGACCAGTGAAGTTGCTTCTTCTCCACCCTTGTCTTTTCACAAAACTCACGGGGGGGGGGGGGGGGGGGCATCTGTGTCCGTCAAAAGTTTGGAATAACCTAATTGACTGACCTAACTAACGACTTGTTTGTGATTTTTAATAATATTTTTGCATGGTAGGAAATTTATTGAAATTCTGTTTGGGGGTCCCTCAGACCCAGACACAGATTTGGTCCCCCCCAATGTTGACATCATGACTACGGCCTTGCAATTTACTACACAATAATGTAGGCTAGGAATATATCTTTTAAATGTCATACGTGCAGTTGTTGAATTGCACATAACATGTCTGCATATTTATTTAGTCTTCTTTCTCGACTCTAGGCTAGCGCATGCATTATCATGGCCCTATAATTGTGCAAAGACAGGCAGGATATCCGACGCTCCTTTTACAGTAAACCACTTCACAACGAACGTTCAAATAACCCCCAGAGTTCAGTGTCCATCAGTCCCAACATTTAGAAACATAATCGAAAAGTCCAAGCGTGAATTGGGTGTGTTTTGATTTTGAGAGAGACTGGAGAAGGGCCGTATGTCTCACAGCAACCTATCCACATCTAATGAGGGTCGGCGACTATCCAATACCCAATACTATTTGCAATTCCCTCGATATGCATATTATTGGAAAGTTTATGGCCGTTCGTGTGAGTACAATAACTTAATTTTGTAAATTTTACCAAAACGACTGGTTTCGCCTTGCAGGGTCACATTTCATTTGTTGTCTTATCTTTTTTTATTCAAAACAATTCGTAGGTATCTATACTCAAGTCTAATTACCACCAGACACAAATAATCATCACCTAGGTTAAATCTTCTCTCTCTCTCCAAAATCTCTTCCTCTGAGATGCACGCTATAGCCTAATGCAGGCTATCATTTAGACTACCCGACATTTCAAATGTAACTCTCTGTAATTTATCAATGTAGCCTTTTATTGTTTTTTTGCCATGAATCGTCTGAGCTGTGATGAAATCGTTTGTTGTTTAAAGTTGGGACGATTACTGTAGGCCTAGGCTATACTGCCCATATTGGAATAAAAAAAATAAAGGCCTACTTTGCAAAAGTCCACTCTGTTGAAAAATCCTGGCTATGGCACTGTTAATGACCTCGTGTCGGAATGGCAGGACGTTTGAAAAAAGGTCAAGTGCCGCTACGCCGACAATGAAAAAAAAAATGTTGCAGTAGTGGGACGCCTGAAAATTAATGTTAATGCCGCCACTTCGACAATTAGACGCCAATGTCTAAGTAGCGGCATGTCGGAATAGCAGCATGTAACCGAAGAGACGATCCTCCCCCAATGTGCAAAAAAACCAGACTGTTACTACAGATACTTGGACGACATCTGGGGTACTTGGTCCTACTCCCAGGAGGATTTCCGGGAGTTCATAGACAAATTAAACGGCCATCACGAGTCGATTAAGGTTAAATACTGCCTGGATCAAGTCAAAATAGACTTCCTCGACACCACCACCTTTAAAGGACCTGACTTCCCAAGCACAAAAAACATTTTCCATTTTCAAAAAACTCCTGAAGACCCAGCTCTTTAGAGAACATCTCCTCTCATAGCAACACTTACAACAAGTCTTGCTGATCCTAGCACTCACCAGCCGTCTTAAAACAGCACTCACTGATGCACTTATTCTTACTGTACTTATTCTTATGTTTTTTAAATTGTCCTAATATTGTTGAGAATTGCTCTAAAACTTAAACTGTTTACCATGTTGTTAGTCGCTTTGGTTAAAAATGCGTCAGCCAAATGTAATGTAAATGTAAAAAAAAAAAAAATGTAAATGTAAAAACACTCGACATCAAAGTGTTTTTTAAGGAAACGGATACCCACGCCCTCCTACACAAAAGTAGCTTCCACCCCACGCACACGTTCCGCGGCATCATTAAATCACAACTGCAGAGATTCCATAGGATATGCACAAGATCGGAGGACTTTGAAACGGCGACAAAAACCCTCTTCGGTGCTCTACGAAATCGAGGATACTCACGATCGTTCTTACAAAATATCCGAAAAGAATGGGAAACAAAGCTATCAGAAAACAATGGCACTGCCCCGAACACGGAAAATGGGGACACTACCTCAGAAACAGAGGAAAAGGACATCATCCCTCTCATTCTCCCTTTCTCAGACTCAGCTAAAACCTGCGGGAGAAAAATCAAAACGAATTTCGCAGAGATAGGCACTGACTACCATGATACGCTTAGAATAATGCCATCATACAAAAGACACAAGAATCTCAAAGACCTTTTGGTCAGGAGTAAACTTTCTAACCCCAACAAATCGCACAGCACCGTCCCGGATTCCAGAATCACAAAAAACTACCAGACGGAAGAGGCGATTCGTATACCTCAAGTCCCACTGAACCGTGCTAACTGCGTCTACCTGGTGACCTGCAAAAAATGCAAAATGCAATATGTAGGTCAAACCAAGAATTCGATCAGAACCCACATGACCACCCACCGTTACAATATCAGACAGAAATGCAAGGAACACACGCATTTGGTAGCGCATTTTCTGAGACACGGAGCAGAAAATATGGGAGTGATCTGTTTGGAACACAACCCCAATTGGTCGGACCCATACAAAAATGTGGTATATGGCAATATATGTAAATCACATATATTATGTATATGTCAATGTATGCCTCACACATATATGTCACATATATACACAATCATGTCACATATATTTCAAAATATAGCAAAATTGGCCGTTTTTATATATATCACATATATTTTCCCAGATATACAAATATATTACAAATATATGTCAGTTGCATATATGTTAATATATGATACGTTATGTATTTGTACGCATACTAGGGATACCAATATATTGCAAATATATGTCTATGGACATATATTTGCACTCATATAAGGTAAATATATTGCAAAATATATGTAATGTTCTGCTATGTCACATTTATAGAAATATGTCACAATATATGTATCAGAAATATAACATTGTTGATGTTCCAAAGAAAACACACAAAATATTTGTTTAACCTTTTATTAAAGTTTAGTTTTTCCACACAAACAGTGAGTACACTCTCCAGGTAGAAACTTTTTTCCCCTTTATGGAAGTGGCACACATTGATTTGGCATATGATGCACTCGGTGTTCTCAGGGCAGCAGTCCTCACAAATCACCACCTGCAAACAGGGAACAGAGAAGATTAATATGCTGTAAAACACACAGAACATGAAAAGACCATCACTGAAGCACTACGACCTTCACATGCATCTTTAATAAACACACACCTTGGCACAAGTAAGCTTAAATAAGGGCTATGAGATGAAAAACATGTAGCCTAATGGTCCATTAGGGCTGCACGATTATGACCAAAATGATAATCACGATTATTTTGATCAATATTGAGATCACGATTATTTATCACGATTATTAATTAATTTTAGTGACAAATTTTTTTTTTCCCTAAACATATTGGACTTGCTATCTGGCTCACCCAAATTCTTCCCCTCACATTTACTCCCCTAAATTACTGCAAATATAGATTTGACTGCGACTTCCAAACTTCCAAACAAATGTTTTGTGCATGCTACTTTGTTAATATTTGGTAAAACGCCTACCGGGAATCCTCCCAACGCTCCCCATTAGCCACTTAAGCTCTGCTTCGTGTTCATGAGTTTACTGTAATCGTTAGTCCAGGGGTGTCCAAACTTTTTGACTGAAGGGCCACATTGGGTTTTGAAAATTGGCCAGCGGGCCACACACAAATAATAATAATAATAATAATAATAATAATAATAATGTTTTGTATTATTTAAATGACAAAATAATTTTGTTGTAGAAAATAAATTTCTTAAGAAATACTGTTAATTTGATGCTGTTTAATTCATTTATAAATGGTGCACTGTCACTTTAAGACTCTTTGCCAGCTCCACTCAAATATAGCCTATGGCTAGTGCTGTGCCTATGGCTGTGCCCTCTCACAATTTATAAATGGTCAGTAATGGAAACTACTGTTGCCATCGCCCTCTCTCCCACGCTCAAATGCGTCCCGAATTAAATGGACTAGCATAACGTAGTTAGATCTACTGCAATGGAGGTTCTATGTATCTCGATGTGACAGGCTGTTTTGACATTGACATTGTAAACGTTCTCTAAGAAGAGCGTTCTCTAAGAAGAGTGTAAAGCAGTTTGCAGTAGCCACAACGTTGTCTATCGCTGGAAAAAAATAGCGAGCGGCCTATGATAAACTAATAAATGCTCGGCGGGCCGGATTAAAGTGCATGGCTGGCCGCAGTTTGGACACCCCTGGTTTAGTCATTCGTTGATATGTAAAACACTGACGTGTAGGCTACATTTTCATTATTGTTCACTCGTTTTGAGTAGGCTGTGTCTTGAAACGCATATGCATTGTATGTTGCACATGTAGCTTATAAAATACATGAATAAAATTCACGGATCCCGTCGTTAGCTCAACTCTTATTACAGTAGCCTATAGGCTTGTGTGGTTTACGTCATGTGGCATGTGTGGTTTACGGTATGAGTTGAGAGCCCTGCTTTGCTTATATTTTTGGTTAACTTAACTTGCCTGAAATCCGAAATATTTTTGAACAGTGGATGATCCGCTTCGAGGGACAAGCTCTTGGCCTTCTGCTGTGCCACACATTTGATTTTTGATCGTCGTTTATAGTCTAACTAGCCTACTAATAGTTAACACTAGTCACTAGTCCACAGTGCATCAGGCTGAGCAGTGCAGGGAACAGCTGTCATTGGTAGGCTGCATGCAGGCACATGGTCAGACAGGTTTAAGGAGCGCTTGATTTGTTTTGTAGCGGAGCGTTCTATGGGTTGCCAGGTTGGTTCTATGGGTAAAGCACGCATTTGAAATATCGCTTGATCACGCAAATTTGATCGTGGGAAGCCAAAATCGTGATCGTGATTAAAATTCGATTAATTGTGCAGCCCTATGATCCATACATCAGAATACTTTGACAAGATTTGGGAAAGATTGGAGTCTTATGCCCCCCATTCAAGCTTTACTCAAAAGACTATCTTTCAAGAATTTTTCTCAAATCTTCAAAGTCTTCTGTTGTAAGGATGGCTTAACACTACCCTTCACAAACTAAAGATCCATTTAGGCCTACTAACATTCACGTTAGCCTGCATAGTTATTAGCAGCCACTTTAAATATAAGTTAGCTGCTATAGCTAGGTTAGCTAACTTACTCACACCTGATATTTAATTCAAACTAAAACTTATATTCATAACGACATCTCAGACAGGCTTGTTGTTGGATATGATGTTAACTACCATTGTAGATATTCCACATAATGGTAAAGTTAGTTAATGGAAAAGTTAACATTAACAGCTAACATCGCTAACATTAGCAATATTAGCTCGCTAACGTTATCGATAGCTAATTGATAACATTAACGTTAGCTAATTCTAACATGATGGTTAGACTGTTAACAAATGGATTTGGTTAACATTACATTATAAAAACAATATTTTTTAACTAATTCCCGTTTACTAAAGGCTTTCTTACCTTGGATATGATGACAGCAGAGTTTGTACAGCTTACACAGTTGGATGCATGACAAAAAGTGACGGTTGAAAGTCTTGCTGTGTGCGCATGCGCATATCAAGATGCGATAAGCATCCGTTATATTTAAAGTAGCTTTGGCCTCACACATTTTCCATGCACATAGTGCAACCCAAAGCACTCCACACAAAACATTGACACATAAGGCAGCATAGTACACCATATCTGTGACGCCAAGACATAAACAAATATATTCACACTGTTCTCCATTTGGAAAATAAGTAATGTAATCTAGTGTATGGATATGCCACCATATATGGAGACTACAAATATGTCTGCCACATATTCACACATAAAGTTCTCCATATATTTAGAAAATAAGTAGTGGAATCTAGTGTATGGATATGTATGCCACCATACATGGAGACTACATATAAGTCTGTCACATATTCACACATAAACTTCTCCATATATTTGGAAAACAAATAATTGGATCTAGTATATGAAGATATATAGCATCTTATATGGGAAATTAAAATATTTTGTATGCATGTATGGACATATAGCTTTGAATATATGTTTGACATAAATATTTGAATCACATATATGTCCATATAAGTAAAATTATAAGTCCCTGTTATTTGACATATATGTTCATATATTGCCATATATCACAAAACGAAAGAAAATACCGTGAGAGACAATGGATTCGCAAACTGAACTCAAAATTCCCATTTGGACTTAACGAAAAGTACAATTAATTGAACCAAAAAGACAAGAAGGTTAACACGTCACCAATATTAGCATCATCGTGATTCTTAATAAAAAAAAAATTATCACTATTAGTATTATTATCATTATTAATACTAACGCCACTAAGAATAGTATTTTTAACAAACATTTTTATATCATCATGGTTATTATTAACACTACTAGTGCAGTGCCCGTTCAAACATGCCATTCCTGAAGAAAACCCGTAGCTCAATTACATATCCACAGATATGCCTTGTTTTAAAAATAGGATGATAGGGAAACATCATTCCAGCTAAGCATTCAATAATAAATAGGCTACTGAATATTATAATACATTAGCCTATAAGTAATGTGGCCTCTAATAGGCTACATATGTAATACATTTAGGCATGGCTGCATGTGACATTTCTACAGATCAGAATGACTGTTTTGAGTTAAGGCTAAAGGTGTATAGCTTGCTAAATTACTTCCTAATGCTATTCGAAGCCTCAGTTTAGGGACCGTTCGTTATTTATAAACGGGGTCACCGGAGGAAAATAGGGGAGGCATGTCTTTTTATTCTTTGTTGAGGGGAGGGTCACCTAACTTTTTTTGTCAAGGAGGGGGGGGGGGTCACCCATCTTTTGTATTAATGAAAACAGCAAAAAATCAAAGTGGCTTGTTTGATAGTTGATTTCTGTCACCATATAACGTTCTCTTTCGTTCCATAGCTCTGTCAATATTGAACAATGAAAATAAGGGAGATTTCCCGGGTTTCTCACGCAAAATACGGAAAATGTCAACATCCGTCCCCATTAACGTTGGAAGGGTTGGAGCAACAAAGTAGCCTAGTTTATTCACGCTTAACAGCCTATATCCATTTGGTCAACTTTATCCAGCCCTAAAAAAAGCTAACTTTGGTTTACTTGTAGTTTACCGTGTAGCCATAGCCTAACAGTGTGCATGCTTATAAAGCATACTTGTGCTTCATTCATCCACACATCCAGCTCCTAACGTTTTGACAAGCATTTCTACCAATTGACCTTGTTCCTGCCCATCTCTAGCTTTGCTGTCTCCATCCTTTCTGTTTTTGTTGTTTGCAAAAAAATATATAGTAGCCTAGGCCTATTTATTGGTAACCAGCAACAAGTGCAATTTGTTAATCGCTGTCATTCTCTCTCCTGCCAACAAAAATGTGTTAAGTTCCAAGTGCGTAATTCTGCTTTATAAAGCAGAATACAGAATACAAATACATTGGTCATATAAATAGCCAGGTTATGGTCTACAGTGTAGGCTAGAGTTGGTAAGTTATGGTAGGCCAACTTGGAGTGAATATACAGGGGGATTTCTTTGGCTCTTAGCCTGGCAGGTGCGCACGTAGACATAGCCTACGGCCGAACACTGCAAGCGCCAATGAATCGTGCTCTCACAACAACCACGTCGTTAATTTAAATAGGCCTACTGTAGGTTAACATCACTCTTGAGTTCGCATTCAAGCAAGCAAAACGATGATTTGAATACATCTGTTTCTCTGGAAGGGCAAGGGGTAACAACAGGACAACACAGAGACAGGCCAGAATGCAGGACTAATGTTAAAGGAATTATCCGGAGTAAAATGCACTTTAGATCGATTTACGGATGATTGGGGGTACATACGTTGAGTTGACATCAAAATCATGTCATTCGGATGTGTTTTGAGAAAGTTCGATTGTACCGTTTTCAGTCACACAACTCGTAGCATGGAAGTGAGCAGGGCATTTCAGGGCAATTCTTATTGCTGAGTGTGTTGTAACACGCTCTGGAAATTCACAATTTCGTCGCCTTTTTAAAAAAAAAAAAAACATAGTCCAGTCCATACAACTTAATTTCAATTTCGAAAGAAATACTGGACTATGTTTTTTTTTTTTTAAACGGCGACGAAATTGTGAATTTCCAGAGCGTGTTACAACACACCCAGCAATAAGACTCCTACAGCAAAGATGGCAACATTTCCGGAAAGGTACTGGCTTGATGAAATTCATTCTGGACTCTCTATTCGACCACATAAAGACCTCGGGATACTTCGGTTTGGCTTTAGGGACCCTCTACTCACTACCACGTAAGTGTTATGTTGTTTGGAACTGTAGAAGAGGTATAAAAATAGCGTTTTGTAGCGGCGAAATTGAAATTAAAGGTGTTCGAGTCGTGACTCACTCGGATCTTTCACCCGTGTCTTTAAATTAACTCATGAGTCGCGAGTCTCTAGTATCATTAACTCGGATCAGTTGAGTCCTACTAGCCTACAATTCAATCTAAAACGATAAACAGGGCCACACAAACCTCTTGCAACATTAGCTAGCCTCCTAGCCCTAGCCATCGTCTGCCAAAAATGTAACAATTTCGTAGGCAACCACAACTCCACAAATCAACTCAAGCAACTGAGTGAGCAGGCAGTCCGAGATAACTGGTTAACTTCCCGCAGAGCCGGAAACATTGCAGACTCACAGACCATGGGACTCAGATTGGAGCGGCTGATCCGGGTTAGTCGGATCAGCCGGCCGGTTAGGCTACGTTATGTACGAGTCAGTCGAATCAGCCGGCTACGTTGTCATGAGTGGATCTGCGAGAGCGAGTAGCTCCTCCTCGAGGTGAAAAGCAATTCCACAACAAAAGCCATTTCTTTCACTTCTGAAATAACATTCAATGTTCTGCATGTAGCCTAGACATAATTAGATTTGGTGTATAGATGTAGTATATTAAAATGCAATTAGGTCGTGCACTGCACGCTCATGGAGCTGCTTGAGTAGCCTATCTACCCGGGTCAGTCGAATCAGCGGGGCGGGCCGGTTATGTTGTTATGAGTGCGAGTCAGCCGAATCAGCCGGCTACGTTGTCATGAGTGATCTTTAGAGTAACTCCTCGTCAAGGTGAAAAACAAATCCACAACAAAAGCCATGCTTTCACTTCTGAAATAACATATGTTCTGCACGCATAGCCTACTTTAAAATGCAATTAGGTCGCGAAGACAGTCAGAAACATTGCAAGCTCTGTATGGAGAGTAGGCTAGCCAGTCGGATCAGCCAAGCGGGCCGGTTACGTTGTTGTTATGAGTGCGAGGCAGCCGAATCAGCCGGCTACGTTGTCATGAGTGGATCTTTAGAGGAGCGAGTAACTCCTCGTCAAGGTTAAAAGAAAATCCACAACAAAAGCCATGCTTTCACTTCTGAAATAACATATATTCTGCACGCATAGCCTACTTTAAAATGCAATTAGGTCGCGAAGACAGTCCGAAACATTGCAAGCTCTGTATGGAGTTGCTTGAGTAGGCTAGCCTACCTGGGTCATTTCAGCCGGGCGGACCGGTTACATTATGTTGTTATGAGTGCGAGTCAGTCGAATCAGCCGGCTACATTGTCATGAGTGGATCTGTAGACGAGCAAGTAGCCTAGTTTCTACTCGTGTCAAGGTGATAATAATATAGGCCTAATGAGAATAGTAGTAGTAGTAGTAGTAGTAGTAGTAGTAGTAGTAATAATAATAATAATAACAATAATAATTTATTCACTGCAGGGCATTTCTACGTTCTTTCTATGTCTACATTGAACGTCAATTGCTTAGGCTAGGTTAAGACAATAAATAAACAGTCTGGCTCAAACGGCTTTCTTTCCCATGAGTGGGTGGAGGTTTTGATGCTATTATATTAGGCTATTTTATATTATATTATATTATATGATATTATATTAGGCTACCTAACATTATATATATATATATATATATATATATATATATATATATATATATATATATATATATATATATGTATAGCTATGATTAATAGGCTAATAATATGAGTTGCCTAGTATTAGCTGCATATAATACCTATTAGAATAGATTCCTAGTAGCCTACTATTAGTATATAGTAGTGGTAATAAACATTGTAGCAGAGTAGCATTAGACCTAGGCAAATTTTCTATTGTTAACAAAACAACAACAAATAATTAATTATTATAATATAGGCTACCCTCTCTGTCAATAAGATCAAAGTTTCTGAACATGAGCACCAAAAAGATGAACAATGTGTGGATGCACTTTGACCAGGAGAGCAAAACTCTTAGGCTAAAGGCAAGTACTGCAAAAACCTGGTTTCAAATCATGGAGGATCCACATCCAACATGAGAAGGCACTTAACGAAATGAAGCACCCCACTGCACTGCTTGAACGTAGGACTGAATTTCTTTGCGATTTAGCAATACTGACTCAAGTGACTCAAGTGACTCGTTCAACCCGGATCAGTTTAGTGAGTGACTCAGAATAACCCGGATCCTTAAAAGGAATCGAGTTTGACAGGCCTAATTGAAATGCCCTGCTCACTTCCAGGCTACGAGTTGTGTGACTGAAAACGGTACAATCGAACTTTCTCAAAACACATCCGAATGACATGATTTTGATGTCAACTCAACGTATGTACCCCCAATCATCCGTAAATCGATTTAAAGTGCATTTTACTCCGGATAATTCCTTTAAGAGAGTATTACAGTAGCCTAATATGGGATATTCTACGGGAAAATATTAAAACGGCAAGACAGCGGGGAAAAGTTAAAATGATAGGCCTAAACCCGGAAAAAGTTGGCTTGTTAGGTATTTTTCGGTCCCTGTGATTATTTGTGAAATTGTGCAAACGGTCTTTTCAAGTCATTTGAGAAGGAAGGAGTGTAGCAAGCTCCCAAATTGACGCTCGTCTGAGAAATTGAGTTTTGGATAATGTTCAGCTTCGGCAGCTTTACAATGACTGAGGAAGCCTAGAGACGAGTCCATAGCAACAAGTTCATGTGTTGAATTTGTTATTACCCAGTGTGCTTTGTTGAATGGTCTCAATGTTTTATTGTTTTATTTCATGTGAATACTTACTAGAGGAGTAAATTATTTCAAGTAGGCTAATGCAGTTGCAGGAAGTGTGCATTTAGTTTCCATGCTTATTGTGTTTCCACAACAATGTTAGTGAGTAAATCTACAGAAATGGCCACCATCTTGGTGAAGTGTGATGTGTAAGATCAGAAAGCAGAGGGTGAGTTTAGAACTATTGCTTATGTCGTTGTGTTTTCATAGCGCTCTATAGCGCTAGGTATCGACGATTGGTCGGGGAGGGTCATGTCTTTTTTGAACAGACTGCTGGAGGGTCGTTGGAAATTTTCTTGCAGGCAGGGGAAGGTCATGCAACTTTTGATTGAAGCACTCAAAATCCCTCCGGTGACCCCGTTTATAAATAACGAACGGTCCCTTATTGCTATACTTTTATTTTGAGTGGTCACTACATGGGCTATCGGTGTTTGATGGCGTGATAAGTGAAGTCGCTCAGTCTGCAAGTTGTTGTCTAACGTTGGCTATGTGGCATTAGCCTATCTCTCGTTTCAATTTTGGGACCTTGCAGTCGGAGTTATCGTTTGGTTAGTCAAAGTCGCAAGTCCAGAGTGGCCTGGACTATTTGAAGCGTCAGTGTATTGCACAAACTTTTATTGAGTGGTCATAGCATACCCGTGTTTGTTGGCGTCTTGTTGCAAAATCCGTAATCATTTTATGCCAGCAAACTGCATACAGGGAGTCTTTATTGTTGAGGTCAGACATGATAATGATCTTACATCTTAACCCACAAGCGGTTCCCGAGTAATCCGTTTTTTAAATTGCGACTGACTATCATCAAAGTGAGACCTAGCAGAGCCCGTTCTTTGGACCTAGCAACTGTCAGTAGGCCTACACGATCCATGGGGTGGAGCTCCCTTGAAACTGGTCCCCTTGGAAACAGTGCAGTGCAGCAATAAACGTCCTACATAAATAAGTATATTTTGAAATATGCATTCAAACAGCTTCAAAATCGAGAGTGCACACCTTTGTGCCACATACGAAATCTTAGGTCAGTCTGACAAACGGCCAGCGACATATGCATGCCACAGACACACAGACGCTTCTGGCTTTATAGATAGATTAATATATTGTAGCGTTTAAAGGTTTCAGGACGCTAAGAGAAGTTCAGAGCAAGCTTTATTGGCTCAAGAACGAGGGCAGGGACACAGACAGACCAAGACACAGAACACAATGCAAACAGGGCAGGTCAAGCACGCACACACACTACACATACAGGGGAGGACGCAGCCTCCCACACAAAAAGGATCACACACGAGGGAGAACTAAAAGGGAAACATGTCACAATAAAGACGCTAACATTACACTTATAACTTAGGAGAATAACGACATAAACCCCCCAAATGTTCACCCTCGTGTCCCAGCATGCCTTTCGCTGGAGAACGCTAACACAGTCTTTATGCGCCGACGTTACACAGCTCCCCCAACAAGCCATTGCCGTCCTCGGCAATGCCCACGAGGTAGCCACATGCTAACGTCGGCGCGCGTCGCCCGCCACTCAGTTCAGTGCGACAGTTCCGCCAACTCACGTGGGGTGCACGCGCCGCAGGAGCTCACTCAACGGGGCGCCACGCTGCTAGCAATCCAGTTCGGGCGTGCTAGCAGCCACGTGGCCGACCCGCTCGTCACCAGCTCCCTCTCAGCAGCCGCCCTCAGGCTGCACTTTCCGCGGCGTGTCACCACGGCACTCCTCCTCTCCAGACGGGGCCCTAGGTGGCCTTACAACCGTTGACACTGTACCAAGCACCGGGGTTCGAGGGGGGCCAGGTGAAGCTGCGCCAACGCCACTCCGCTCCGTCGAGTCGCCGACCGGGACAGACAGGCACCGACTCCACAGCAACCGGACCGCGCTGAGCTCTCCCGCTGCAGCTACCGTCTTCGGCGTCCCTCCTCGTGTTGCCATCTCGCAGAGCCGTACTGCTCTGTTCCCAGCCCGTTCCACTCCTTCGCGGCCTCGGCGAAGGCACGACCCCCGAGATGGTCGTGCTATCGAACTCCACACAACGAACTTTTTTTTTTTTTTTTTTTTTTAAAGGCGCCGGCCAACAGGCCAACTTGAACTAGCGCCTAGCACTGCCCGGTGCCCCTCACACGCACCCAAAAGTTAAAGCACACACGAAACAGTCACACTCTAGAGAGCCTTTCCGTCGAAGCTGCCCCACCGTCGTGAGTTCGCTGCCCTCAGCGGCTCCGCCAACCGTCCATCGTCTAAGAACCTCTTCCTCGCCGCACTCCCTCGGCTCTGCTCACGCGTCGCGGCTCGCCGTGGAGTCAGCGCCCAGGCCAGCATCGTCTTCTCCGCGACCGCTTCTTCCGGCCAGATCTCCTCCCATGGCAGCAGGCAGGTCCCGGTAACAGCTCCTCTCCTCCGGCGGCAGTCACGATAGAAGGCCTCGAGCTTTTTAGTAGCCCTGACAAGGGCTCTCTCTGGATCCTCTTGCGTGGGCCTCCACCCAGTGATGAGGTCTCCCGCTCCCAGCTTCTCCCGCTGAGTGGAGGCCATGTTCGAAAGTCGTTTCTGACACCAATGTAGCGTTTAAAGGTTTCAGGACGCTAAGAGAAGTTCAGAGCAAGCTTTATTGGCTCAAGAACGAGGGCAGGGACACAGACAGACCAAGACACAGAACACAATGCAAACAGGGCAGGTCAAGCACGCACACACACTACACATACAGGGGAGGACGCAGCCTCCCACACAAAAAGGATCACACACGAGGGAGAACTAAAAGGGAAACATGTCACAATAAAGACGCTAACATTACACTTATAACTTAGGAGAATAACGACATAAACCCCCCAAATGTTCACCCTCGTGTCCCAGCATGCCTTTCGCTGGAGAACGCTAACACAGTCTTTATGCGCCGACGTTACAATATTAAGAAAATGGCTCTATGATGAAGGAGGAACGGTTGGAGCGTTGTAGCTTCTTTCGGTAAACCCTCTTTGAGAACCCATATACAGTGGGCAGTGCTTTGACTTGCCAAGCTTCCCTCGCGCGGGATCACGCGACTTTAATTTGTATTTCTCCAGTGATGCTGCAACAACGCTGCAACAACCGGCAGAGGTCTCAAGTGAGCAGGGTGTCTCGAAGAAATAAATGGAGCTGGAAAACCCTACACAGACTTCACTACAGACTTTAGCAGACTGGTTTAGAAATAATTTATTAGCCAGAAATATGCCTGCCCTGCCCTAATAAAGAAATATTTGGTTAACGGCGAGTGAATCCCGTTTGCAGCCATAGAAGAAACGCAGGACAAATGAAACATTCTGGTTTTCTCCGAGTGCAACAATGATAGACAGACATCATTTGGACAAAATATAGAGCATATTAACCTCCGTTGCTCAGCCAAATGCCTTCCTGTTACGTCCTGTTATCACAGAGTTACAGGCGATAAACGATTTTTGATGGTCACAAGTTTACTTCATTAGCGTTTATTTTTTTGATTATTAAAGAGTGTTGTACATTTAAAGGCTTGACTTCGTGCTTATTCAGAAGAGCATTTAGTGCTCTCCCCAATCCCAGACGTTCACATTGCATGTTTGTTTGTAATGGATGCAACCGCGAGATACGCTTGTCATAGGTGCCGATACCGTGGGTGCTCCGTCTCTCGGGCACCCACTGAAAACATCGAGCACCCACGTGTGCCAGCTTACAGTCCCGGCTAAATTTACATTAATTTAAAATCAAACATCGCAGTTCATGTTAAATTCAGCATCTCTCATAATGTGATTGGATATGTTGCTGTCAATTCCCTACTCCATATACTAACCACCAATGAGAGCGTCTCTCGTATGAAAATTCCTGACACTTCCCACCTGAAGAATTAACGCAAGGCTTTGTCGGGTCTTCAGCTAGGGTTGCCAACCGTCCCGAATTGTGCGGGACATCCCGTGTTTTGGGTGATTTTGATTTGTCCCGTCAGGGACAGCACCACTCCCGATTTTCAATCAGAGCTCATCGGCATTGTTAACTTGTCAATAGTAGGCTACTGTAAACGCACCTGGAACAAAGTGCCCAGTGCCGCCGCTACCACGCGCATCTCGCAATGTGCGCATGGCACCAAGGGACAGAAGGGGCACCACAATTTAGCCAGAGAAGCTTTACTGCAAACTGCTTTTCACTCTTCTTAGAGAACGATTACAATGTCAAAATGCAGCAACAGCATCTTACATAAGGATGATACTTTTTGGGTCCTTGCAGTCTCTCTATTATGCAGCAGATCTAACTTGAACGTTATGCTACTCGTTTTAATTGGGAACAAGAGGGAGAGAGGGTGGAAGTTTCCAGCTGGCTTGTGATTGTTGGTAATTGATTTCACCTTTTTAATATAAGAAACTTTTAAAATGAAATCATGAGAACAACAAAAACAACGCGAGGAGATTGCGGAATTATCCGGTTCACACTATGCTACTGACCATTTACAAAATGTGAGGGCACTTTGACATAGGCTGCACGCACTGTGATTTGGACTGATAGAATATGATGAGTGGTCAATTGCCTTTGTGTAATGGAATTGGTGAGTCTTGAATAATCCGTTTCCCTTAACTAAGCATTTACATGAAGCACATGATAGGCTATGCCAATTGAAACACTTTCCACTCAGATAGCTAGGTGGCTACCAGGTTCATAATTCACTTTTAATTGCAAACAGAAAATATCTAGCTAGCATCATTACATGCTTCTATTTCCACAGGAATGAAGGTTGTTTACACCAACTTAATATACTTATCATTATGCTATAGGCCTAAATGTGGCACAAACAATGTTAGAGTTTGTGGAATGACCATAGGCTATATTTGAATGGAGCTGGCAAAATATTATGAATACCGAGACAATGCTCTTAAAGTGACAGTACACCATTTGTATTTTTTTTTTTGTGGGGGGGGGGGTCCCGCATTTGAAGTGAAGTGTCCCTCATTTGGGGTTGAGGAAGTTGGCAACCCTATCTTCAGCCCCGAATGTTTAAAATGTATATAGCCCTGAATATCATTTTAAAAGTAGTCTGACAAAGCTTATTGTTTTGTGACACAGCTAAACACTGGTACCTCATAGAACGTCTATAACAGCCTAGGTGGTCGCAACTTACAAAAGTAAAGCAGATAGAAAAAAACTCGCAAATCTAGCCTACAACACGCAGACAGCTTCATGCGCAGGGAAGAGAGCGCGCGCGCGCACTGTGCTTTATGATTGTTGGCTTCTGATGGTATCTTGCTATTCACTGAACTGCATTAGGTGACACAAATGGTATTGCCTTTATCTTATAACTCTGAGCGACTACCAGGCCTATGGTTTTTAAAAGTCAGATGTTCCCTGACAAAGACATTCGAAAATTAAGAATGTTTATTGACTTGAAAAATACACTCATTTTTGCAAACTCCCTTCATTCAACCCTTGAAGACATCGCGGTCTGGTGCGCTATGTAGATCGTTTCTCGTACCATTTAATTTCTCAGAATGTAGGTCTACTAGGCCTACAATAACGCCATCACCAAATACATCTTTTATTTTTAGTTGATCAACCACAACGAGTAGCATAGGCCTACTGTGCACAGTGCACTGACGACTGTAGCAGCCCAAGGTTGTTGTAGATGAGAGGCAACCCCTTGTTTCAGATAGCCTGGACAACATGTTACCTGGGTGTTGCCTACGTTATTAATTAATGGTAGGCTACAATAGTTAATTGATTTGCGTAACATATTAGTTGGCTCAAAGAGTAGGGAATCAGGATGGAGAGAGTCACGCGTGTGTTGCTTTTGCGGGATCGAATCCAGTTTAATGCTAGTTTTCAAAACATATATTTTTTTACATGTCTTTTGTCCGAGTGGCTGTAATGTAGCCGAGTGCTCATGGCGTATGAAAGCGACTTCAAACCGCCTAAAACAACTTGTTTGTGAATGTCTGACAACTGCTGCAGCGCATGCACACGCAAGGAAACCAGTAGGTGGAGAAACCAGAAGGCACACAACACCGGAGAGCACGATTCATTGGCGCTTCTATGTTCGGCCGTATGTCTACGAGCGCACCTGCCTACCATCAGGCTACTCAGCTACTAGATAAAGAATTTCCCCATAACTTACCAACTCTGCACTGTAGACCCTAAACTGGCTATTTATATTTTTCTGTGAAATAAGCAAATGTATTTGTTCAACTTTATGAAGCAGAATGCACTAGGCTACTTGGAACGTAACACATTTGACAAAGGAAAGATGTATGTTGCTAGTGACAAAATATTAAAGGAGACATATTATACCTCTTTTTAAACAAGTTAGAATAGGTCTATGGGCCATACAAAACATGTTCATAAAGTTTTTTGCACAAAATCAATCTCACATAAAGAGATCTCTGCAGCCTAATTCTTGCCAGCTTCAGTCCCTTTCAGAATGAGCCGTTTAAGGACTTTAAGGTCACTTTTATGCAAATAAGCTACTGCTGGCCACGCCCCACCTGTCAGATGTTTACGCTGTTCGTTTTCTTCACGTGAAAACCTCCACCGCTCGGGTGAAAATGACGGATTACAGAGGCGCACTCCAGCCCAACATGTTTGACCCAGAGTCTGACCCAGATCAAGATGAAGAGGAGCCACCTGTAGAAACACCTTCACGAATGCTGCAAGCAGTTGCTGAATGGTTTGTTAACTTTTTAAATCAATGTATTTATCCTCCATCTGTGCTACGTGTCATTAGGCTTGGCTATTAGCCTTGACCCTTTTCAGCCTGTTACGAAGTAAACGTAATGTAATTTTTATTGACATAAAGCCAGTCTTTTTACAATATTTAACATTTGCTTGCATTTAAAAACTTCACTAGATTCACAGCACTTGATTAGCTTTTATTATTAATTATATAGGTGTGCGTGTGGAAATTGTGGGGCAATGCCAACTGAGGCAGAGTATATGCTGCCAGGAGATTCCACAGGTAACTTTTCTAAGCTACAGAAAGGCCTGTAGATATGTCACCGTGTTACTAACTTATTTACAAATGAGCTAGCGAGTATGCCATATTACTCACTCATTTACGAATAATGCTAGCGACTGTGCTAGCATAGCACTCACCTTACCTTACCATTATAGATCACACGACGTCTGCAGCAGCTGGAGGAGATCCCTCAATGCATAATTGATCATCCATGGTTATACCCGGTGTGCCTGAATGTTTATTCTCTTCAGAACGCACTGAACATCTACAGAGCTGACCATGGGGCCTTACGGCTCCGGGGAATAGAGCAGTACGTGTTATTTATTAGGCTACTTATTAGTTTTTCCCAGTGTTCATGAGAAGTGACAGGCTACCGTTTTCATCAGCAAAAGCAGATGTTAGTCTATGTTCACTAATGCCCTTACACACCAACACATGCCCCAATTGTTGTTGTCTTTCTTTTTATGTATGGCTATTGTCTGCAAATTCAGCAGGTATCAAACATACACACATAAGACATTACAAAATATATTAATTACAGAAAACAGAAATAAAACATATTTCCTTGAAATATGACAATTGCACTTTGCATTTTTGACAGAACTGACAGATTATGTAACCTGCTAACTGATAGTATATTTTTTACTACCATATTTCTCGAGACTCAATCAGGACGATGCAAGTCAGTATCCAGGCTTTATTCTTTTCAATGAGGGGCCTAGTGCCCCTCAAGGGAGAAAAGTACATGTTTGTGTCACCCCATCATGGGTTTCACCAGATTCTCAATATTCTCTTCTAACTTCTCTGACTAACAGAGACCATATTTAAAGTTACACACAAAGAAGGAGTGACACCTAGGTCCAACCCAGTTTGAATATGCAATAGAAAGGGAGGATGAGGATTAGGCCTTCATCAGGTCTGGTCAGCTTCTATTATCTTTTAACTATACAGTCTTCAAGTCATAAAGACTTGAATCATTAAACCATTCACATAAAATATGAATACAAAATATTCCCTTCATAACTAATGCAATGTTTTTTTTAGTCGTTACAGGTATCTTGCCTACAGGAGCTTTGTCAGTTGGTGTTGGGGTTTCCTTGGACGCAGAATAAGGGTCGTCAATCCGTCATGTGTGGTCCTGCGTGTTCGTCGGGAGTTTCCTGACAGCCAAGGACAATACGTGGGCTTCAAACTGCCTCCCCTGGATTGAAGCGAGAAACGTAGTTGGCGATCACCTCCTCCTTCTCTGGGTGCTCAAACTTTGAGGACAGGTCCGGAGGAATGCTTATTTTCAGGAGTTCCTCCCTGTATGCTTCTGGGTCCAAGACCTCGCCCATGATGAAGCCCATCAAGTGTTCCACATACCCTGTGCAATATTTCACAAACACTTCTGTAACTATGTACATAGTTTGTAAAGTATTTCATTGTACATTTATTTATTGTTTTGTTCATTGTAAAGCCACTATAGTGCAATAGCATACATAATGAACAGATATTTTATTGTTGATAAATAAAAAATGATGTAACTTACGGAATGTTGTCTCAGTTTTGATGGGTTTCACCCTGCACTCTCCCTTCCTGTACTTTGGGAAATGCATCCTGTAGAGAGGGTCCCCAGAGGATGAGGTGGCCTGGTCTCGTGCAGCATTCTCATTGTAATGCAGAGCAGCCAGGTAGAGTCTTGCGCAGTAAAGAGAAAACCAAACATGAAAATAATGGCATGCACATAATATGTAGCATTACCATCTGTGCAATCGAAGTTCCCGTTACCTGCAAAGCATCCCAAGGAAAGGAAACACCACATTTTTTGGAGCAAATTGCAAGATCACACTGTGAAATGACTCTAATGATGAGGTCTGGTGGTGGGGGATAAGCTTAGCAATGTCCTTGAGGACTCTTTTGGCACTCAGCACCTTCTCCAGCTGGTAGAACGCTGGAGTTCCTACAACAGACAAAAAACATTGTTGTTCTATCACAAAACCATGATATGCCAACAGTTGCAATGGGCCAATATAACCAAATTAGTTGAATCCATATGACTGACTTCCAATACACTCGTTCTGATTGTCAACTATAAAGGACTTGTACAATGTGTTTGAAGTGATTTCCTATACATAACAAAAGATACCTGTTGTCAGCCATTTGTTCTTGTCGCGGGTTTTGCGAACTGGATGCAGACAGGCTGGGAAATTGGAGTCCTCGTGGGTGTGGAAGTCCCGGACATGGTTGAGGATGGAGGTCCATTTTGCCACCCTCTCTGGTCCTGACGTAGATGTTGCCGCAGTCCAGTAAATGTGATTTCTTATGGCCCGCATCCACTTCTTCAGCTTCTGGCAGTCTTTTATTTTGCTGATCTTCTCCAGCTGTTTTGAAAGTCCTGGAATTCAAAAAACATTTTCACTTTTGATCCTCAACTCTTTCAGATCATAACTATAACATGCCGCAGGTCTAATATCTAATTGTCAGATAGAAAGATTGAAGTAGGTGAAAGGCAGCTTTTTCTATAATTCTAGAAAGAAAATGCTATTTAGCAATCATTCAGGCCAGTGTTTTCACGTTTTGTCTTTTTTAGGAGGGGGTGGACTATTGCATGTTTAAACACCTTTTTCCATGTGCCAGACGTCATAGTACTGGTTGATGCCAGCTTCCCTCAGGAACTTTTGTATCTGCGGGTGTCGGTCTGTCACTATACAGTCAAGGGTCACCTTGCGCCCGTTCAACAATGCAAGGCTTCTCTTCAGGCCCTCCTTCTCCATGTGGTAGCTACCGCCTACCTCGTTGCTCTATGAAAACAAATCAGATGCATGTGTCTATACGTAGCAGGTGCCACATGGGCAAATAAAAGCTTCTTACAGTATAATTCATTCCCACTCACCTGGACCAACTGAACATCAATCACGGTGTTGGTTTTCAGGTCCATCACGGTGTAGCTACCAAATTTTGCGGAGTGGCCTTTGAAAACATTTACATAGTACAATGCTCATGTCGCCACCAATTATGGCATTTTCCCTACTAAGGCGGAGCAGCATGTCATCCTGAGAGGCCTTCCATTTGGTGACAATGGCAGGTTCAATATAGGTGCGCGCATGGCGACGAAAGGTGTCGTAAAGGAACACTTGTAGGTGCATAGCCCTAAAGACCTAATAGTAAACAGAGATTGGAAAGAAAAGGGTTGTTGAAAACATTCATGTAATTGCACCTAAAGCTGGCACTACCTCTGTATTATTTATAATTTCATGCTTTATTCAACAACTATGACCAAATTCACTTACCCTTTGAATTTTAAAGAATGAGGCGTGTTGTTGAGTAGGGGTTGGCTGTCCCAGGTTCGGTGGTACTCACAATGGGGGCACTGCTGCACCACGGAGATGAATGTCCCGAGCCGTCTCGTTTGAATGGTGCACGGATGCTTGCACACAGGACACACCTTGAACAGCTCCATGATGCAGGTCTCGTAAACTATATATTTACTCACTTCATGGATTGGAGTAGATGGCATACCTCTGTAAATGAATAAATAAAGAAATAAAACGCAACAAGTGATGGTACATAACACATGAAAACTCACACATGATGACATCTGAGTTACTCACGAAATATCAGTCAGCCAGATCAGATATAACAGAGTCAGCCGGATCATAAGTGGCATCCAGCCCTTGAGAAGCCACCATTGAAGAGCTGCCCTCAAGATATAGTTCTCCCTCCTCCTCCACCTCCTCCAGACGAGGTCTCTTTATAGGTGTTGACGTTAAAAAAGGCGGCGGGGCAGTGAGGGGAACAGTGGACGTGCCAACACCACAGTCTTTGCTGGACACAGTAGCCTGGATACCTTGAACAGATATGTTTTATTGGGTACAAACAAATGACAATAAGTTACTGAGGTAACAGCTAGAGGCTTAACCTTATCAGAAACATTTGTGAGAGATCATACTTTGTACCTTCACTTCTGAAGTGAGGCTGAAGAGTCCGCAGAGAGAGCTGTGTATCAACAGTACGTTTCAGAATCTCTGGGTGATCTGTTTGACAACCAATTTCTCTTGTTGCCGGAAACTGTGAAGTGCAAGCCTGTAGGAGGAAAGAGAAGAGGGATGAGAGCAGAGAGATGAGTAACATTTTGATACATTGCATGGGTACAGTACAACAATTTATGCTCAAATTCTGACAAAAAGCTTGCATTCAGCAGCTACAAAGCCTAAAGACTGATAAAACGTATAGCTTCTTGAGGTCTTGAATTTCATCTTATCAGAATTTCATCTTATCAGAGCATACACTCATCAGTCATATTGTTTCACCATGAGTACCAATTGTGACAAACCCTTGTACATAAATTCTAGAGTACAGGAAATGCACGTTTACTTTGAGCTAAAAACTGAGCCTACAACTTCTTGCACTATGTCGGTAATATATCTCTATTTACAACAGCAAACATTAGCCTAGACTAAGAGCTTTTACTGGCCATTGTAGATAACATGACCATATCCAAGGATTAAAGTTCTCCGTCGTAGGACGGATTTCCGTCAATTTGATTTTAGAAATGTCATATTTGAGATCGATGCAGATCCGATGAGAAAAAAAAATAGGAGGGGGGGGGCTGTCACCTTTGCTTTTCCTTTTTTAAGGCAACTACAAATATTAGGTAAATGTTTAAAGACCGAATAGTGTTCTTGAGAACTTTCTGTGTCTCAATCAGTGACCGCTCAAGAAGATAGCCTACGTCAGCCATGAGTTTCGCCTTGTTTATGATGTAGCTACACACTTGTCTCAAGCGTTTGCTTAAAAAAAAAGAACACGTATGGAGGACTATAACGGTCTAAAAGTTGGATTATAGACACAATCGAGACAGCTGATGAGGTTGGCCAATCCGTTTAACTTTTTTGGATATGAGAAGCGTAGGCTGTGTTCTTTCCGTGCATCAATGTAGACAATTTCTTACTATCGCGAACTCTTGTCAGGGGAGGTCCTTCATTTTGGATGTCACCTATGACTTGAACAGATAGCCTGCTATGCCACCCGTAGGCTATGTTACAGTTTTTAATCAATGCAACTAACATTATGTGTAAAGCGACGCAATATAAACCGTAGCCTATGCAATTTATTATCCCGTCTGTTATGACAACAATGTTTTT
The DNA here is from genome assembly GCF_046254945.1 of Alosa pseudoharengus. NCBI lineage: Eukaryota > Metazoa > Chordata > Actinopteri > Clupeiformes > Clupeidae > Alosa > Alosa pseudoharengus. The sequence goes on from NW_027468859.1 coordinate 161,492, forward strand.
CACAATTTGCGACGGAAGGTTTTGACTGGGCGTGTTAACATAAAATAATAATAATATTGTCATCATCGCGAACTGTCGAGTAAGGGGGTCAGTCGTGTTTGTGACGCACAGACAGCCTTAGCCTATTTTGCTTAGGCCTCACTTTTAACGACAGTAGGTTGTCAGTGTATGTTGACAAAAAATAACCATGCAATTAAAATAGTCAACTTAAAACTTTGCTATAAAATATTATTAATTTATAGCACAAAACCATAACCAGTAGGCCTACCAGAACCTCGCATATTAGCGTCATGATTTGTGTGCGTCTATTTGGCAAGGCCACTAGCTGTCATGGATGCGTTGTTGCTAAAGGAAGGCAGGTGTCAAAAGTTTAAAAATAAATGGAGATGGGCAGCTGTTGGAAACGGAGGAGAACTAACAAGCCATGGTGTAAAGAAATGAAAGTGCCAGGGGTTTGCTTTTGCGCGGTTCGCTGCAACAAAATTATTTATGGATGCAATAGGAAAACGTTTTAGCACGCCACCAATCAGAAGACCGCCATAAGGTTAACGTTCGTGCACTTCAGGACATCTTCCCTACCTGGTGCAACTAGCCACCACGACAGAGGTAGGCTACGTTTATCTATGGCTGACCGTTTTTACTTTTAGAAAGTAGGCTACGCATGTTCTTTCATAGCGCAACACGACCTGTCCTTCACCATATCGCAACCTCTTGTCAACCTTATACAATCTGTTGCTGAAGACAAAAGCGCCGTCTCCTGATTGTCGTTATCAAATGCGCAGACCTCCTGCATGAGCATACACAGTATTGCTGCTCATTGGAAAACTGAGTTGTATGTAAAACTCGAAATTACCATGTTTTCATTAAATGCGGATAAGGCAACAAATTGAAATATGAACAATATCTAGAATGTTCTGATTCGTTACTTTGATGAGGAAATGGGAAGTCTTGCAAACTTGATTTTATAGATTTTACTTGGTGTTGAATTGCATATTAACAAGAAAAAAATATCCCCTTTAAACACTTTTGGCCTGAAGTAATTAAATAAGAGTGTGTTAAAGCCTTTCTACAATATTGCTGCAATAGAAAAGAACAGCAATGGCTAATCAGCAATGGTCAGGGATGGTACTAAAATATATATTTTTTCATCAGGAAAACTCAATCTCAATCAAGAACACTCTCAATTCGCCTTATTCACATGGTGGCCATTGGTGGCTAAAACGAGGCTACAGGGTACACAAACCATAGGATTGTTATGTTCTATGCATTCACCTGTAGGTGGCATTAAAGGAATTATCCGGAGTAAAATGCACTTTAGATCGATTTCCGGATGATTGGGGGTACATACGTTGAGTTGACATCAAAATTATGTCATTCGGATGTGTTTTGAGAAAGTTCGATTGTACCGTTTTCAGTCACAACTCGTAGCCTGGAAGTGAGCGGGGCATTTCAATTGCGCCGCTACAAAACGCTATTTCTATACCTCTTCTACAGTTCCAAACAACATACAGTGGGCAGTGCTTCGACTTGGCCAGCTTCACTCGCGGTCCGCGCGTGGGATCACGCGGTATCACGCGACTTTAATTTGTATTTTCCCAGTGAGACGCTGCAACAACCCAAACAACCGGTAGATGGCTCAAGTGAGTAGGGTGTCTCGTAAAAAGAAATGGAGCCTGGAAAACCCTACGCAGACTTCACTACAGACTTTAGCAGACTGGTTTAGAAATAATTTAATAGCCAGAAATATGCCTGCCCTGCCCTAATAAAGAAATATTTGGTTAACTGCGAGTGAATCCCGTTTGCAGCCATAGAAGAAACGCAGGACAAATTAAACATTCTGGTTTTCTCCCAGTGCAACGATGATAGACAGACATCATTTGGACAAAATATAGAGCATATTAACTCAGCCAAATGCCTTCCTGTTACGTCCTGTTATCACGGAGTTACAGGCGATAAACGATTTTTTAAGGTCACAAGTTTACTTCATTAGCGGTTTATTTTTTTGATTATTAAAGAGTGTTTTTCATTTAAAGGTTTGACTTAGTGCTTATTCAGTAGAGCTTTTTTTAGTGCTCTTCCCAATCCCAGACGTTCACATTGCATGTTTGTTTGTAATGGATGCAACCGCGAGATAGGCTACGCATTTGACGGCAATGAGTTGTGAACGGACATGAACCAAGACATAGCCCAGCAGCAATCTAGGGACTGTTCGTTATTTATTGAAGGGGCCACCGGATGAATTTTGAGTGCTTCAGTCAAAAGTTGCATGACCCTCCCTTGCCTGCTAGAAATTGTTCAATGACCCTCCGACAGAATTGTTAAAAAAGACATGACCCTCCCCTTGCCAATTGTCGCAAGTCTCCCGCCCGCGCTGCTTTGCGCCACAGCCACACACTGTGATAACGTTCTTAAATCAATCTTTCGTGAGCTTGCATGCTACCAGTCCTTCCTTTTCAAATGTGTTGCGCCTGTTTGCAATTTCACAAATAATCAATTAATGTGATTAATAATATGACAAATAATCCCTGTGCATGGGGACCGAAACAATGCATGCCAACTTTTTCCGTGTTTATCACGTATTTTAACTTTCCCCCGCTGTCTTGCCGTAGAATAGGCTATCCCAGATTTTAATACTCTCATAACAACCCTGCCATCGGGCCTGTCTCTGTGTTGCCCTGTTGCTACCCCTTGCCCTTCCAACGAAACAGATGTCTTCAAATCATCGTTTTCCTTGCTTGAATGTCATAAACATACAACTTTATGCAGCAGAATTACGCATAGGCTACTTGGAACATAACACATTTGACAAAGGACAGATGTATTCTAACACCCCCAATTATCACCACTTTTGTTCAGAAATTCTAAAACAACGATGTTTTTTAACACTTCAAATTAACATTTGCTAAATTAACCTTACATTTTTCAATAGCCATAGGTGTGTAGATTTGAACAAAATCTGGTTTGGTTCTTAACGGCACATGGACGGTTAGACCGAGAATTCTTGTCGTGAAATTAAAATTCCACTGGAGCTCCAAGCGGTTGTGTACACGCAGCCTTACAACACTGTTTACAGCTCTTTGAGTCACGGTAAAATGTAATTTTTGGTACATAGCTAATTTAGATACACCTATGGTGTGGGTGGTTGCGTCTCTTTAGGAGTCCGCTGTCTTGGTTTGTATAGAAATGGATATAAGTGACACATACACGCAAGACGGTGGAAATACGGGACCGACGGTAATAGGGGGAGTTCCGATATGTTGCTAGTGACAAAATATTAACTTTCAGTGTTTTACGATGTCTGTCATGGGGAAGTGTTTTCCCCATGCATTTATTCTAGGCTACTGTCAGTGACTGCCGTGAGAGAAGCGGGTTCTGTGTTTAGTTCATGTCAGTGACTGACGCGAGAGAAGCGGTGTCTGTGTTGTGTTGCATTGCGTTGCATTAATTTATTTTCATTGGGCATACCGTGCCGTGCCGTCCACAGCTCTTCAGTTCTGACAAAGCCATCATTTTTTTGAAACAATGAATGCAGGAAGCGCGTTTGTATGGTTATATTGCTTGACGGGGGGATCCCAAGCAGCTTTCAGCCATAAGGCTACTTTGAGAACATTTCAATTCACCCGACACTCATATTCAAAATGTTGAAAACTATTTCGGCATAGCCTATAAAGCAGTTTAATTAAATGGAATGTTAGTTGTAAACAAACGAGCTACTTGGTGAGGCTTGGCCTCACAGATGCGCTCGTGCCTTAGATCAGGGGTCCCCAACCTTTTACGTACCATGGACCGGTTTGATTCCCATTTTTTTTTCACGGACCGTGGGGGGGGGGGGGGGGGGGGTTCGGGGGTTCCATGTTCCATATGTGTTGTGCATGCATTACTTGAAAGAACTAGCTCCAGTTATGTATGAACAGTGAAGGTAACGAACTCTTAAAAACATGAAAAACGTGAACTTGAAGAAGTGAAAATTTAACAATATGAACTATGAAAATTGAACAACTTGAAGCTACATCTATCAAGTGTGAACATGCTTAACAAAATATGGGAACAAAACATGGGAACTAAACGTGCATTATGAATATAATCAGTGGGAGCCCTGTGCTTGTTTCCCTGCAACAAGACAGTGACACCCTCAGTGTGTTTGAAATGTCCAGTCGATTGCGCAATTTGGTTTTAGTTGCAGTCATTGCAGAAAACCCGGCCTCGCATAGATACGTGGTGGGAAATGGTAGCAACGTTTCCAGCGCTTTTACGGCTATCTCGGGATATTCTGCTTTGGTTTTGATCCAAAAACCCGCCAGAGAGGTTTCCTCATACACACTCTTAAGACCACCGTCATTTGCAATTTCGATCAACTGCTCTTCCTCCTGCGCTGACATGTTAGGACTATTCGGGATATTGACAAATGGGTTGCGGACCCACTCATTGGTTTGCCGTGGATCTTTGGAGGATGGGAAGTAGCCTAACGCTCAAACTCATTTGAAAGCGCAACAAGGTGATCGCGCACCAGCTGCAAGAGAAAGGGCCCTGCCTCAGTCTCTCCCAAAAACCCCACTAGGCTACTGTTTGGAACATATCAAATACACCCCGTCCCCATTCGCCCCCACAAATCAAGCTTGGCTTTAAATGCAGCGACTTTATCTGCCAGTTTAAAGACAGTCGTCATTCTCCCCTGGAGTGACAGGTTGAGGTCATTAAGCAACCCGAATATGCCACATAGGTAAGCGAGTTTTGACACCCAGTCCTCATCACTAAAATGTGCAGCTAACGGTGACTTTTTTTCTGTAAGAAATCTCTGCAGCGGCTCTCGCAACTTAAACACCCTGGCCAGTGTCTGCTAAAGATGCTTGTTTTTTGATGCTCATTCTAGCAGTTTAGCTAACTTCGTGTGACACTACCGTTTGCCAAGAACTGATCAAGTGAAGTGAGCTGACCTGAGGCTGCGCAGCGCTGAAGGCAATATGTAAAGTGTTGAAGGCGGGACAGACGTAAGAAAATAGACCTTGCAAAATGCAAACATGTGTGCAATCAAACAACTGCATATAGGCCTATGCCATGTAAAAACGTGACATTATTGCGAATTAAATTGAGTTTAGTTTGCATGCATTTTTTTAAACTCATGTCGTAGGCTACAGCCCGGTTAGGAATGTACCGGCCGCAGCCCGGTGTTTGGGGACCGCTGCCTTAGATGGCAGGAACAATCTTCAGCCTATTAACTGACCACCCAATTCACGTTGGCTGGGGGGGAAGGGGAGCCATCAGACATTTGTGACCAGTTAATTGGCCCTGCCCCCAACAAATCACACCTTCCCACCTCTGACAGCTTAAAATAACTCACAGACCTATTCACAAACCTGCAGCATTTTGCCGTGTTTTGAAATCCTAATGCAGCTTTCAATAGTGAGGAAGCAATTTTGCATTGTAGGCATAACTAACATGCAATAACGCCACCAACAACAACCAAAACTAGGCTAATCATTGTCAAAATGTAAATTAAATGTAACATTATTGTGCATCAAATTAAAATGTTCTCTTTTGCAAACGTAGGCATAGTAACAGAATAATTTAATAATGTTACAAAGATACTACATCAATCCGTATGTTTCATTAGGCTACTAGGCTATTTGTTTTGCCTTATTCTTGATTCATTTAGGCTAGGCCTTTATATTCAGGGGCCGTATTCACAAAGAATTTTAAGGCTAAAAGTAGCTCCTAACTGGCGAATTTAGGAGCAACTCCTAAAAATAATGGGCGTGTCACTCCTAACTTTAGGACTCCTAATTTTTTTCACAAAAAGTAATTCACGAAGCATTTTAGACCTAAAAGTAGCACCTAAAAGTCTGGGACAGCTTAAAAGAAGTCGAGAGGACTCCTAACTCACTAAGACCTATTCATAAACAGCTTTTTGTGGCATTTTACACTGCGATGTTTTGAAATGCGCTATGCGGCAACAGGAGCTTCCAATCGCGAGGGAACAATTTTGCATTCATAAAAGGAATGCAATAACGCCACCAACAACAACCAAAACTACTCATTGTTAACATGTAAATTAAATGTAACATTTCATTGTGAATCAAATTAAAATGTTCTCTTTGCAAATTTAGCCTAGGCATACGGTGACAGATTAATTTAATAATGTTGCAAAGGTACTGCATCAATCCATAGGCCTATGTTTCATTATGCTACTAGGCTATTTGTTTTGCCTTACTCTTTATGAATTTAGGCTAGGCCTTTTTATTCAGTTATTAATCATCTTCCGTCCTTCTCACTACTTGTGTAGCGCACGCATTCTCCGACCTGTCACCTGTCACTCACCATCGGACGGGAGGTGTTTGGAATCATTCCCGCGTTACAATCGTCAGCCAATCAAGGTGGTCACTTCAGTCAAGCTCGTGCATGAGTAATGACGTCATCTATAGCAAGGAAGACTCACTCCTAGTTTAGGAGTTGTCTGAAAGGCTTTGTGAATAACTTTTAAGAGAAAACTCCAAGCTAAAATCTTTTAGTGCGATTTAGGAGTAGCCTACTCCTAGTGGTAAGATAAAAGCCTTTGTGAATAGCCTACGGCCCCAGTTATTCATCATCTTCCGTCCTTGTGTAGCGCACGCATTCTGAGACCTGTCACTCATTATCGTAAGGGAGGTGTTTGGAATCATGCCCGCGTTACAATCATCAGCCAATCAAGGTGGTCACGCTTGCCCATTTACACAAATTAATGGTCGAATATTACTGATGATCATTGTTATTTAAGAACATGCAGTGTGTGTAGGGCACCAAAAACATCTTGCTCGTAAAAAAGCATCATACCGCACATTGTGGCGGTCTGTTATTTACTGTATGGCTGCGCAAACCACAGGGCAAGCCTGCATTCGAGGCCTTCTGTTGAATAATTTTATATAAAGCCTGCGCTAACAGTAATCCTCCTGCCCCTGATAGGCCTACCACAGCGGTGGATATGTGTAAAATGTTCAAGTAATAACACAATCCAATGTGTGTCTCAATTGTCCCCCGCTGACCACCTCACACATTTCTCTAGATTTTGCAACGAATTTACATGACACAATGCCATACAATATGCCAGTTTTAGGACACAGAATAATGTTTGTGATACCAGTTAGGCCTACGTTTAACAGTAACAAGTGTAATGAGCTATTCATTGTCGAAGGTGCATGGTCAAGTGAAATTCTTACTTTGGAAAACAAACATTTGCCGATATCATCGCCGATCATCAGAATATTGCTCTGGACTGCAGGTAACTTGTTAACCTAGTGGTTCTCAAACTTTTATTTAATTCCCCACTTTGATCAAGGGGCATGACTGATGATAGTGGAGATAACGTGTTATCCCGAGGCCTTTGCCAGTCAGCATCTCCGACGGTAGTCTACCCTATTAAAAATAGGCTATAAGTTTTCGATGTCCCAAACGGAGAGACATAGGCTACTTTATTGTTTTTAACGATCTCTATGCTACTCACAAAAATGTAGGCATGGGGACATGATAAAGTAGGCTATCCAACTGTCGTGTGTTAAATTATTGTGTTTACGAGCCAGTGGTTTTCAAACATGCGTGACTCGGACATCTAACTAAATGCAACAGGCTCATATCGTCCTCGCATTCGCAAAATGAGGACCAGTGTTTTGTCAAATTGCAAATAGCTATTCGTTTTAACGAATTTTTATGATAGTATGCTTTTTGTATAGGCTACTATCTTAATCTTGGAATATCGGGAGGGAAGTGGCGCGTCTGCAGTCAGCCAAATATGAATGTAATTCTGCGGCATAAAGCAGATGTATTTGTTTATTGTACAGAAACAGAAAAATAAAAATGACATGTCAAGCAGTCAATTGACTACATTGCAGTCAAGAAGTAGGGCAAATTAAGACACTGTTTTGATTTGCATAGTTGCATTGCCCCCAACACTGACAATAACATAGCAGATTTCGATTTTCGCTACCACCGTGTAGTCAAGCCTTAAGCCATACCCAAGTAGCCTTAATCGAGGTAATGTTTAATTATGCATGATTTATTTTGTTATTGAATTCGTAGGCTGGGATTCCTCTCGGTAACAATTATGTTTGGTAGCCTCCTGCTTTTTCAGAAGGGGCGGCAGTCAGGCTACTGACAGAGCGATGTACAGTGGCAGAGCGACGCACAGTGGCTGAAAATGGTACTAAAGCTTCACGCAGCTTCACGCCTCGTAATGCGCGACTGAAGTGGCCATTTGAAAGCGATGCCCACTGTACCACTTACGTGGTAGTGAGTAGAGGGTCCCTAAAGCCAAACCGAAGTATCCCGAGGTCTTTATGTGGTCGAATAGAGAGTCCAGAATGAATTTCATCAAGCCAGTACCTTTCCGGGAATGTTGCCATCTTTGCCGCCACCTTGAGGGGAAAGTCAGTAGGAGTCTTATTGCTGTGTAACACGCTCTGGAAATTCACAATTTCGTCGCCGTTTAGTCCAGTCCATACAACTTCATTTCAATTTCAAAAGAAATACTGGACTATGTTTTTTTTTTTTTATTTTAAAACGGCGACGAAATTGTGAATTTCCAGAGCGTGTTACAACACACTCAGCAATAAGACTCCTACGGACTTTCCCCTCAAAGTGGCGGCAAAGATGGCAACATTTCTGTAAAGGTACTGGCTTGATGAAATTCATTCTGGACTCTCTATTCGACCACATAAAGACCTCGGGATACTTCAGTTTGGCTTTAGGGACCCTCTACTCACTACCACGTAAGTGTTATGTTGTTTGGAACTGTAGAAGAGGTACAAAAATAGCGTTTTGTGGCGGCGCAATTGAAATGCCCCGCTCACTTCCAGGCTACGAGTTGTGACTGAAAACGGTACAATCGAACTTTCTCAAAACACATCCGAATGACATAATTCCCCCCCCCAATTATCCGGAAATCGATCTAAAGTGCATTTTACTCCGGATAATTCCTTTAATTATATAGTAAGTGTACCCTGTAGCCTCGTTTGGTTTAAACCAGGGGTTCTCAAAGTTTTGATTGGTGAGGGCCAATTCAGGAACCCAACATTGAACTGAGGGCCGCCAAAGGGGAAGGGAGGAGAAAAAGAAAAAAATAAACTGGAAAAAAAAATCCCATTTGTAATCATTTTAATGACCAGTTTGCATCTCTACAGTTTATATTTATTGCATTAAACACATTTTAATTCATACTGTAACTGAGGCTAAACCTGGCAAAACTTGTGAAAATCTTAAGAAGAATTGCAATGCACACACAATCCCTGCGGTTCTCTACCCTCAACAGACAAATTTGGGATATAACAGTTCAGGTTGCAGTCCATTTCAAGTACAGATCATTTCAAGATCCATTCTTTTCAAAGCACACAGTACAGTTGTACAGTTTTAACAGTTTTACAGATGTTATCGCGGGCCGCCAGAAATGTTTCCGCGGGCCGCCATTGGCCCCCGGACCGCACTTTGAGAACCTATGTGTCACGGTTTGGAGTTTGTGTTTTGGTTTTTGGGACTCTTAGTTTGTAGTTTGCTGTGTCTTTGTTACTTCCTGTGCCATGTGTTCCCTTGTTTATATTGCCATGTGGCTTTGTTCCCTGTCTCATGTCTCCGCCCCTCACCTGAGTCTTGTTAAGTTATTAGTCTGATTAGTGCCTTGTTCCATGTTCACCTGTGTCTCCTTGTTTTTGCCCTATCGTCTGTGTCCTTTTAATTACCTTCCTGTGTATTTAAGGTCTTGTGGTTGTCTTTGTCTTTGCTTCGTCATTATAGTTTTGTCATGTTGCCCTTGTTCCCAAAGGTAAAGTTGTGTTTGGACGTATTCTCAAGACTTGTCGTGCATTTGGGTCCCAACCTACTCAGCAGCCTGACAGAATGACAAAGCCACTAATGGACCCAGCAGGCAAGTCCAGCTATTATTTGTGTTCCTGGGAAGACTTTTTGAATCCCTGGGGGTCCATTTATAATGGAACCCGCTTGGCCATCAAGCGGACTCCGATGAAGAGTGGCCCAAAAGTATTTCCAACCCCTCATTGCGTCTCTGTGCCGGGTGCCCTACCAATTCGTCAGTTCCGCTGTCCAGCGCTGAGAAGGTGTTTCCGCCGCCCAGCAGCCCGGACGTCCCCGGTGACCAGCGTTGCCTCCTCCCCAGTGGTCGCCTACATGTGTCCTCCGGTGCCAGCCCCGCGCTCTGAAGCGCCTCCGAGTTCCAGTCCCGATTCCCCGCGCTCTGAAGCGCCTCCGAGTTCCAGTCCCGATTCCCCGCGCTTTGAAGCGCCTCCGAGTTCCAGTCCCGATTCCCAGCGCTCTGAAGCGCCTCCGAGTTCCAGTCCCGATTCCCCGCGCTCTGAAGCGCCTCCGAGTTCCAGTCCCGATTCCCCGCGCTCTGAAGCGCCTCCGAGTTCCAGTCCCGATTCCCCGCGCTCTGAAGCGCCTCCGAGTTCCAGTCCCGATTCCCCGCGCTCTGAAGCGCCTCCGGCTCCAGCCCCGATTCCGGCTCCAGCCCCGATTCTGGCTCCGGCTCCAGCTCCCTCTCCAACCCCGAGTCAGACTCCTGCACCGGCTCAAACTCCAGTACCGACTCTGGCTCCAGTTCCAGCTCCTGCTCCGGATCTGGCTCCTGCTCCTGATCCGGCTCCGACTCTGGCACCTGATCCTGCTCCCGATCCTGCTCCAGCTCCGACTCAGGCTTTCGATCCTGACCCTGCTCCGACTCAGGCTCCGGATCCTGATCCAGCTCCGACACAGGCTCCGGCTCTGACCGGTTGTCCACCCAGCCGCCCGCCTGAACCGCTGTCCCTGACCGGCCGCCCACCCGGTCGCCCGCCTGAACCGCCGTCCCTGACCAGCCGCCCGCCTGAACCACCGTCCCTGACCGGCCGTCGACCCGGTCGCCCGCCTGAACCGCCGTCCCTGACCGGCCGCCCGCCTGAACCGCCCGCCTGACCCTCCTGCCTTTGGCCCCCTCCACCCACCCTGTTTGGACTTAGTTTTTGTTTGGGACGTCTGGGAGCCGTCCCGTAAGGGGGGGGTACTGTCACGGTTTGGAGTTTGTGTTTTGGTTTTTGGGACTCTTAGTTTGTAGTTTGCTGTGTCTTTGTTACTTCCTGTGCCATGTGTTCCCTTGTTTATATTGCCATGTGGCTTTGTTCCCTGTCTCATGTCTCCGCCCCTCACCTGAGTCTTGTTAAGTTATTAGTCTGATTAGTGCCTTGTTCCATGTTCACCTGTGTCTCCTTGTTTTTGCCCTATCGTCTGTGTCCTTTTAATTACCTTCCTGTGTATTTAAGGTCTTGTGGTTGTCTTTGTCTTTGCTTCGTCATTATAGTTTTGTCATGTTGCCCTTGTTCCCAAAGGTAAAGTTGTGTTTGGACGTATTCTCAAGACTTGTCGTGCATTTGGGTCCCAACCTACTCAGCAGCCTGACACTATGGTTTAAACAATGGCCGCCGTGTGAATAAGGCGAATACTCCCTTTACTTTGCTGTTTGCATCTTTTTGTACATTAAAAACCAATAGGTCGCGACCGCAAAAGGGGTGCTATCTCTATAGGTAGATATGAACAACGTATGACTTATGGCCTGAAAAAAGTTCAGTCAAACGATTTTTTTTCACTTTAATCCCTGCCATATCTAACTCATCATCAGTAAGGACAAAACGACTACAAGTTGTGACAAACCCTGCATCTTAACTGAAATAGAGCTATAGGAGAAATGTGCAAACACTGAATAACGTTATAAAGTGAGGCTACAATCGCTAACATTAGCTCATACTAAGGGCTTTTAGCTGTCGGTGGCCTCCATTGTGAATAACATGACAATATTTAATGGAGGTCTAGCTTCTAGACAACATTTTAACAATCATTACTTTCAGATATTATTGACTGGGATTGTCAAATATGACTCGATCGGCTGTGTGCTGCATTTGCAATTTGGAATGGAGGAAATGCTCACTCCAAGCAGATGCAGGGCTAAAGTTAGCCGTAATAATAATAATAATAATAATAATAATAAGCTTTATTTGTATAGCACCTTTCATACACAGAATGCAGCTCAAAGTGCTTTACATTTGAAGCATGTAACAAAATAATAGTCAGTCAGTCATTATCAATCACATTTCTTCATTGCTGGGGCCGTTTATGATCCACTCAGCAACATATCAAAAATATAGAAAATGACATGTCATAAGACTGGCAGCCTTAACCCTCTTACCCCCCACAAGCACGCCATATGGCAACTGTGGCAAGGAAAAACTCCCATATTCCAGGAAGAAACCTTGAGCAGAACCTGACTTAATAGGGGGAGCCCATCTGCTTCTGGCTGGCTGCGCCCTCCAATAGCAGCAGATGTAGAATAATCTGAAAAAGTAGTCTACAGGATAAGACGAGTTAACTAAAAGCTTTCCTGTACAGGTATGTTTTCAGATCTTTTTTAAAAATATTTACTGAACTCGCCTGCTTGATGTACAGAGGCAGGGTGTTCCATAGTTTGGGGGCATAATGGATAAAAGCAGCTTCTCCACTTTGTTTGTGGAGCACTTTGGGTACGATTAAAAGATTAGAATTGGATGATCTAAGTTTCCTTTGTGGTTGATAAGATATTAAAAGCTCAGAGATATATGAAGGTGCTGTGCCATTCAGAGCTTTGTAAGTAATTAACATAACCTTAAAATCAATTCTATAGGAAATAGGGAGCCAGTGCAGTTCAGCCAACACAGGGGTGATGTGTTCTCTCTTCTTAGTCTTAGTTAAAAGTCTAGCCGCAGAGTTCTGTATGAGTGTCAATTTCTTTAGATGTTTTTTGGGAAGACCAGTGAAAAGTGCATTGCAGTAGTCTAACCTGCTAGTGATAAAGGCGTGAATTAGTTTTTCTGCATCTTGTTGAGTTAAAAAGGGCCGCACTTTGGCAATGTTTCTCAAGTGGAAATAGGCTGTTTGAGTAACTTTACTGATATGGGGCTTAAAACTTAACTCTGCATCTAAGATGACACCGAGGCTTGTTACTTTTGGTTTGACCTGGTGTGCCAAGTTCCCCAGATTACTAAGAACAATATCTCGCTTTAGTTTTGGTCCCACCAAAAGTACCTCTGTTTTGTCATCATTTAGTTTCAGAAAATTTTTGCTCATCCACTGATTAATGGAGGTTAGGCATGCAGTGAGGGAGCAAAGGCCATCTGGGTTAGTTGGCTCCACAGAAATATACAATTGGGTATCATCTGCGTAGCTATGGAAGTTTACATGTTTAATGTTTGCGTTAGCTTGTGCTAAATGGCAAAACACGAACAGCCTAACGTTAGTTCATGCTTAACTGCGATAGAAACACAAAAGTCATTATTTGAAAGTACTTAGCAGCTACATGTCTCATCTTGTGACTTGCCACGAACAGTAGGTACATATCCCTCTGTCAAACGAAGTTTGATGGCTAATCCTGCAGTGTAGCAGCTACTGTCCTAAGTTTTCAAAGCAGTCTGCCTTGAAGTGGTTCGCACACACCACAAGATTTTTGCCGACTGTTGCTGGAACATGGCCATCGAAAATGAAGTGGAGCCACTCGGTTCTTCTGTCTTTGGCTGGGAGAAAGTGCAAGGATTTGTGTTGTTCTGTGCAGCCAACAACACAACACTTCATGTGCAGTGTTGGGAGGGTTACTTTCAAAACGTATTCCGTTACTGAATACAGAATACATGCCCAAAAATGTAATCTGTAACGTATTCCGTTACGTTACTCAATCTGAGTAACGTATTCTGAATACTTAGATTACTTCCGCATTGAATTGCATTTTATAAGTGTAGGAATGCGGCCATCAAATCCTGCTTAGGCCTACTAAACAGGCCTATTCTGGTGTGTTCTTCTGTTCCAAATGGCTGAAGTGTTAAGCCCACATAGGAGAATGTAAAGTCAACTAAGCTACCTGATACAACTTTAAAATAGCAAGGTGACCACTAAAACTACTGTACAGCAGGCGACTAGGCTAATTAAAACAAACTAAATAAATAGGCTATAAGGGCGTAGCCAGAAAATATATTAGTGTGAGATTTTTCGGTGGCATCAACCCAGTACAAGTGAGGGGCGCATATGACAGGTGGAACGCAAATGACCTGTAAATGTAAACACTATCTAGGCTACTGTATATCAGTGCTCTCAAAATGAACGTGATTGCGTAATGACAATCAAAAACCGCACATTAAAATATGCTAGCCTACTCGCAAGAATAATTCTTCAGAGGCTGCACCATATAATTCATTTTAAAATGTAAATGTAGATTAGGAAAAAATTTTTATCCATAAAGCTATTTTAAGTTAGAATAAAAAACTTAGAATGCAGTGCCTATTTTAGAGATTGGTTTAATTGTAGGTCTAAATCAACACGTGAACTAGGCTCTGTTTATTGATTAGCAAACTGTGTAACCGATTGGCCGAAGTAGCCTGAGCTATTAATACTTGGGAAAATATCCTTTGAACAGACATCAGGAACCGCGATCAGTGAGGAACAGGAGTTACCTCCACTCCTAATTTGCTGTGCAAACAGTCATTTCAGGGTCTCCGATGACGCGTCCATAATGCACGCTGGCTGCGTTTTGAGGCTAGTGCAAGACGGCGGGGCTTAGATTTGAACATGGAAATCATAGATTGCTTTCAGGAGCTTCTGGGAAATGGAGTTGCCTTAATTTATTTAGAGAGTGAATAAACTTATGAAACAGAGAAGTATCGTCATGTAATCCATTGATTTCAACAATGTAACTGTATTCTAAATACCAACTATTTAACTTGTAACTGTATCGGAATACAGTTACTCATAATTTGTATTCTGAATACGTAACGCCGGTACATGTATTCCGTTACTCCCCAACACTGTTCATGTGTGACTTGCTCTTGCTTGTAGTCATTGCGCTTGGTGTCCGTGCTCGTTAAACCAGCAAACTAATGGCGATCTAATTGGGTGGGTGGGGCTATATGGGGGTTGAGAGGTGAGGGGTGGCGCTAGGGTGGTTCTATGCAAATTCCCTTATTTTGACGTCAGGTTAAGGGAGCCAGAAAATGGCTCATAGAAGCCTATGATTCCTGACACCAAAATCGTTCAACTGACTCACAGAAAACGCATGGATGGCTTTTTTGCACGCGTGGAGTGTTGTAAGGAGCTGTAGAGACCCAAATGGAGGTACAAAAGGATGCAAAAAGTGAAATTTGCATAATATGTCCCCTTTAACTTTCAGTGTTTTACGATGTCTTTGTCATGGGGAAGTGTTTTTCCTCATGCATTTATTCTAGGTTACTGTCAGTGACTGCCGTGAGAGAAGCGGGTTCTGTGTTGCGTTCATTTCAGTGACTGACGCGAGAGAAGCGGGGTCTGTGTTGTGTTGTGTTGATTTATTTTCATTGGGCATGCCCTGCCGTAACGTCCACAGCTCTTCAGTTCCGACAAAGCCAAAATTACTCCTTTTGAAACAATAAGTGCCGCTTGACAGGGGGGATCCCAAGCAGCTTTCAGCCATAGGCTAAGGCTACTTTGAGAACATTTCCTAAGTCACCCAACACTAATATTCAAAATGTTGAAAACTATTTCGGCATAGCCTATAAGCAGTTTAATTAAATGTAATGTTAGTTGTAAACAAACGGGCTACTTGGTGAGGCTTGGCCTCACAGATGCGCTCGTGCCTTAGATGGCAAGAAAAATATTCACGATATAGCCTAGGCTAGGCCTATTAACTGACCACCCGATTCACGTTGGCTGGGGGGCAGGGGGGCCATCAGACATTTGTGCCCAGTTAATCCGGCCCTGCCCCAGCGTCGGCGTCAAGGGCGGCCCATAGGGGGCCATAGGGGGCCAGGCCCGTCCAAACAGGACAGTGTGCCCCCCCAACTGAGTTCTCTCCCTCACATAAACAAATCTAAATATTATTATGCATGATTGAAATTAAATCCATATTGAACACTGATGTTGAACACTTACTACTCAATGTAATGTCAACTCAATGTGTCAACTACTGTTGATTATGTGCGCAAACTGCGTGATGCAAACTGCGCAATGAAAAGGGATTCTGCACACTCGGACACCGTTGCAATGAGTGCCACCGATATATTTACCACAACTCCTGCAACGCCAAATGAGCATAAATCTCGATCAGTAGGGTTTTTAGACACTGCTGCATAAGAAATCCAGTAAAAGGTCTCAAGATAGATCTGGAAATAAAGGCCTAATGGAAAAAGGTTTTTCGTATGACCACAGGATGACCCAAGCTGAATGCATGATCTGTTAATCTAAATTGCAGAAACCATAAAGGGCCAAACTGACATGTCGCATTTCCTATATTGTCCAGTGCTAATGATAAACTCGAGCAACGGAGATAGTGCTTTGGATCATGTAGGCTAGGCCTACTTTAAGACTCGCCCTTTAGTGAGCGCAACACAGCACGGGTCTTAACCTGCTTTATCCAGAGGGAGACATTTTTGGAAGCAGTGACAAAAAGCCTATCATGGACCTGGCTGGGAAATGCGACAGTGGAGTCGGCATTCATAGGCTATAGCCTGTCGCTGCAAATACTTCTCCAAACTCAAAAACAGTAGACTTAAAAGTGGCAATAAAAGTGGACTGTCAGAGCAGCACAAAATACTAAAAGTCATGTCGAGTGTCCTGTTTGCTCTCAAACTTTCCATCACAGTTGGTGCATTTACCACTTCGTAAATGTGTTAGAATTTGTTCTGTAGGCTACTTTAAAGAACATTTTGAGGGATCACATAGCCTATGTGCAATGTTGTGATATCAGTATGTGTAATTTGCTTTTGAGCAGGATCTTACAAGAACATTTTGAAATGAATGGAAAGACACAGTGAAGCCTACAGCCTAGGCTTGTTAGTGGTGAGTCTGTTATAGCCTATGCAACGCTATTCTATTAAAATTATATTATTCTAAACCCGGATGCGGCCCGCTAGATGGTTTAATCCGGCCCAGACTTGTAGAGAATAAATTTCTGACGATGTCAAAAAAATTCTCTAGCCCATTCCTGTGAGGAGTTATGAATTTTCAAAGAAATAACCGAAATGCTCAATTCAGCCGCTAGGCGCAGCCAAAAAACAAAACAAAAGTTCGGAGTTGACTGGTCCTGTGCTGTCAGTTTGGCTACATTGTCGGGAGAAAAGCAGGCATTGCGACAAAATTCAGAGACAAAGTGCAGCCTGCAAACGGAGGACAAGATGTTTGGGCATTTTATTGTATTTTGCACCAGGAAGTGTTGTGTTGTAAAACACTAAACTTGGATCATGTTAAAGTGTGGTTGTGCAAACTGTAAATTTAATCAGGTCGCGAGGTCTGACTCACCGTCAGTTTGACTGTTTTCTTAGTGATAATGGCATTCTGTCTGGCTTACCATACCACGCTGTAGTACGGTGGTTAAGCCGAGGTGCCGTACTCAAGCGTTTCTTTGAACTACGAGAGGAAATTGGACAGTTCTTGGAGAAAAAAGGCAGACCAGTAGCAATTTAAATGCCCGGAATGGGTGCAGGATCTGGCCTTTATGGTGGATAGCCTATTACACAGCACCGCCACCTAGCCTACAAAATTATTTGATCTGATGTAACCTAATCGTATCAGTTGATCGTATTGCTCATGCACTGCTAACTTATGTTTGTTAAATTCATTTTATTTTTCATACATTTGCACATTTACATTTTTAAGGCAGGATGTTAACTTTCTTCATAGCTCCCACTTGAGTTTAGTGTGGTGAGTTGGTTCAGGTGGTCAGATGTAAAAATGTAGGCCTATCCACTCAACTATAAAAATAAACCAGTTGTTTATGAGAGTGAAATGCATTTTATTTCAATTTAATTGGCCTCTCTGGATAAATGTGTAATAATCTAATATATCCCTTGTGATTATGTAGGCTACAAATGTAGGCTGAAGGGTAAAGCATAGCCTACTGAAAAAAACTAAGCTGGAGATTTGGAGTTGTCAAAGGATGTTTTGCAATTATTTCACTGGTCCGGCCCACTTGAGATCAGATGGGCTGTATGTGGCCCCTGAACCAAAATGAGTTTGACACCCCTGTTCTAAACGTTGTGTGCTAGTTTATTCAACGGCTATGACCGCTATGTTCTTGCACTATTTCCCTCCTTGATCATATTGATTCAGTTATCCAAAAGGCTCGAAGGATGCTCTTTATTATATGGCAAAATAACGAATAAAAGTGAGGTGAGGTGCCCCCCCTGTCAGTGCTCATAGCCCCCCCACCAGTTGCTCTCTGGCGCCGACGCTGCCCTGCCCCCAACAAATCACACCTTCCCACCAGCTGTGACAGCTTAAAAGAAGTCAGATGACTCCTAACTCACAGACCTATTCACAAACCGGTTTTGTGGCATTTCATCTGTTTTGAAATCCTATGCGGCTACAGGAGCTTGCAATCGTGAGGAAGCAATTTTGCATTGTAGGCATAACTAACATGCAATAACGCCACCAACAACAACCAAAACTAGGCTACTCATTGTCAACATGTAAATTAAATGTAACATTATTGTGAATCAAATTAAAATGTTCTCTTTTGCAAACGTAGGCATAGGCATAGTAACAGATTAGACTAATTTAATAATGTTACAAAGATACTACATCAATCCATATGTTTCATTAGGCTACTAGGCTATTTGTTTTGCCTTACTCTTGATTCATTTAGGCTAGGCCTTTTTATTCAGTTATTTATCATCTTCCGTCCTTGTGTAGCGCACGCATTCTCAGACCTGTCACCTGCCACTCATCGCAAGGGAGGTGTTTGGAATCATTCCCGCGTTACAATCATCAGCCAGTCAAGCTCGTGCATGAGTAATAACGTCATCCATAGCAACGAAGACTCACTCACTCTTAGTCAAAGATTCTAGAGCGCTCAGCTCCAGAATCTGTTCAGGAGTTGTCATTTTTCCTTACTAAGAGTAGCCTAGCCTAGGCTAGGTCTGAAAGGCTTTGTGAATAACTTAATAAGAGAAACTCCTAGCTAAAATCTTTTATTTCTATTTAGGAGTAGCCTACTCCTAGTGGTAAGATAAAAGGCTTTGTGAATATGGCCCCTGGTGTCTAACCCAATGTTGACCAACTTTCTGTTGCAATATTCTGTGTGTTCTGGACAGTGGTTCTCAAACTTTTTCTTTCATTCCCCACTTTGATCAAGGGGGCATTGACTGATGATAGTGGAGATAACGTGTTATCCCGAGGCCTTTGCAAGTCAGCATCTCCGACGGTAGTCTACCCTATTAAAAATATAAGTTTTCGATGTCCCAAACGGAGAGCCATAGGCTACTTTATTGTTTTAACGATCTCTATGCTAGGCCTACTCACCAAAATGTAGGCATGGGAACATGATGAAGTATCCAACTGTCGTGTGTTAAATTATTGTGATTACGAGCCAGTGGTTTTCAAACATTATGCGTGACTCGGACATCTAACGAAATGCAACAGACTCATATCGTCTTTGCGCGTCTGCAGAAGTTAGCCAAATATGAATGTAATTCTGCGGCATAAAGCAGATGTATTTGTTTATTGTACAGAAAAATAAAAATGACAAGCAGTCAATTGACTACATTGAAAATGTGAAGGAGTCAGTACAACCGATAGGCCTGTGCCACCATTTCCTCAGCAATATTTCATCATTAAATCATTACCATCATTAAATTAACTCTATGCAGAATTAGACTACGAAAATGTGGAGCAGACAATAGTAGGCTGTCATTAGTTAATCAATATGCACAAAGAAAACTATTTAAAAAATATAGGCTATGTTTTTGCTTTAACTTTATGCACATAACGGTGATTGGTCAACTCGCTCTGTGTGTTGAGCCGGCTGCTTCAAGCAACCTGTGGGTAGTAGCATCATACTAGTTCGCTAACATAAGCTTTGCAAATAAACTCAGACATATTTTGGTTACAATTACGGGGTTATCCGATTGTAAACTGTCTATCTGCCAGTAACGTTTTGAAATGAACACTTCGTATCGTCAACGAGCAGCAGTAGGAGTTCGTTCTAACAACCTTTTGCGGTGGTGAGCGACGCAGACATAAGAGACACAAAACTTTGAAAGGTTTACGCCGACGTAAAGGCAACTGCATTGTGTCGACGCAGAAGCATAAATTCTATTCACCAGCACATCAGTGAGGGTGTTTACGTCGTATGCATCCACGCACAAATGTATGGGTGTACAAATAGCAGTCGCTTTCAAAATAAAAACAATATTGATTTGCATGCATTATCTCTATGCTAGGCTCTTGACTATTGTTCTTTCACGGACCTTACGCGGGCCGGTCAGGGAAAGCTGGTCCCTCTAGCTGTAACGCAAAGCATTGTGTCTGCAAAAAAATTTTTTTTGACTATTTAACATTTAGCCATTTTTCAATTTTTAGCCAAAAAACACACATATGTTTGTCAGGTCAGTAATGGCGTTGCTATGGTGGTTACTATGGTCATATTATGGTGGTTGCTAGGTTGT
This sequence comes from Alosa pseudoharengus, assembly GCF_046254945.1. Classification (NCBI taxonomy): domain Eukaryota; kingdom Metazoa; phylum Chordata; class Actinopteri; order Clupeiformes; family Clupeidae; genus Alosa; species Alosa pseudoharengus. Next base: position 181,930 of record NW_027468859.1, read on the forward strand.
TGCTAGGGTAATTTGAATGGTTGCTATGGTGTTGCTAGGGTAGATATGGTGGTTGCTATGCAAAATAACATGGTTGCTATGGTGGTTGTTAGGGTAAGCATGTTGGTTGCTATGGTGGTTGCTAGCTTGACATTATTCAAGTGGTTGCTAGTGTAATTAAGATGGTTGCTAGGGTGTTGCTAGGGTAATTAAGGTGGTTGCTTGGGTGTTGCTAGGGTACATATGATGGTTGCTATGCAAAATAACAAAGCAGTGGAATTGCTAACGTTTAGCCATTTTTACATTTTTAGCCAAAAAAACTCACTTATGTTGGTCCGATAAGTATGAAATCAGATTATGTTGAACAACGGGACATCACAAACAAGCCAGGCTCAGTTTGGAGTCGGTGGATTATTCCCGGAAGGAGATAAATGGTTCGAAACGTACAAGGTTTACCTCTTCTGGCGCGGTAACGATAGGTGCTAGAGGGATGCGACCAAGACGAACGGCACAGCCTTGAGGCCCCTGACAACTGTTCCAAAGTTGGGATCTCTGAGACACCCACAAAAAAAACTGTGAAGGAAAAACATAAAAAAAGTTGACCACTCCCACTTCAGAGGTGGAGTTTTGGGTGGTAGCATGGAGCTACGAGGCTGAAATTCAAGTCAGACCTTCAGCACATGACCCACATGGAGCGTGCAAAGTTTCATCTCTCTAGCTTTAACGCAAAGCATTGTGCTGGCCAAAACTACTTTTTTGGCGATTTAACATTTAGCCATTTTTACATTTTTAGCCAAAAAACTCACTTATGTTGGTCCGATAAGTATGAAATCAGATTATGTTGAACAACGGGACTTCACAAACAAGCCAGGCTCAGTTTGGAGTCGGTGGATTATTCCCGGAAGGAGATAAATGGTTCGAAACGTACAAGGTTTACCTCTTCTGGCGCGGTAACGCTAGGTGCTAGAGAGATGCGACCAAGACGAACGGCACAGCCTTGAGGCCCCTGACAACTGTTCCAAAGTTGGGATCTCTGAGACACCCACAAAAAAAACTGTGAAGGAAAAACATAAAAAAAGTTGACCACTCCCACTTCAGAGGTGGAGTTTTGGGTGGTAGCATGGAGCTACGAGGCTGAAATTCAAGTCAGACCTTCTGCACATGACCCACATGGAGTGTGCAAAGTTTCATCCCTCTAGCTGAAACGCAAAGCATTGTGTCTGCAAAAAAATCGGGGTGTATGTGTGTGTATGTGGTGTGAGAGGCACTGTACCCCAGCGTCCTTACCTGGTGCTTAATAAAACCATATGCCAGGATGAGATCACGGTTCAGAGTGACGCATTATTTTGAACGCGGGTACTTTTTAGGGTATTGTAGAAGGATAGATCCATGTAGGTGGCCTAAATGATATATTTTTGGAATGCTTGCAGTGTGCAGGTGTGATTTAAGCTATAATAAGCTATATTCCACCCTTCTGTGTGCTTAAAAATGTTAAAAGAAAAAAATGCTTGTTTTTTTATTCCATCACATTGTCTTACAACCTTTTGGCATGTGGCAGTGTCCGTTTCAGTCAGAACAAACATTATTGGTCAAGAGAAAATAAACATTAAATCAATATTTGCCAGGGGTATGAATAATTTTGTTCTAACTGTATCTACTAACCCTCTTTTGTACTCTGAGACAGTTTGTGCTCCTCTTCTTCAGGGCCAGGCTCCACAGATTGTGTTTTGGCTGGATGAAGCACAATGAAGGTGTAACAGTGTGTAAATATTAAAATACTACAATACAAAAAATATACATAACCAACTGTCAACACTGCAGTTTTGGAAGAATATGTGCAGTTCAAATGCAGGAAAATACAGTACTTTATACAAGGAAAAAACTTCATTGCACTACCAAGTAATGCAATATTTACTGAAATGTTAGTGTACTGCATTCTACTTCAGAAAAATGGCAGTAGGCCTAGTCGTTTTTGTCTTTTGAATGCAGATATTTTTTTGTACAGGAAGACCCAAAATATTTAAACAAATAGGCTAGCAATATGACTGATGTAATGCCAAACATGACACATAACTGTAAAAGCCAAACATAACACATAATTGTAAAAGGTTTAGCTGGAATTGTAGCACACAGGGCACTACTTTTGACAATTAAACCATAATGTGAACAATAATGTAAGCTAATTAGGATAGGCTACCACATATTGTTGTTGGGTAGCCTACTTAAACTTACTTGCAGGCTAATTTCGCTTTCAATTGGGTTGAAATTGCACAAAAATCGGCCTATCTAGGCTTTGAACTCATGAATAAAGGGTATTAATCAATATGAGCATATTTTAATCGAAAAAAAAACCTCGAACTATTATTTTATGTGGGGGACGACAAAGTTGACTTTCCCTACCTTTCTCCACGTGCGGCGTGTTTACGTTTCTGCTCAATTATGGGCCAATCACAATGTATTTCACGTAGACGTAAGCACGTAAAATCCACGTTGCTTCCGTGTTCTGAGTGTGGTTGTGGCCCAGTAACCAGGACTGCGTTATACCTCGTGCTCGAGTGTTCTCATCGCTACTCTTTCATCGTATCGCGTATTAGCGCCTCTACTGGAGTGGTAGTATAATCAGTCAAACAAACTATGATGAGCCTGCATGGCTCTGGGCCTCATAACCGTGGCTGCCAAACGAGTCAAACAGTTCGCTAGGTTCTCCGGGCCTCATAACCGTGACTGCCACACGAGTCAAACAGTTCGCTAGGTTCTGGGCAAGTTGTAATCAACCGATCACATAAGCCTTTCTAGTGCAAACTAGATGCTTATGTTCATGGAAATCTTGTCGATGGGAAAGTATTATATCACATACCTACAAATACACATAGGCCTAATGTTATCTTAGTAGTCATGTTAAATAAATGCTTAGAAGTGAATGACTGTAGGCTGCAGGCTGTCACGAGGAGACAGAATGAGACCGAATGTAACCGTGCAACCGCTGTATACCCTTTATCTTGTCTTGGTTCTCGGCATGTTTGATCGTAGCCTAGATGGATTTATTCATGGCAATTCACACATTATCGATGGGGAAGTAGGCCTACATCTCATATTAGCATACACGTCATATTATCTTAAAGTTATAAAGTGAAATGTTAGAGAAGTGAATGTTGCTGGCTTCATAGTAGCCTCACGAAGACCGTGCCAGGCTGAACGAGACCGTAACCGAGGGTGAGTAATTTTATCAAACGGTCTAGGTTCTCGACAAGTTAGTTATTAACCAAGCCTTATTCTAGTATCCTAGATGATTGTGTTCATGGCAATTTACACATTATTGATGGGGAAGTAGCCTACATCACATAAGCTTCAAATAGGCTACACGTTATCTAGGTAGCCTAGTTAAAGTTAAATGTTGCTGGCTTCGTCACGAAGCATAGCCTACTTACTAAACGAGACCGTAACCGAAGTATAGGCTATGAGTCTATATCAAAATGGTTGTCTAGGTTCGCGGCAAGTTATTCCAAGCCTTGTTTTTAGTGCATCGTAGATGCTTGTGTTCATGGCCATTCATATATCTATGGGGAAGTTCATCACATAACATGACGTGTATTTGTAGGCTATCTTTGTAGTTAGAAAGTTAAATGTTAGAGAGGTGAATGTTGCTGGCTTCATAGGTTCACGAAGTGACCGCGCGCCAGGCTACTGAAGGAGACCGTAACCGAGGGTATGAGTCTAATCAAACGGGTGTTATCGCAACTTTGAGTTCGCAGAAACCTATTTATTTCTCGTGCATCTTAGGTGATTGTGTAGCCTACATAGATGTTCATAGGCTACATTACCGATGGATATAAAATACAAATACGTCATGTTATCTTGGTAGTTATGTTAAATGAGATGTTTGTTGGTAGGTAGGCTGTCACGAGGAGACTGTAGGCCTACAACAGGTTAGAGACCGTAACCGTGCTAATGCATGAGTAATCAAACGGGTTTCTAGGTTCTTGGTAAGTTGAGTTATCAACTGATCCCAAAAGCCTTTATGTTTCGTGCATCTTGGAATTGTTCATTGAAATTCATATGGGTGGATGACAAATAAGCCTGAAAAAAGGAATTTTTAAAAACTTCAAATATCATCCCTAAAAAGTGTTTATATGTGTTGCTGTATCTCTAAACTTGACTAATATACATTTTTTTTTTCAAAAAAAAAAAGTGAAATATATATTTATATGTGAATTTGTCATGTTAGTGCCTAAAATTGTCATATGGTGTGACGTGACAATAATTTGAAATAAAATGAAAATTAGATACTTTTTTCTACTTTAATTTATGTCACTGTACATTTTAATCATGTTTGCTTTGATATGCAACATTTCCTTGTGAATATTTAGAAGAAAAACCTAACATTTAACAAGTTATTTTGTCAAGGTGGAAAATGATTTTTCAATTATAAAGTCTTTTTTTGTGACATTATTTAATGTCACACCAAATGACATGGTGTCACGCCATACGATGAACTGCACCACTCCACCATGTGTCAGAGCAAAACAGGGTTTTTAATGACTATAAAATCATTAACAATGAATTTTGAAGTCACTGTATGAATGGTGTATGCGTGTAACAGCAAAATAGATGAAAGTTTAGTATTTATTTTTTAAACTTACATTGCATGGTAACATAAAAGAAAAAAGTATGAGAAATATGAATTGTACAGATAATTCTTTCCCCAATTATCACAGATTTAACAAAAAACATATAATATCTGAATTTAAAACATGTTTTACAAGAACTTTTATGTAAAAATGCAATTTGGTCATAGGGTGTGACAGAAATGTCATATAGTGTGACTTTTTTTTGTGTGAAAAAAGCTGTCACACCATATGATGCAGCGTCACACTATATGACATTTTGACAGTTTAGCACATTTTTTTAGACAGTTAAATACAGCTAACTATTATTTAGCATGCAACTGACCACATGGCAGCAGTGCTTTTTAAGAATTCATGAAAAATATTTGTGAAAAATAGCTACTTTTTAGGCAAATGATGTCACACCATAAGACACTAAAATTTGGCCACGATTGATGATGTCCAATTCAAAGCTTTTTATATAAAAATCTAAAAAGCAGAACTCCCCTCTTGACCATGCCAATTACTCCTGACATTCTATTGTTACTTCCTGGTTAAGCAGGGTCCTCTTCACAATAAAAAGGTCCAAATGAATGCCTGGTCAAAATATACAATATAGTGTCACGCCATATGACAACCATTTTATGGACAAATATATATTTGATTATAACTTAGTTGGACAGCATGCATAAACATCAAAACTTTCTGTGGTTGTAAAAAACATCCAATTATTTTATATGCATGGTAAAACTTTAAAGTAATTATACTTTTTATGGATATACGCGCTTTTTAGGAAGTTCGCACACATGGTGGACAGTCACACCATATGACATTTTTTATGTTTGGATGATTATTTTAAGTCAAAAGTTAAATACAAATCCAATACATTTAATATGACAGAACTTGAACCTACCAGACCTACAACATTTCCATATAAATTCTTAACAATTGGCATTTTTTATAAGTGTGTGACACATGGACAGTCTGAATTCTGCTATTTGTCATCTACCCACATGCTAAATTACAAAGGGGGGAAATATTATATGACATAGGCTATGTTATCTTGGTAGTTAGTTAAATGTTAGAAGTGAATAGGCTATTGGTAGGCTCACGAGGAGACCGCGCACAGCTGACTACTGAACAAGACCGAATGTAACCATGGGCAGTGCTTGAGTCTAGTGTAGGTCAATATGAGTGTGTATGTCAGCTAATTTCAGAGACATGGAGAGCATGACATTTGCAGCTTGAGGCTACATGTCTTGGAGCGACTATGGCGGGGGAAGTAACGCACGATATAACACCCCCCCCGTCGCGCGAACCGGTGACCGAATCTATTAACTCGGTAGGCCAACCAACGACCGTCCGGTTGAACCGACTTGCGTATAAGGGTCGGTTGTCCCATCACTAAATGGTATCTCATCAGCACTTTTAATCTTGACAACGTTTACCAGCAACATTTATCCCAATTCCAGATCAACAACTCTTACTCACAGCTAACGCAACCGGCGATCTCAACTTAAGGAACAACAAAAGTAGAGATACTTGACCATATTATTTATCTATCAAACATTCTATATCCTTCAACTGGAGTCTCAAAACATTCAAATTGTTCTACTTAGCCCCTCATCGGGGATTGTGCACAATACTATTCACCGATCCCCCATAAAAGACAAACAATACTATTATGATTTAAAACCAACTGCACAGATTCTACCATCGTACTACTCTGTACTGTTACTGTAACTGCGATTCTTTACTCCATTTTTTGGTCGTAATAGGTTAACCCAATTGGACATGGGACACACGCTAAGGACTGATCATCCTATAGCGAAGCCGCCTCAGATGAGGGTGTATAGCGTTTAAAGGCCTGAAACATCCGATGATTCTGAGGAGCACTACTGAAGATGTGTCCTACAAAACATTTCACAGTCTGGTAGGACCTCTTACCTAGATTCTGTGAAAATAGGACTTCTCAAAGAAACACAGTCGGATTCTTTCATTTTTATTTGTACAAGTGTTATACAAAATCCAAAAATTTACACATGAAAAATCTTTGAAGTCTAGAACTTCTTAAACGGCATGTCAAAATCAACTCCAGACTCACTCTGAACACATGGTTTCTGTATCCCTGAACCTAATCCAATTCCTAACCTTAACCTGTCACTGATTCATCAAAAAGTCCAACGTTTCACTTACTTAGGTATCCCTAAAGATATTCTTAACTATAAACTTAACCCTAATACCCTCTGAAACTCAATATTATGCCTAAACTTAACCCTTATCTTTACCAACCCACTCCAAAATGTTGCTTATCTTAGCCCTAAATCTAAACTTAATTCTAAACTTAACCTCAATACGGTCTGACCCTTGAAACTCAACATTATACCTAAACTTAACCAGATACCTAAATTTAACCCCAACTACAAAGTTAACCGGTTTCTAAAAACTCAGTCCAAGGCCTAAACACAACCCCATACCTAATTCTAACCCTAACCTTAACCAACCCGCATTTTAATGACAAAAACCCTTCACTCCATCACGCCCGTGCATTTCCCTCGATTCCTCCATTAACCTCGCTTGGAGCGAGTCCAGGTGTTGGGGAGGACCGTTGTACCTTGTTTCACACTTAACGTCATGCCAAACCCAACTCCAGACTCACTCGAAACACATCGGTATTGTATCCCTGAATCTAATCCAATTACTAACCTTAACCTGTCACTGATTCATTAAAAAAATAAGTCCCACATTTAATTTACTTGGGTATTTTTTACATAGAAAAATGGCAATTTTTACTCTGCCCCCAATCTTCGCTCAGAGTCTGGTCGGAGAACACTTAATGCCGTGGACAGCTGGGCTGCCGCGAAGAGGCTTCCTCTGTTGCACCTGTGTTACTCGCCTGACCTGAACAACTGAGCAGATAATTTTCTTAGTCTCTTGTTTTAACCATACACCTAAATTTAACCCTATATCTAAACTTAATTCTAAGCTCAGGCATGAAAACTGGTCAGGGGTGAAAAAGGTGAGAAGGGCACGCGAAGTGACAATAGTGCATAGCTTCCACGGAGTATGAAATGGCCCAAAACCAGAGATTTACAAAGAAAACAAACTATAAAATCACTAAAAAATTTCGTTGTGGCCAAAAATATCATATGTATGATAAAAATAAGTGAATATAAAAAAAGTGTCTTCTTCTCCTATTTCTTCTTAAGTGTGAGGGGCCCGTTGAACTGTTTGGCAGCATGCTTCAGCATGGCCCTCCTCCCCTCCTAAGCAATCTACATGAGTTTTCTTTCTTTCTTTTTTCTCTGTGCCTGAAGTTCAGACATTTCTGAAGATTTCAGGCCTATTGGACATGAAGACATAGTAGGCATAGTATTAGAATAAAGATGATAATTTGTTGAACCAAACCAGGTGAAACTTGCTTGAGACACACACTATTTCAGACTAACATTATATAAAATAGGGTAGACTAGACTCATTTGTAAAATCGAAAATGAGTGAAAAATGAGTCATTTAGACCATTATTTGCTAAGATATGCTCATGTGTTTTGTAAAATGCCCAATGGAAACTCCCCATAGGACTTTTGGTTACCCAAATTGCATACTGACAATAAAAGCCTTACTGTGTGGTTTGTGGACTATTTGGATTGTTTGTCAGAGGTTCTGATGGAATGACTACACTATGGAATAATTACAGAAATGTCTTTGCATTTTCTTTGTTGGTTCAATGGGTGTGGATAAGATGGATTAGACATCTGCACAACAAATATTGGATAAAACAATGGATAAAAATATGGATTCCTGTGACTTTCAATACCCAATTTTCTGCATCTATCTTATTGATAAGGATACACACTGCAGCTAGAAGGTAGGGAAGAACCAGAGGGGGAGGAGGGCAATTTGATAGGCTACAATTTAATTGAGACATAGTAAGATTAATCTGACAATGTAAAGCACTATACAGATTGTACATGAAAAAGGTTGTCATATATGGATTCCCAAGTGTCCAAGCTTTCAAATGGTGTATAACATTACTATGCTACATAGCAATATGGTGCAATTGATTTATAATTGCACCATATGGAGGAGTTGTGGAGGGCACACTGTTTCATAACAAGTGTTATCCTGCAGCCTAGGTTACTTACAGATTGTGGTATTGTGCTAGTTAGTTTGTTTAACCAACCAATAAAGTTGTGTTGTGTGAATAGTGTTCACACTACATGTTAAACTGTAGCCTACCCAATAGGCACAGGCTACTTCTGATCAGGTCACTGAACGTTTCTTAAAGACATGTCAATCAACACTGATTTGGTCTCTGAGCAAGATCAGTATAGCAAAGATCAGTATAGCAAAGGCTAATGTGAATAATTAAAGAGTTAAATGTGAATAATTAAAGAGTTAAACGTTTTGCACAGCCCAGTTTAGGAGACACTTAACTCTTTAGGTTATTCACATTAGCCTTTTTTTCTATACTGATAAGGTCTGTGTATTTGCTTCACATTTTGCAGATCTAGACCAAATACAGCACGTAACCTATTCATCAAATTAACTCGTGTCTATATTTCTGTCTCATATCACTTACTTTAACAACATTAAAACAAAACCGCCAATGCTACGTTGCTACACTAATCTCAACGTCTTTTGCTAACAGAAGTTGAAAGTTTCAACTAGCCCACCTGTGACATCTCTAGGCACCAACTTGCCGTGCTCACATTCCAGCTGACATTTCAGACGCATCTAGGCCTATCTGCGCTCACAAAAGGAGGCTATACCTGCGCGAGCGTTCTGTTCACGTTGCCTCTGCAGCAACAAGCTTCCACTGATGTTTAGTAAACGCACATAGCCTAACATTCGTTGCTGACATTTTTAATGGCGCTCTGGCAACACCAAGATGTGTTTGCGTCTGCACAATAGTAAACTCAGCTCACGTTGACCCCCCCCCCCCCTTAAATATTTTCTCATCGGTTCTGCACAAACCACGTAAGTCCGTCATTTTGGATTCAAAACGGCGAATTTCGCCGAAAGGTGAGGAGTTTGCATGCCTGTAAGCTTAACCCCTACACGGCCTGACTCCTAAAACTCAACACTTTGCTCAACCCTAACCAGATACCTGTTTTACATTAATACACAGGATTAGATGTTAAAATCCCTTGTGCCAAAATCCAAGGTAAAAACACATTCAGAAGCCCCTGCTCAAGTTTAACTTTAAAAAGCACACTACCCACAAATCCGCCAACAAATGGTCACAAGCACAATACAAATGGCCTATCCAACAGCAGTAGCCTATATAGTATGCGGCATGTCATTGGGGTTATCAAGTGGGCACCCTCATTCACCGATGTTTCGTTAAGTTAGGCCCACGACACCTCATGAAGGCTTAACAGTGAAACCAGCGTCCTGGAGACACTCCCCTCCATGCTGCCACCATATTACCACATTGAAATATCCAATACCCAAAATACTCTTAACCAGCCCAGGCATGGTCAAGGTTGGCTAGGTTGGTCCGTCCCGTTGATGTGGACTGAACCATAACCATAAAAACCTTGGCCAACCAACCATCACCCTAGGCACAGCCCATCACAAACACAAAACAAATTAGCCAGTTAGCTTAGGCCCCATCCCAAACACAAAACAAATTAGCCAGCAGTTAGCTTACGCCCCATGCTGCCCCATATTACCACAACAAGCATCCAAATACCCTTAACCAACCTAGGCATGGTCTAAGTTGGCTAGGTCGGTCCGTCCCGTTGATGCAGACTGAACCATAAACCATAAAGAACCTTAGCCAAGTACCATCAACCTAGGCACAGTCCATCACAAACACAAAACAAATGAGCCAGTTAGCTTACCTTAGCTTGTGCCCCAGGAAGAGTAACTTCTCCTTACCCACAACCAAAACAAATGAGCCAGTTAGCTTACCTTAGCTTGCGCCCCAGGAAGGGTAACTTCTCCTTACCCACAACCATTCGCTTGCCCGTTCTGCTGCTAAAGACATGTTACTAACCACCTGCCTTAGACTTCGACCACAAATGCCCAATTCAGACAGCAAGCCAATAGCAGATCTGGCCACAAACCCACGTGCACCGATTTCAATAGGCCTTAATCGTGCACTCCAACCTCGCTTAGCTGCCTCCTCTGCTATTTCAGTATATTTAGCTCTCTTCAGCTCATTGGCCACTTCCACTCTGTCTTCCCAAGGAACAGTGAGTTCAATGAAGTAAACTATCTTCTCTGAATCCGACCATAGAATTACGTCGGGACGTAGCTTAGTACTCACTATATGTGGAGGTACCGCCATCTGCTGGCCAAGATCAACCTTCATTTCCCAGCCCGCCCCATTTTTCAACTGGCCGGTTTTACACCTGGCCTTCGCGGAACAAGGTTTATCCCCCTGACGTACAAAGTTAATTTGCCTTACCCCTTTACTAGCTGCTAATGAATTGACTTCTCTTCTTTTATCCTCTATTGCCGCTGCCACACATTTCAATACCTGGTTATGACGCCACGTATACCGCCCCTGGGTGAGACTTACCTTGCATCCTGATAGGATATGGTGGAGACTGCCCACACACGAGCAAAGTATGCATTTATCATCCTCACCAAACCATTGACTTAAATTCTTGGGAGATGGGAGCACATCATATGTAGCACCTAACATAAATCTGATCGTACCAGCTTCCATGCCCCATAGATCTTTCCATTTAATCCGTCTTTTTTCCACCCCTTCCCAGTTCACCCACTGCCCTTGTTTTGCCTGCGACACTGCCTTAGTACATCTTACAGCCTCCTCCTGTCTATGCATTTCCTCCACTACCATTTTCCTCTTTTCTCCTGCAGAAGCCTTACTCCACAAGGGTTTACTTGCACCCACCCCTAGACCCCCCCGCCCGTGCTGCACATGGCCCATTATATCTCTATGCTTCAATGCTGATTGAGCTTGCTTAACTGCCTGCTCTGGGTTCCACTTCCTCCCTGCATTAACTGTGGGTGCAACTTTCCTCACCACTGGGTCCTTGGACTGAGTAAGAGTCAATTCCAATCTAGTCTTAGCACACTTAAATTCCTCTGTCAGACTAGATATTGGCAACTCTACAATACCCTTCCCATACAAGGCTACACTGCTTAAGCAGCGTGGGACTCCGAGCCATTTTCTGACAAAGGAGTTGATCACTTTTTCCAACCTCTCTACCTTTGACAGAGGAACTACATTAACTGTCAATGGCCACATTAGCCGAGGCAACAAACCAAACTGCAAACACCACAGCTTGAGCTTACCTGGCAGCCCCGACTTGTCAATTTTTGCAATACCTTGCCTAGTGGCCTGTCTCAAGTCTTCAACATGTGATTTATCACTAAGGCTTGCATCATACCACCTTCCCAGACTCTTCACTGGTTTCTCCAGAACTGTGGGAATCACCTCCTTATTTATAGCAAACTTCTTATCTGTTACCTTCCCTTTAATAATTGAGAGACTCCTAGACTTACTTGGTTTCACCTTCATTCTGGCCCATTGCAGATTACTATTTAACTTACCCAGCAACCTGTTGGTGCATGGAACGGTTGTCGTCAAGGTTGTCATGTCGTCCATGAAGCCCGAATCGGGGGGAGGCGTGGCCCTCCCTGCAACTTCTCCCCGCCCACTACCCATTTTGAGGCCCTAATGATGACCTCCATTGCCATTGTAAAAGCAAGTGGGGAGATGGTACATCCGGCCATGATTCCTATCTCAAGTTGTTGCCAACCTGTGGTGTAATCAGCTGTAGTAAAACATAATTGAATATCCAGAAAGTATGCTTTTACTAGGCTTTTTATGCTACCTGGGATTCTGAAATAATCAAAGGCCTCCCACAACAGACTATGCGGCACAGACCCAAAAGCATTAGCCAAATCCAAGAACACAACGTGCAGGTCTCTCTTCTCACGCTTTGCTAATTGAATTTGGTGCCAAATCATGCTGGTATGCTCTAAGCACCCGGAGAAGCCAGGAATTCCAGCTTTTTGCACCGTGGTATCAATTAGTTTATTCCTTTCAAGGTAATTTGTCAGTCTCCGTGCCACCACACTGAAGAAAACCTTCCCTTCAACATTCAGTAGACTAATTGGCCTAAATTGATTAATCTCCACTGCGTCCTTTTCTTTGGGAATAAATATTCCCCCAGCCCTCCGCCAAGCCTTGGGAATACTCTGCTTTTTCCAAACTATCTTCATTAATTGCCATAAAAATCTTAAAACATCTGGTGCACTCTTATACAACCGGTAGGGCACTCCATTAGGTCCCGGGGCTGAAGAGGCCCTTGCACGTTTTATTACTTCTTGCACCTCTTTCCACCTTGGTGGACTATCGTCGCATTGGCTACTTAACCTGTTCATTCGCTAGCGCCCCTAGTGGTCGCGCCGCCGATCCCGAACTGATAACATCAAAGTTACAACAAACTAACAACAAAACTAGATTAATATATTTTCATAAACAATGTGGCAATACAATAAGAACTAATATTCATACAAACACACACAATTTCAGATGCATAGGTCCTACAGTTCACTAGAAAACAGTTAAAAGAAAAACCGCTCATAATCAATGAATTGTAACCTGACGGTAACGTCTCCCAAACTAATCGTTCATTTAGTCATGTTACAGTTGTCAAAAAAGTTTTTTTTTGCCATATAAAATCATTTCATATCTAAAAGATGAAATCACAAGACTGGGTAGATTATCTATTCACATTTGAGTAGTTTATTATCGTACTCACATAATGGTGAAAAACGTGTATTAATTTTCCATATGACGCAATCAACATATTTCCGATCTCGTAGGGGTCATATAAAAACTTTTTTTTCCAAAACCATGGCTATATTACGAAAGCTTAACATGTCCTTTACAATACTATATGGTTTTTATTCACTCAAACACATTGTACTCCTTGTTTTATAACAGTTTCCATGTTTAGCGCAAGTAGCTAAACTACTTCCGCATTTGACACCAGCCCATCTAATGTCATGATTCTTCTAACCATGGTTCCTGACCTGATTGACACCTGTTTTATCCAATAGTACTGGCTTTCAGCTTCAAAATGGTATGACGATTGCCTGACTTCGAAAGACATTGAGGTGTGATTGGTTAGTGCGTAACCAGACTTGTCCCCCTTGCGCCATTGTTCTCTCACGTGCGTTGTTTACATTTGCGCAGATGCGCACAAGTCTTGTTGACGAACCCTGCCTGTGCCAGTCAGGTCTGCATACTTTTCGCAGTATTGGTAGACTTAACCAACAGAATTGAAGAGATTTAACAGGGAACAGGTTTTCAACATGCTTTCTAGCGAGGGAGAAGATGGCAACATGTCTTCTTGATGGCCTAGCTTCCAGCCACCATGGAATCCTATTTGAAGAAAGGCTAATTGGGTCCTGAACATGTAAGTATCTGTAGTTTGATTGCGTACTGAAATGAACATGCATTTAGAGCTTGAATGAGTTTGCATTCAGATATATTTAAGAAATGCCTATATGTAGAATTGCCTATATGTATTGGCTAAGGTTAGCTGTTTGCGAACTACAGTTAGCTAATGCTAGCTAATGTAATGAAAATGGCCTAGGCCAGGTAGCATACTGAAAGAACAAACGTCTGCCTATGGGCTTTTGTTGTTGTTAGAATTTCGATGGTATATTCATTGAGATAAAGTAGGTGATAATTACAAATGAAACATTTGATTTGGAACAACTATTCAAAGTTAGCCTTTGGTCTCTTGAGTTCAGTTTACTCCATTTGAAGACGTAAAACAGGCTTAGCTCATGCAAAAATGTTTCAAACCAGCACGGATATTTTTCTCCTCGAGGTGGATAGACTAATGTAGTGGTAGTAAAAATGTGTAGGTTACTGTCTCTGCACATGAGCAAAATGATAATAAAGGACTTAGCAAAGGTGTATTGTGTGGAGAGAGTATTTGCTGCAGCTGCTATGTTTTAATTAATCTAATTAGCGTCGCGATCGTGCAGCAAAAAAGTAAGTAGGTCCTGTATGGAACTGATTATTTGCAGGGAAACTCGCCTATAGCCTGGCTAATTCTAATAATCAGCCTTCCACAACAGTCTAAGACCTTGCAGTTTATGATGTTACATTAATAATTTTGTAATCTTCGATTTAATATCTTGTATGATAATATGCATGTTGTCGTGCAGATGACCTGTGTATAACTGTCAATCATTAGTAAAGTACATGTATTCCTCATGCTGACATAATAGGACAGGGAAATTTAGTCCAGCTTGTGTTTTGTTCTACAATATCAATGCCAAGTCAAATGCATGCTTATGTGTAAACATGCTATGTATGCATCTAATATGTAGGTTAGCCTATGGATTGTTTCCTGTATGTTTATCTTTTGCCACTTTTTCATTTCAGAGTGAACCACACCTGTCCCTGTCTCATCCCATCACTCAACGTGGCTGCAGAGGACCCTCTGTATACAGCTCACCATTCCTTCCCTGTGTCCCTCCCATTGCCTTCTTCAGCTGAAGGGCCTCCAGTTGATCAGCACCCCACAGCTCTGTCCTGTCAGGTGATGCAGGCCTTCCACGAGCTACATGGGCAAGGCACACCACCAGCACTATGCAGAGCAGCCGCACCACCACAACTGTGTGCAACACCGCACGTAGCTGCTGCTTCTGTACCTGACTTAGCAGACAGATGGCATGGAGTTCAGGTGGATCTCCTGAAGTTGTACAGCACATTACTAGCTTAGTAATTGTTCTGGCTAATAGAACTCGGATGTGAACATTTTGTTTTTGTTATTTGGAAGACTGACATCACAGGGACAAATGTGAGGAAACCTCACAAACAAGTGCAAATCCACTGCAAGTGTCAACATCACAAGAGCTTACAGTAGAATACATTACTGCATTGCTAAATGATTTAGAAGTAACTAAACATTCATTTGGATAGGTTTTGGGTATATTTTGGAGTGGGTTAGGACCATCATTTAAATTCCCATAAGAAAATGCCTCATATTACCCAGAAATTAAGTCAGGATGGTTTGCTGTAGGATATAATGCATGGAAAAACTAGACACACTTGATATTCAGTGATTGATGTGTTGTTTTGTATTTGGTGATTTTGGATAAGCTATGAGACACTTGGAAACGCCTAAACATACCATATGAAATCTGCTCTGTAACACCTGTAAACCTTTACCTATGATGTTCAAAATTTACACACATACTACCATGATGTTGTTGAATCATGAAGTGCAGTTTTTAATTTCCTAAGACTCTCATAACCAGTTCCACACTACAATAAACAAACAAAACAGTAGGCGTTTTGTATTTTTTGTATTTTTTTTTTGCTTTTGCAGCTGTAAAATTGAACACAGAATTAACTTAATAAAATACTGAATATGTTTGAAGTTGATGGCCCAGGTGTCCTCTTTACTTTAATCCATTATTATTATTATGCAATTTGTAGAGCCATAGATATTTAAGTTTAAAATGAAACCATCCAATATAGGCGGAAATTGCCCATTTATGCCTACTGCACCAGCAGGTTAATTCACCAATAGGTGGGATATCAGCAGGAAGAACCATCTCCCTGAACCTCTCCCTATCTTTGTGCACTCCCTCTAAATACTCCTCAAGCTTCTGCTTAGGTTCCAAAAGACTACCACTCTTCTGCATTACGAATAAAGACTTAACAAACTTAAATGGGTCTTTATAGAATGCTAGTCTGGCTCGTGATTTCTTCTTCCTATTTTTCCTAATATTTTCAGCTCTTCTTAGCACTACTAACCGCTCCCTCACATCTGCCTGTAGACAGTCAATACCTTCCTTCTCATCATCTGTAGCTTTTCTCCACTGCTTCTTAAGCTGCCTCCTCTCCTTGATAAGTTTATCTATCTCCTGCTGGCGCCTAGATTTAACTACCTCATGTTGCCGTTTTGTCCTTCTCTCAATAGTCCCAAATCTTTCCTTACCATAGCTATAAATAATGTCTCCCATTTTCTCTAATTTGCTTTTGCTTGAGCTGACCCAGGATACTGACCAAATCACTATTAACATCTTCCCACATTCTACATTCTGCTGCGCCTGGCCATCTAACCCCAGGCCTATGACCATTAATCTTCTCCCTCCTTGGCTGACTGGCCTCTCTCTCTGCCTCAGTGCTAGAACTTACCTCAACAACAGGGGTACTGATGCCCTGCGAACTGTGGGTTTCTTCCTGTCGATGAACTTCAACCGACTGACTTGATGCACTTCTTAAGAAATAGCTTAATGCGGGGACCCTGTGTTCCCTCTACCAAGCACTTCTTTTTCCCTTGATGAATTTTCAGGCCCTTTAGACTTGTAACCTTCTGCCAACCACACACACACATCTGCAGCTTTTTCTCAGTTTTCTCTGAACTAGTGGCTTCCACAAACATGTTTTCCTTACTCGTAATCAAATTCGTTCCAGGGTCAGTAACCATGTCTATCACAAGTGAGTCATCTTCCGCCCCTGCTCTCGCTGACTCTAGGGGTATTTTTTCATTATGTCGTACTGTAGCTTAGTAGGGTGCAGCCCATAGCTTAGTGAAGCCTGGGCTACTGCCACAATGAGCTGCTAACCCATTGTAGCCCCGGCGGGGTCTATTCCCTCCTGAATTTTACCCTGTCCCCAATCCTCACTCAGAGTCTGGTCGGAGAACACTTAATGCCGTGGACAGCTGGGCTGCCGCGAAGAGGCTTCCTCTGTTGCACCTGTGTTACTCGCCTGACCTGAACAACTGAGCAGATAATAACTTTCTTAGTCTCTTGTTTTAACCATACACCTAAATCTAATAATAAAACTTAAATTTCAACACTAGGCCTAATTAATCTAGAACCTCACCCTTTTCATCTGTTAGGATGCCACCTTAAAATCTGATATGTAGATAGGATTAAGAGGAATTCCAAGCCCATAAAAGCTTTCCACACCAGAAATAACCACAGGTCCTGTGACAATGCTTAACAAGCGCCGGCCCGTGCATTTCCCTCGTTCCCTCTATTAACCTTGCTTGGAGTAAATCCAGGTGTTGGGGAGGACCGTTGTACCTTGTTTCACACCTAACTCCAACCCCATGACCCCTAACCCCTACCCCTCGGTTTGGACGTAATTCTGACCCATGTCCGAACTTGACTGGACGAGGAAAATTCTCCCCTAACCCTAACCATCATGCAGTTGACTGGCAACAGCTAGAAATTGCTACATAAACAATGGAGATACAAATAGGCAGGGAAGCTACACCAAGCGCGTAACTGAAGCGTTCCGTTCACAACGCGTAAAATCAATTTTAGAAGAATGGTCTATTTTTTTTCTGGTGTAACGTTAGTGGCAGCAGACGCAACGCAAACGAACGTGCCTGGTGCAGCTTCCGAGCTAATTTCGGTGTCATTGACATTGATACTGTTCAGAGAAATATATGAAAAACACAAACCTCCGTTGCTTCTCTGCTTTGTCTTTGAAGTTCTTCCACTCTCTCCTTGTCATCTTTGGAGTCTTACTTTTTCTTTGCCTAGGAGGTCTCACTGATCCTCTGCCACCGGCTCTTGGCTTTTCTTTACCTTTCCCTCTTCCTTTACCTTTCCCTTGCACCTCCGTTGCATCGACTGATCTCTGACTCTGCTCACTGAGAAAAATAGTAGGCTACGCTGTAAACATTGCCTTTACACTATTAATCTCGCACATACAGAATAACGATAGCACTGAATCTACTGTACTATAACATTAGCATGCATTCGTTTGGGAACCTGATAGCTGATGCTAGCAATGAAATAGTAGCCTACCAAAATAACGAAAACGTAAAACTATTAGGCTATTCACTTTACATAGAGGTCATACCCAACATGTTTACTGGCTATATAACTAAATGCAATGTGTAATTGTTTTCTAAAGTAACCTCATCACTGGAAGGAACACTGGACGAAGTCGTAGTACTGGAAGCCATGTTAACCTTGGCATGAAACGGCCACCGTAGGAGTTAAAATGCGCTCGGAATGGTAGGGGCTAGAAAGTAATATTCAGTTGGTTGTCATATAGAATTTCACCGCTAGATGGGAGAAGTTCTTACACAAGGTAGCTTTAAGGCGGGGAACCACCTTATCCCGACAGCAACCAGTCCCTCTATTAGGAGGAGCGTCATGTCCAACCCAGCATTGGTGACCATAGCCTCGGCCCTTTGAAACACGCACAGGAATTTGAAATTTCCAACGTGATCTAACACCCCCTTCACAAAAACCTCACAGCGCAATGAGTCCACCACAAGATGCGGTATGGTGCGTGACCTCAATTCATGCAGTGGGATGCCTGTGTTGGTCCGGTAGATGTCCTTTAAAAGGAGTATCACCAGCTCTCGGCCCACCACTGCTGGACCAGCAGATATTGAATCTGAAAAGAGGAATATCCTCTTAATCCTCTCCCTCTGTTTGTCGTAGGAGACAAAGTTCTGCAGGGGTGGAGGTTCCAGCCCAGCACTGGCTGCAGAGTGTACCGCAAGGCCCAGGAAGCCACGGACCTTGGTACAACTGTTAATATTACTTGAGGATGTTCCCAGGCTCACGCTGTACTGTCTGGACATGGCACACCTTGGCTGGCCATGGAAGAACTCTTCCAGAGCAAGTTCCCTCTGGAAGGCCTTCCATGAGTTCTCATAGCCGCCTAAGTGTTCAGCCCTGACACAGATGTTACGCAGGTCCCTGCAGAGGTACCTCCCTACAGCCTGCATCACTGTGAGGAGCCCCTCACCCCCCGAGTCCCGAAATGGCAGGAGCATAGGCTCCTTGCCTAAGAGGGCATAAAGGCCCTCCATCAGGAAGACAGATTCTGGCTCCAGCAATTCAGGGATACCCCTTTCCTCTTCAAAAAGGAGTACGACCTCCACCCGTGCTGGGAGCAAAATATCTGCCTTAGAGATCAGGTCCTCCATATGCCTCATATACTGCTCGGCATGCACAGACATGGCCTTGGTTTGTCCAGGGACCATAAGCCCACATGCAGTTATGACCCCAGTCACCGGGTGTTTACAGAACGGTACCTGGTGTGTGTGGGGTGAGTCGCAGTATAATTGCATATGATTCACCTTCGGACATTCCAAAAGCCTCTGGAGGATGCCGTAGAGCAATGGACTAAGGTCCAGAGCTCTGCTGTCCAGGTTCGTCTGGAAATTCGCAGACTCGTGTATCGACAGATTAGTAAACATCTGCCCTCTAGGCCCTGTCACTTGCTCTAACCCATACCTTGACCACATGAGGTGTGTCAAGGAGCCTAAGGAGCCCCAAGGGTTAGTCCGAATGGACAGCCACGTGCACCGACACTTTCTCCACCTCTGGAATGTATACGATGTCAGACAGGCAGAGGGGTGAGGGGTCTTTTTGTCCGAAAAGACTCATGGTCAACATGACCTTAACATCAGCTGGAACTCGTGTCTCCCCAATAGCCGTATCGAGCAGTGTCAGCATGAACAGCTGGTCTGGGGGACATATTGCCATCTTTGACAGGTTGGCAATGTTATTGCGCTGTACGGTCGGCCTAGCCTTTTGAAAGGAATTCAAACCTGCGATCAGGGCCTTGAAATGTCCAATGACGTCCTTAAAAAAATCGGACGTCATTGCTTTTGCCACTGAACTGGAGATGAACTGGTGTGACACCACCACTTTGTTCCTTGGAACGAGAGACAAAGTGAGGTGCCAATTCCCCCCAGGAAAGGCCACCCTCACACCATGGCAATGGTGAAATTCCTCCAGCACTGCCTGGGAATAATCCTCGGTCCTTATGTGCTTTTTTAAATAAGCCCATGTGTTGACCTCCATGACAACATCCCCCAAAAAGAGCTGTGTAATTGCTGGAGTATAAGCTCTTCAGCTCCACAACCACCCCATCCACATCAGCCTTGTAGCAAAGCTCTTCTGGGGAGGGGTGTGGGGTGGGGAAAAAAGCCAGCCTGAGCTCGTCATCCCTGAGGAACTCGAGGGTGGTCGGATAGGACCGGTAGGCCTGAAGTAGGCTATCGGTGTTTTCGCTAGCAACCTCACTGAACTGCATTGTGCTTGTGTTGTGATGTAGCTCTGAATGGCACTCGTGCTATAGCACCCCTATTTATACCCTCTGGTTTCTCAGAAAAAAAATGTAAAATGCAACAAATATTAAATGTTCTCTGATTTGTTTCTCTTGATAGGAAGGTCGTAGAGACCTGAAACCAAGTTCTACCCCCACTAAATCGACCACGCCCTTTCCATTGGTACCGTTGTACGACGTCGGTAAATATGCGTAATAAAGTTCGGTATTTTCTAATTTTGAAAAATTCGTAGCTCATGAACCGTACGTCATACAACCTCGTGGGTGGTACCGTTGGAAAGCTCGTGGTCGAATTATGCCTGGCGGATCATGGTTTCGAGTCTCTACGGCCTTTGGTTCTCGAGTTATTAACAAATAAATAAATGTAAAATGGACGGTGCCAAGGTATTTTTCTAAGTTCTGTCTTTTTTTTAGGTCAAAGGTCAATCAAAGGTCAATCAAAGGTCAATCAAAGGTCATTCAAAGGTCAATCTACTCCCTTACCATACCCTTATACTAACCATAACCATTCATAAAAAAAAATTCTAAGTGTAGCCCTAAGAAAAATGCCATTCGACTCAGAATCACCCATAACGTACTCCTATACACTTTCTGTGGGTACTTTTTTCAGAACCCACTTTGGACTTTTTCATTCATTTCAATGGGAAAACCTAAAACGGCTATAACTTCCGAACGAAAGGTGATAGGTCAAATCTTCTTTTCCGCCTCACCAAAACCGGCCAGGAGGAAGCCGGGGAACTTGTCCGCTTCTTTCTACGACCTTCCGTTCTCGAGATATAAGGATTTTAAGGTTTATTTCTGGTTTTACACCAACTTCCTGTTATCGGAGGAAGTCGAGAGTGGTCTCAAAATGTCCGGCATCAAAAAGGGAAGGGATGAGACTTGGTTTAATGATTATTAGTCCGGCAGCCAAATGCCATAATTTAGGTGAACCTGGTTTTGTCGGTTAAAGTTTTTTTTTTTTGCTGTTTCTTGCTGTCAAGGGGTAACTCAATAAGATTAGAGAGGGTGCCCGGTGATATCCCTTGGGCAATTCTCGATATTAAGCCTTTCTTGTCCAATGTGTTGAATATAAGGCGAGGCACCACAGGTGAATAGGGTAAAAAAATGAACTAGCAGATATCACTATGAAACTTTCCCAGTTGATTACTTACATTAATATGGAAAAGAAATGTATTACAAGTTATCTGTAATATAAAGTTTAAATATGCAAATTAAGCATAATCTAATTAAATATGTGCTGATTTGCATAAACTGAAAAAAACTAAATCGGAACATTGGATGATGCCAGGTTCAAAATTACTTTTTCATTGTGTTGACATATTAGATGAAAAGTCTTTTACACAGGGAATTTTAGATATCTCTTTTATTTATTCCGTAAATCAGAAAATACTGCCAATAGCCTTTAAAAAAAATACATTTTCGCCATGTTTTTAGGAATAAAATGTAATATAAAAAGGCTAGGAATAACATATCAACAAACCCCTCCGTAGAAGCCTTCTAAATATAGTTAGGTATAAGACTGGAAAGTTTGGTGTATGTAGGTGCTTCTGAAGTGCCGATTTCATTCTCAGAGTTGGAGAGGAAACTAATCCACGGGTGCTACGTGCTAGCATCTCTCAATAGCACGTCTCTTAGGTGTGGATGGAGGTTTACCAGCACAACACTCAAAAAATCCTCCATATGCATGGGGTTAGTTGTCTACACATATCCGACCCCTTTCATGTGTTGTGATCTCACTGCTGGAGCAAGGTTGGTGTTGTGAAGTCTTGCGCACGCCGAAATAGATGCCCGATAAGTGCCCAAAAAGTGCTACAATATGGCTGCTGAGTGGAAGGACTTACTGCATGTATGCTATGTAAATGACTACTGTTAGCCTAAACTGCCCTCTTTTAGCTGATTTCTACAGGGTGTCTGTTCTACTGTTCTAATATGTATAAAATATACATTTATTGTTATTCTTTATTGCAGTAGTAGTCTATGCTTAGAGCCTAAACTCGTCATTCAAAAAGAGAATATTCATTTTTAAGTAGGCTATTGAACTATATGGAGCCTGAAGCGAAGGAATACTTCAGTTGGAAATTCAACTGCCATTTGAAGAAAGATTCATTGATTCGTTACTAAGCCCAACCAGTCTACCAGAAAATGTCAAACTTGCACCAAACTACATTTTGGAGATGATCAGATGTGGCTGCAAGAGTGAAAATCTTTGTAGCTCTAACAGATGCAGTTGCCAGGTTAATGGTGCCTTGCACAATATTCTCTGCATGTTTTAGAGCCAGGATGAGCCAGAACTGGACAATTATCAGAACTAATACTAGGAAAAGTGTACATATTCAGAATTATTATAGGCAATATCTGAAATTATAAATTCATTATTTGACATAGAAAAGGGTTACATTTTCCAATTTGAATGCATGAAGTATTGTCTGAATAACTATCACACTGCAAACTGTATTTTAGTACATTCTATTTGAGTTGATTATTTGCTTTTCCTATTTTTTCTTCATGATTTCGGCACATATGGCTTTAATGGTTAATGTAGGACATTGCCTTAGGGATATCACACTGGGCACCCTCCTAAATATTAAAGAGCCACCCCAAGTCAACAAGTCTAAGCAAAAATGAATAAATAAATAACCCACAAAAACAGGTCTGACCCCATGGCTCCCTGACTGGCATTATCTGAAATATAGAAATTCATTAATTCACTTAGTAAAGGGTTAAATTGTCCAAATTTGAATGTACTGTCTGAAAAACTATCACACAGAACATTGTATTTTAGTACATTTTAATTGAGTTGATTTGCATTTAATATGAGTATGCCTACTCATCTTGAAATTAGAGGTATATCCTATTTCATGATTTTGGCACATTGGGCTTTTTCATATTTAAAACATTAAATTACAGAAAACTTGTAATACAAATTTCCTGTGTAAAATACTTTTCATCTAATATGTAAACACAATGAAAAAGTAATTTTGAACCCGGCTTCATCTAATGTTCAGATTTTTTCTTTTTAAACTTTATGCAAATCAGCACATATTTAATTAGATTGTGCCTAATTTGTATATTCAAACATTACATTTCAGATAACTTGTAATACATTTTTTTTCCATATTAATGTAAGTAATCAACTGGGGAAGTTTCATAGTGATATCTGCTAGTTATTTTTTTTACCCTATTCACCTGTAGTGTCTTACCTTGTATTCAATACATTGAACAAGAAAGGGTTAATATACAAAATTGCCCAAGGGATATCACTGGGCACCCTCCTAAATCTTAAAGAGATACCCCTGGTCTACAAGATTCTGCAAAAAAAAAAACTTTAACCGACAAAACCAGGTCTGACCCCATGGCTGCCGGACTATATAGGACCTTCGAGTGGGGAGCTACATGAGGATGAGCATTTTTGCTCATGTTGCATTTGCCCTATATACCCCTAACCCTAACCCCAACCCTGACCCACCCCATCTCCTGCCCCTTATTGGCACCTATTCACACGGCATACAACACCTACACCACACACTGAAACAACATTATACTGAATTCCAAACAACACACCCCACCTTCCAACACCACACACTCATCTCCGCATATAGACGCAATAAAAACCTCAAAGACCTCCTCATACGCACCATCTTCACCCGTCACTTACAACCCCCACCCCCTAAAGAAAACCTACATTTCACCCCTCACTTATTTATCACCAATATCCATAGTCACTGTTCTGCAGCCACTAACCCATTACATTTAGACACTCCTAACTTAGTTTATGTTATCACCTGCACTCACTGTCACATGTTGTACATCGGGGAAACTGGACATACACTACGCACACGCCTCAAACAACATCTGCACAACAAACACAAAAATACACTCAACACTTATCTCGTCACACACTTCCAGACGCACAACATCGCATATTTGAGGGTCTGTGGCCTTGAAGGGAACCCAGGCTGGACCATTTTACAGGAAAAGAGCAGAGAGATTGTGGATTTTAAAACTTCAAACATTACACCCAAAAGGTTTTAATGAAAAATGAAATTAAAGTTTTAAACCACTATGTGTCTTTTTCATAGCTCCTCTCTTTTATCTCTTCCTTTTAACTTTTATTTTATTTTTATTTGACTTTTAGATGGGAATAGTGGGGCGGGAACAACTGGCCAGTGCATAATGGTCAAAACAACCACCTACCAAAACAAAATTTTAATTCTAATTTCCTAACCCTAACCCCGAGCGGGGAACATAGGACCTGGGGAACATAGGGATGACCCCCACGAAATCCAGGAGGTGTATGCGAGAGTAAGCCCCTGGCTGCAGCAGAGCAAGTCACGTGATTGCTAGTGGTCCATGTTGTCACACACACGCCTAATGTTTATTTTGTGCGGCTACTTCATTCAAGTGGAATTGATGAGTTAGGTCACGTTATTATATGTAAACATTAGGCTAGCCTTTGAGTATTTTAATAGTCAGTTGTAAACAAAAAAATCTCCTTATGTTACCCTTTTGTAAATGGACTGAAGTTCGCTCTAAATATCAACTTTTATCGATCATGCTAACCGTTAGCATCTCTATGGGATTTCTCATATACTTTAGCCATAAGCTAATGCATTAGTTTCTATTCTGTAAGATCTGCTTCATTTTGCAGTGAAACCTAAGTAAAGGTTTGAAAGGGACATCAGCTTCAGACTTTCTCTTGGGAAACTGTCAGGCCTATCTATCCTCTGTAATGTAGCTGGCTAGACCATGTCATTGCCACACACACACGTGGGGGCAGAATTGGAAATGTGTCATAGAGTGACAATGCATTGGTTTGGTAAGTCACAGGTTAGGTTATTGGTTATTGGGCACCATTGTGTTTCTATGATCTCTTATTATTATTATTATTTAACCCTCTAACCGCCCATGTCGCAATATTGCGACAAGCGTCATTACTGAATAAAACAGACGATAGACGCGAGTACAGTGTAAAATCTCATTTGTACTCTTGACCACTAGTTGGCAGACACCCAGAGCTTCGATTCAAGCTCAACCTTTTTTTTTCAGAGTTTTCAGGAAGCATGCGAAAACACGCGAGAAACACACGAAGAAGACGTGCATTTCCTCCATAACGCAGAAGCGATGCGGGCCATAGTTTTGCACAAATTGAAGCAGAAATACACCAAATGTTGAAAAAAAAATTCACGTGTGATGAAGTCTTGGATCTGTTATTCACCTATTATGATTATGAAGGAGAATATCTGCCTTTTGGAGAATATGATCGATCGTCTATTGACTGATAGTCACGGTGCGTCTGTGAATGGAGGTACGTCTTTGCGACAGTGTCCACTAAGCATACCATGCTTATTTCGACCGATTTCGACCCTCTGCCCAACATAGCTGGAGGTGCCAGTGGCAATAGTGAGCGATCGTCTAGTCACGCTGCGTCTGTGAATGGAGGTGCGTCATTTGCGTCTTTCTGACAGTGTTCACTAAGCATACCACGCTTATGTCGACCTTCTGCCCAACGTAGCTGAAGGTGCCAGTGGTAAAGGTGATGATCGTGTCCGTAATGGACGTGGTATAGACAGCAGGGGTTGTAAAAATAGGGCTCTGAAGAACTACAAAGTCACCCGCGATATTGAACTGATTTGACCAGGCTACTTTATTGTATAGTAGCATAGGGTTTGTGATTATAGTAATAGTTTACTATTGTTGGTTTACATGTGACTGTATTCCTGTTCATTTGTTATGTCGGTGAAATGACAAAAAAAGAAAGAAAAACTGCTCAAATATGTTCAACATCTAGTATTTACTGAAATGTGCATAATTTACGGTGGTTACCATCCAGTGACGTCATAATATGCAAATTAGATGAGTAAATTTACCCCCTTCATAAACTTCTTTTCATACTAAATGATTTTCACATTTACAGTAGGACTTTATCTCTGACCACTTGCAAGCCATGGCCTTTTAAAATTTTTATGTACAAATCCAATTTATTATTTTTAAACCCTGGCGGCTAAAGGGTTAAGAGGTGATTTTTGTTTTCTTTGTTGACATCTGTTGTGCATTACAATTTGGCACACAAGTTGTGTGAATTAACTAAGTGTGAATAACATCACATTGAGACATCATTTGCAGATGACGTACATAGGCAGCACAATAACTCCATTTTACACTTCTTCCTATAGAAAACATCAGTACCTCCAATCAAATTCTGTAAAGTTACAAAAGTTTACAGATTACACCACGGCTCTTATCTGATGGGGTCTACCTACCGGTGGGCCAAATGTTTTACTACTTAACTAGGTTTGTTATTATTAACACACAACACTTAATAATCAGTTCAGTTTAATCACTGAACTATATTTGATTTGGTCACCTCAAGAATCTCTTCCTTTCAGACCCCACGTCGATTGGAATGGACATGACATATTTTTGGGTCTAGACCAATGAAAATCTGTGATTTCACCATTTTAATTATGCTTTGTAACTGATTGGATCCTGATGACCCAATCAGAATGCAGTTAGGGCCTGTAACTTGATCTGAGAGCACTTCAGACATCAGACAAGACAAGCATGGCTCTGAAGCTAAATAGGAACAGGAGTAAACACATTTTTCCCCTCATAAATATGAATTTATGTTTATGATAGCCTAACCAATTTGCACTTAGTATAATTCTAACCATTGCAGGTGATGATATTTGAAGTTAGTTTGAATATATTTCATAACAGTGTAGTACAGGATTTTTTCAAAGTTTAATGTCCATCCCAATGGACATCAGGTGTTGGGAGATGTTAGCCAACACTCATTTAGGCACTCACCAGGCAATGTTTTGACATATCCTCAAGACCCAAGCTATAATTTTGAATGCATTTTTTATTTATTTCAGCTATTTTGGATGAATGTGCACTCATTTTACTAAAATGTTTAGTAATTTTTACTAAATCGTGCTCTCATTTTATTAGATTGTGCACTGAATTCAGTCAAATGTGTGCTCGGTTTACTAAATAGTGTGTCCATTTTGCTAAATGGTGGGCTCATTTAGTCAAATTGTGCAATTTTTTTGTACAATGAGTGCACATTTTAGTACAATGAGTGCACTATTTACTAAAAAGAGTGATTTAGTAGACGAGCACACTATGTAGTAAAACGAATGCACAATTTAGGGTGCTTTCGTAAATTCAATCTGACACTGAAAATAGAATAGCTCTCTCAAAAAACTAGTTTATTACATTTTTCATAACATTTTAATATATTGTGTGCACGTTTTACTAAATTGTGCGTATGTTTACTAAATTTAGTAAAACGAGTGCACTATTTAGTATAACAAGCGCATGATTTAGCAATATGTGCACACAATTTAGTAAAATGAGTATACGTTTTCTGGATATATAATATCTTGCAATGACTGCTCTAGGGTTCCGTTCTAACCATATTACAATGTATTCTTGTTAGTATAACAGTACCCAGAGTACGATCTGGATGCTCTGAGAGTGTGACACTTTGAATAAACGAACGATAATTCCACCCACGGTCCAAATTTACGAACGGTTAAAAGTTAAGAGTTGGCTCAGAGCGCTTGGAGTGGCAATTTACAAACGCACTCTTAGTAAAATAAGTGCATAATTCAGTAAAACGAGCGTATATTATCTTGATATGCAAAATTTTCTATGTATTAAGAAAACATACACTCGTTTTACTAAATCATGTGCTCGCTTTACTAAATTGTGCGCTCGTTATACTAGATTGTGCACACATTTTTGTGTATTGTGCGCTCGTTTAACTACAGTACATAGTGTGTTCATTTTACTAAATCGTGCTCTCGTTTTATTAAAAAGTACACTTATTTTACTAAATTGTGTGCTCTTTTTCCAAAAATTAAAATGAGAATGTGATGAAATAAAATGAGTGCAATTTAGCAAATGAGCCCACAATGTAGTAAAATAAACACACTGTTTAGTAAAACAAGCACACGATTTACAAAATTGAGCGCACAATTTAGTAAAATGAGCACACACACTTTAGTAAAGCACATTCCCTCCATATACACAAGCAAATATGTTGCAAAAATACCCCCGGTGTTCCTATTGGATCATGTAATTAAAAAAATCAATTTAACAGTTCAGTTCACAAGACTGTGTGAAAACAACAGTGCAAAATGCAAAAAACAACGCAAACTGTGTGTGTATATTGAAAACTGCTAAACATTTTGTACTAGCACCACAGGTATTGTGTGGACGCAATCTGGCACATTAGTTAATGTGCATGTTTTGACCTGCTCATAGACATATAAAAACATTTACACATGCAAACATCCAGTTCCAAATGTTTAAGTCATATGTGATTATTACTTTCAATACTATATGTAAAAAATATAGTGTTTTTCCCCAAAGTCCTCATGTCATTTTACACCTATTTAGTCGAGGCGTCCATTGTAATGGACATTAAAAAATAGTAATAAAGACATGATTTATCAAATAATTATTTTCCCCCCTTTATTTCTACATAGGAGAGGAGTAAAAATCATCTGAATATTTTTTTTTTTGCTCAACAGAAAAAAATCAGGTCTGAAGGGGTTAACAAGGACAGCATTGTAAAAAATAATAAAGGAAAATAAAAGTGAATCCTGACATTAAAAGGCCCAGGCTAACCACAAAGCAAAACAAACAAACAAAAAACTGCCTGTGATCAAAATAAATGAAGTGACCTAACCCATTTCTGAACACAGGACACCAACTTGTAAAACATTCCTAGAAAGGTAAAGGCTCAAGCTATCCAAAAGTGCATTTAGCGTTTAGCATTTGAATGCCTTTTAAAGGCCAAGCCTCTGTTGAGGACAAAATCTCTAATGTTTTGAATGGATCTTGTCTCCAAGATAGGGTGTTCCTTTTCCTTGCACTGCAGGCACTGCCTGCTGGTGGCAGTGACACCGCTTTCAACAAAAGGCCTTAGATGTTTCATCACCGCTTGTATCTCCTCCTCAGACCATGGTCTCTTCGTACACCGCCTTGATGAAACACGGAAACCTGAACCAGTGTTTCCCACAGAATTGAATTCTATTTGTGGTGGTAGGTTTGCAGAATTAACTTGAATGCAGCAGTTTTTAACAAATTAGCACAGTGTGGTTATGATGCTAACCAGATTTAAGCACAATTTAGTACAACCTGGAAAATCATTGTGTGGTGGTCAAAGTTGATATTGTGGTGGGCCGCCACAAATAAGTCAATGTATGGGAAACACTGCACACAATACACTCCCTCATACCTGAACAATTAAAAAAATATAAATATTAGAAGATAAAAAAAAGAAAAAGGATGTTGCTGTTCAAAATTGCCAAACAAACTGGAACTTGTGTAGACAAAATGTATGTGGTAATAAATTGAGATCTGCTAAAAATCAAGTTGGATTGTTTTCATTAACATGACATTTCATTACACTGCTTGTTAAAAACAAAATACACCCAGCTTCTTTATATGCTTTATATGCCTAACCAAACATAATGTAAGTGTTGACTGCACATTAGCAAGTGTGCCTAGTGATGGACATGGCACCGCATTTAAATAATAACTTGAGTAACTGAGTCAGGGAGATGAGGTGAATCAGAAGTTACACAGGCAGAGTTCCCCTGGTCATCTAAAAAAACATTGCACAGTATAAATGTATGGGCTTAAAGAGCCTGTCTGCCTACCAATCAAACACCATAGAATAGAATAGAATAGAATATACTTTATTGTCATGCCTGCATGAAAATTGTCTTTGGTCTCACTGATAGGAATAGTATAAAACACATAGGAAACATAGAGTAGACACATTCATTCCATTACACACAGACATATAGCCACAGGATGAACACAGCACATCACATGTATCCCCACCCTCTAGCCCACACACACATGCATACACATCAGATACAAGTCTAGTTTTTCCATTGTTTGTTGACCATGGAAATTGGGCATAGAGGGGATACATGTAAAACTGTAATATATTCTACTACCATGCACATGACAAGCAGACAGCCAATTATATATTATAATAACTATGCTCATGGCAAAGTTGTTGAACCGGGTGAAGTAATGAGAGCCTGACTTTGCAACCATACCTTGAGTGCAGGCTTGGAATTTCACCATTCTGGGGGCAAGGCCACTTGGCCTTCAGTTGGGCATATTTGGTGGGGGGCACAAAGGCCACATGTCAGGGCACCAAGGCCAAAGTTAACTATACAGTAGTAGGCTATAAAAATGATCAAAGTTGTATTTAGCCTATTCACTGCAGTAGACCTGCATCACTGTATGAAACATTACAAAAACATGAAATGAAAACATGACATATTACATAGAACTGTAAATCATCTGACTATCTAATATTTATAGATATCTAGGCTATATATAACATTTATTTTATATTTGGCCTGTTATGAAATCATGTATTGAACAATTTAAGCACAGCTCAGCTTTAAGAAACTCAAATAGCCTAGATGCATTCTTAGCATTTTGTGATCATTAAGGCTACTTTCACAAACTCTTAGTCAGCTGTCCTCTGATTTACCAATATCTAGGCGATATTTGTAACATTTATTTTGTATTTGGCCCGTTATGAAATCATGTGGAACAATTTAAACACATTGTAAAACTTAAAGCCCAAATTTGGAGACATCCATGTATGTCGAACTTTACTGCAAATTCAAAACTGGATTACTCTGGAACGGCGACTGTACAGGGGACTGATTTACACCTTTGTGTTAGGTAAGGTCTCCTGTTTATTCTGATATACGGTTTGTCATGTGTTAAAAGAAGGGTTCGTAAAGTATTCCACCGAGATGAATGGGTAGGGAGATCATGGGACGCAAAACCTTCAGTAGAATGTATGATTAAATTGAATTATATTATTTACTTTTCTCGCGAACCGTTCAACACAGCAATTATCGGCTAACATCGTTTAAAAGCTGAGAAAAAGCTCTTTCATGTGATACTTGTGATGTCTGTGTGATGAATAGGCTAGTTCGCGAGTAGTTCAACTGAGAATGGGTGAATTTGGACGCACTTTCTTTCTTGCGCTGCCACTTTCTCCACTGCGTAAAAGACTAAATTAATTTGCGCTGTGAATGCTAAGATTATTTTGACAGGCCACAGGCTAAATAAAAATCGCTATTAGTAGGACGCAAAGCAGAATATTGAAAGAAGGGGGCACCAAGGCCACCGTGGCCTGTAAACCTCTGATTTTCAAAGGGGCCTCACGGCCAACGCAAGGGGCTACGACGGCCATGGCCGTCGTGGCCGCCATGAAATTCCTACCCTGCTTGAGTGATAATTTTTCTAGGAAATTATGTACATTTTACACAGGCCAAGTCTTCCCTGTAGTTTTAAAATTATCATGCAAACTACTAAACACATCAAAATACTAACCACAAAGCATACATGTATGTGTCACAATGAAAAGAGATGACAAAAAGGTAAGCTTCTAACAAAGTTTCTAACCATCGTACTACTGGACAATTCCTGACAAACACTTTTTTTTTTTTTTTTAAAGAATATTTTTTGGGCTTTTTATGCCTTTAATGACAGGATAGTGGAGAATGACAGGAAGTGAGTGGGAGAGAGAGTCGGGGTGGGATCCGGAAAGGACCACGGGGCGGGAATCAAACCCGGGTCACCGGCGTACGGTGCAGGTGCCCCAGCAAGTTGCGCCACAGCTGGGGCCCTGACAAACACTTTTAATACACTCTAATGAACCCACAGATTCCAGCTCATTACATGAGATATGTTTGGCAAATGTTGGGTCCATCATTGAGATTATACCTTGAGCTGCAGTCTCGGAGAGATGAGGTGATCCAAAAGTCCCAGAAGTCAAGATTTCTTCATTGTCTAAGAACAACAAAAGACAAAAACAAAAACAATGGTATCAAATACACAGCTAGGGTAAATAGCAATAAAACGTTCCTACATCTGTGAAATAACAGTAGGAGGTCATCTAAATGTCAATAAAAAAGCCTATTTTAAATATTTCACCGATACAATTACAACATCCGCAACACGGAATACAACAATTTCAGTAGCCTTGGGACCCCATTTTAACAGTACCTTGCAATGTGGAAACATTAGGGAGCTGCTGTGATCCTGTATCCATTTCGTCTGTCATCTATTAAATGACATTGTAAAAATGTTATTACAGCAACCATATACACACACACCAAGCAGATTTAACAATGTGTAAATGATTCATACCACCAATTTCATCCAGAGATTTTCTTTGAATATCCTTCACACTTCCCTTCTCCATAGCCATAAGCAGCTTTGAGATCTTAGCCAGCTGAATCGTTGATTGGGGCAGTCTGTTGATTGGGGCAGTACTCCCTATGCACCCTAATGTCATGGCCGAGAAAGTCGGCCAGCTGGTCCAGTTCATTATCTTTCAAGTTCATGACTTGGCTTATTGTGGCGATCTGTTTGCGAAGGTTAGTTGATCTGAGGTTTTGAGGATCTTCGGCTCCACAAGCATCTGCAAATTGACCAAACTAAGGAATAGCGAAGAGGTTATTGTTGTTTTCAGTTACTCCACACTCTTTCCTCTTACTAATGAGGAGTGACAGGTTAGCAGTCATATCAGGAGTCAGGATCACAGCAACCTTTCGTCCTTTTTCCCCCCTCAATTCCACTCTGGCGAATTGTTTGCAAAGTCTGCAAGTCTCAACTTCTGTAAGCCCAGTGCTTATGTCATCATTTAGTTGTGACACATCACAATCTTCAAAATTGTTTACAGTCATCCTTGCCACTTCACCTTCCCTTCTCCTATTAAACAAAATGACTTGACAGAGGGTCACCTTTGCTAGTGCTGCATAAGTGCCTGCTGTTGGGTTATCGGCTAGTTTCTCCTTAGCCAATTCCACTTGCTGACCAAGATATAACTGCAGCTTCTGAACGTCTTTGGCCAGTGGAAGCCTGGTGCTCTTATTGTATTTTGCCTCACTCAGGTTTGATAAGGCAGAATGGGAAACTAATTCAGACCACTTTGTTTCATGAAGTGTATGAAACCTCTTGATGGAATCGACCCCATCTTGGTCCTCTTCCATGAGGGCACGACACATGATGAGGTCACTTTTCTTTCTGAGAGAATGCCCAATTTTAAGGGCCAAACTTGGGGCTTTGAATGTGTTGTTTTGGTGATCAAAACCTGAAACTCTCTAGACAGCACCAGTAAGAGTAAAGAAGTTGCCTGGTTTTATTGCCTCTTCACTGTAAAAAAAGTAAATGGCAATTGTTGTTCTAACACACATTTGTATTGTTATCTGAATCAGAAATATAAATGTGACATCTAACAAATAAATACATGTTTGCCCGACTCAAATTCTCAGAAGTTGGTTTAACAAGGAATTTTGAATCGCCTATACAAGATTTTTTGAGTTCCCTCAACTGTAAACTCATGGGCATGCGCATTGCTCATGTTCATGGACACGCCTACTATGGTAAGGGGTTTCCAATCCCTTTCTCCAAGGGCACAGCCGTTTTCCCTCGAGTTTGAGAAGATTGGCGGACTTGAGATTTTCAGGTAACTTAGGCTAATTATTGTTATTTCCATACGATTTCATAGAATGCTTTTGTTCAAAGAAACAAAGATAGATTTGGTCGGTGAATTAACCAGAGTCGTATATTTAGTGTATTTCAACCGAATTACTGAAGTTATTAGCTGTTTTTAGTTTGCTAACTTCAGGCTAATTTTTTAACGTGATGTTATATTATATATGCAGTCAGTAACTTAAACTGCTAAAACTGTTAAACTGTTAGACACTTAATTTTATTTTATAAGAACCGCGGTTGTTGTAAATGTTGTGGAGTGTTTTCAAGCGGGATAGAAAGTACTACGTCTGCTTAAATAGTAGTAACTTAGTGACAGTGACAGTAGGCTATCGTTTGTGTTGGAGGGAGAGGGAGAGTTTGTGCCTGCGTGTTGGAACTGAAGTGGAGGGAGAGGTAACGTTAGGTCTAGATTGACTACACTTTGAGGGCTAGGTTGTCTGTACATACCAGTATCCTGGTTTGCTTTTCATTTGAGTGTTCTGTCATTTGTGAAATGCATATCTAAATATAATATGGACTTAAAAAAGCACTTCAGCTGTACAAAGTCCTTAAAGACAGTAATCTACATGTAAAAAGCTTATTGATTTAGTTGGGTGTAGGCCTATGTCGTTGCTCATTTCTGGCTGGAGAATGTTTTAGTTACTTCAATAGCTTGTCACTCACTAGCAAGAAGAGGAATATTAATTGAAGGGATATGAATTTAAACAATGCCTATGCTTTAAGCAAGATGTATTCTAATGATTTGTGTGTGATTCTGTTTCAGGAAGGGAGTTCATGCAAGTTTTCAAGCTCATCCCAGGACGTTCTTCAGAAACATTGTAGGCTTCACCACTGTCACGGTACACATTGGCCTTGCATTTACACAGATTGCGTATGTGTATTTAAAACGTTTGGTGCATTGCGGTCACACCTCTCAAGATCACACACATCCACTGTAAATTCACCAAATTCAACATTTTAATGTGAATTGTGTGACTTTAAACAGATTTGCAGCAAAAAGACTTTTTGGAACCATCTAGACAGACTATCACCCCTTAGAACAATACAAAGTTGGTGGGAAACTGATGGTGACCACAAGGACATTCATCCTCAACTAAGCCATCAAAAATGGTATGTTGATGAGTCACTGTTATTTAAATTTGAACGTGTTTCTGTTGCAGTTGTGTTGATAACTTCAACATTTACCCCCCTTCTTTACAGACTTTGTTACTTCGAGTAGTTATCTCTCCAAAAGAAGCCCGTCGAATCCTGCTCACAGAGGTACCAGCATCTGTTGACCAGCTCATCAATGTACTTAAAGACATGTGAATGTATTGGTAGCTTAGGCTGGCATGACTATACCACATTAAGCCCTGACATGGATATTATAATTAAAGACTGTTTTGTTGTTTGTGTCCAGATATCTGAAGAATTTTATCGAATCACCAGCAGAGACCTCCGGGCAACTTGGAATGCATCCCTCGACAAGTATGTGCCTCGCTTGATAAAACTGTACCGAGCCAGGAAGGCAGCTTTTGGTCCAGATATGGAGATGTTGCTGAATAAACTTGAAGAGGTGGGTAGAGTGCCCCAAACTAAACTATATGCAAATACAAAAATGACCTTAAAGCGATGGTTCGTAATTTCACCCTAGGGTCCTTTGCACCATGACCCCGAGCCAAACACCATCCCAGAACCTGTTTTCCCTTGGTCGAACCCTGGTCGAGTAGCACTGTCAGAAACTCGACCAGGGTTCGACCAAGGGAAAACAGGTTCTGGGAGGGTGTTTGGCTCGGGGTCATTGTGCAAACGAACCTAGAGTGAAATTACTCATTAAACATTGACATTTGATGTTTATAGACAGAGATTCTTGATTTGAGTTATCCTGCTGCATTACAATGTGTGTGTGTGTGTGTGTGTGTGTGTCAATGTTTGTGTGCACATGTTCACAGACAACAGACATTGTGTGTCATCGAAGGACAGCAGCACTGAGAGGCCTGCCCATTTTTTTTCGTGACGATGCATCAGAGTTCTATCTGAAGTGTGTGGTAAGTAAGTCCAGAGCAATTTGGTGTGATTATTAGATTTGCAGTGCCTCTTTCATATCTCCCCAAATACTGGATACTTATTGGCTGGTATTCTTGTGCCTAAATGTGACTGTACACAATTAAATAAGCGTATGTGCTGGTTAATGGGTGACAGCAATTGTTACAGGGTGTCTATCGCTAAAAAATGTTGCTGTCTGTTTTTTTCCCCCTCAGAACACAGACCCTGAGGAATCTGTGGTTGAAGGAGTGCCCGTTGCGATACTTACCGTCTATGAAGATGATGATACTGCCGCATCAGCAACAGTGACTGACATTGCTATCATCTTGGAAGGGGCAGTAATACTACACAGCCTACCAGACCTCACAGCTGCCTTCGCTTGCCTGTTTGGCCTTTTGTATGCAATGGACATAAACTATCCAGAGCAGATGAGGTACACCTTCGAGGCTATCCAGAATATCTTTTTCGAGCTTGGTTCAAGCTCACAGCGCACGCAATCCTTGAAAGAGAAGCTGTTGCTATGAAGCCTGTGTATAATTGACACTCACATGACATAAACACGCATGGACACACACACAGCTCTCTGTCATAACTCCTCCATGAACAAGCACACATACACACAGCTCTTCTCTGCCAACTACTACATGGACAGGCCTGTACACACACATTGTTCTCTAACAGCTACTCCAAGAACAAGCATGCATGTGCACACAGAGAGGAAAGAACAGTTCTCAAGAAGCTCAGTTCACAGGGCGCCAAGCTCCTCTGCTCTCTTCTAGCAGTTAAGATAAATGTTCATTGTGGTTTTATTTTTATATGTGGTTTATATTGTTGTTTTATGTTTTGTGTCTTGATACAATAGCCGCATTTACATGACCCCTCTTGCCTAATTGCCTAATTTCCTAATTAGAGTATCAGAAAGGTATAGCCTACACCACCTCTTGGATCCAAATAACCACCTCTTGGATCCAAAGAATCTGATTTGGTGATGCACTTACATCTAGTTATCAATCAGATTATAAGTGAAAGAAGGTCATGTAAATGGATATTGTTAAGCAGCTTGTGAGGTCCCATTACCAATGTTAACACACACCTGCTACTCTGCTCGCCAGCACACATAGCTAGTACATACACACTGTTCTCTACCATCACCACACACACATACACACACACGGAATAGCAGTTCTCAAGAAGCTCAGTTCACAGGGCGCCAAGCTCTTCTGTGCTCTCCCTATAGCAGTTCAACATTGTGATTTTATACAGTAGCCTCGTTGCACACATCATTGTTCCTGCTGGAACCACTATGGCCCAGACTGCTATTTACCACAGTGCGCACACACACACACACATGCAGGTTTCCAACTCCTGAATAAGCAAACAAACACACACGTGGAGAAAGTGCAGTTCAAGAGGCTCAGTTCTCAGGGCACTTTGCTCAAGATTATGATGTTGAACATGGTTTTATATATATTGATACAATGCTTGACATTAAGCAATAAAAGTTTTGTATTAACATATTTTTTTGTGTGTTGAATGATGGGGGAGTGGTGAAGATGATTGGTAGAACTGAAAAAAATGAGTTTATAGAACTCAATT
Source organism: Alosa pseudoharengus (assembly GCF_046254945.1). NCBI lineage: Eukaryota > Metazoa > Chordata > Actinopteri > Clupeiformes > Clupeidae > Alosa > Alosa pseudoharengus. The sequence continues at coordinate 219,766 of NW_027468859.1, forward strand.
TACAGATAACACTAAAAAATCTGAGTTGGTAGAACTCAAAACTTAAAGGTGAAACTGAAAAACCTGTGTTGGTAGAACTCAAAATGTATGTGTAAAACTCAAAAACCTAAGTTAGTAGAACTCAAAATTTCTATGTAACGCTCCAAAAATGTAAGTTAGCAGAACTCAAAAATCTTTGTAAACTCAACCACGGTGAATTTAAGTAAGGAAAACTCAAAAAACCAAATGCATCACGTTGCCTAGATAATTTAAGTTCTGTCAACCTTTATTTTTTTTACAGTGTTCCATGTTATGGATTCTAGTTGTGTGGCGCAAAGTCACAAGTAATCTCTCAAGTTCCCTTACTTTCTGTCTTATATACTCATGCTTTGATCTGTCACTCCCATACTTACTAAAGAGGGACTGGGCAAACTGCATGAGATAATGATCATTCCTTATTGCAGTGGACACGTCATCCTTGTGCATTTTGCCCAGCACTGACCAAAGTTCACTTGAAATTGGCTGGGACATTGTAGATTGAGCAGATGCTATACCAATGACTCTCTCTGTCCACTCAGGTCCCTCTTCAACATTATTCTCGGGTCTTAGAGCACATCTTTTCATATGTCGAGAAAGTTCTTTTCTGGATAACATACCCTTACAGTACAAGCAGTAATCATACGTCTCAGGGCTGCTACTCTGTTTGGAACTCCTTTTCACTTGAAGACAGCCTGACCCTGTGGTTTTAACAGTTGAGTTATGCTTGAAGTTGCCAAGGTTTCGGAATTTCTCAAGAAGAACCCTTCTGTCCTTTGATGATTTGGGGAACTGGAGTGCCTGTGCGATTTCAGCATTTTCATTTACATGCTTCTCGAGATGACGTGCAAATTTTGTTTGAGGTTTCCCACATACAAAACAATAATTGACTTGGCTTTTAAGGAATTTTCCTGATTTGGTTGGGGATTTACTTTGGCCAAGAATATCCACAGTGCTCTTTCGGGACTCACATCTTTTGTTTTCTGCAGGTATGACTCTGAGCTTTCTGGTTCTGGTTCGGGGGCTGGGTGAGCAAAAGTAACTAAATCAGGCATATTGGTATGGGACTTCTTGGATGGTTCAGCCAACTCGGCACTCAACTCTGTTCCTGAGCTTTCTCAATCCGATACAGACTCTGGGATGTACTCATCACCAGATGAGACATCATCCTGTAAAGTATATTAAATTAATTAATTACAGCATATTTTAATCAACAGAAATACACATGGGAAGGATGGTGTCAAAAACAAACTGCTAAAAGCCATCATATTGATATTAAGCATATTATACTTCAATGTTCACTTACATCTGATATATCCCAGTCTTCTGAGGATTTCTGGAGGCAGATGTTGTGCCACACACCACAGCATTCTTCACAGAATAAATTAGACAAAAATTGATCAATTGTTGACCATTTGCATACTCATTTTCTTATTAAATGGAATAAGCTTCACACTTAAGCTACACAATTAAGAAATGCTAACAAAATGAACTGTTCAGTACAAATGCAAAAAGTACACAGGCTTCAACCATTAAGGTAGAATTCACTGGAGTGGCAGAGCCTTTACATTACCCATTTGAAGTCAGTTAAAACTAGACTGCATTTCCGGCGGGAACTGCAAAAGTGTGCTTGCCCTGCTCCAGTCACCAACGTGAGCAGACAGTGGCATACGCCATGCTGAACCTGGCTTGATCCAAGCATTCTAACAGTGCCTTTCAGTGTTGGAGCAGTGGCAATACCTCAAAAGCTCTATTCAACTATTGCCTTGCGGGGTTTATGCGGTTCGTTGGATTTTACCTGTGGCCTGCCTTCGAATTTAGCTTCTATGACTAAAATCAAATCAATAAAATAAAACAACAGCAGTGATTGGCTGAAAAAATAAATAATGTCACGCGTCTTGCACCTCTCAAACTGGGCTATCAGGTAACCTAGAGAAAAATTTGAATGACTAAGGCATTAAAATGCTGCTTGTTTGTCAGGATACTTTTTCACTGATTTATTTTAAAAATATGAGCTATGAGTGTGAATGTTATATATTCCATCCCCTAATTCTGTTTTACTGGTTTATTTGACAAATAATCTATATGGATTTGCTCTATAAAGACCTTATGTCTGTTTGGGATTGTTTTGAGAGCCTATTGATGTATTTCAGAATAAAGGAATGTCCACAACATTAGTGATGTTTTTTGTGTGTGTGTGAATGTATTTTACTTAACTCGTTGAATGTAGCTGGATACTCATGAACGCATGTCTCTAATAGCCACAATAGGAGTAATTTTAGCAACACCGTATTTTGTGTGGCCCATAACGACCCAGTGGATCATGAAAACGTGCCAAAATTCACATTCCTTGCTTGTTGTTGGTACATTAATCCCATTCAGATTGCCACTTATCTGTGATGTAAAAGTTCAGTATAGGTTTAAGGTCTGGGGCAGGATATGACATTCTGTGACTTCTTCATTGAGGGCTTGCTTAGCAGCACTGTCTGCTTTCTCATTTCCCCTCAGACCAACATGGCCTGGGACCCAGCAAAAAACTACATTCAAGTTCTGGTTCTTTAGACGTTCTAGTTGATCAAGCTCAGCTTTGGTTGTACTTTTTGCGTGACATTAAAGCCTACTGGAAAGATTTTTAATTGCAATTTAATTGAATGCAATTTACTTTTACGATTAAATAAAATTAATTTATCCCTCTCACCCATAGTTTTCTATTTATTTACAAATGTACATAGGCCTACTGTAATTACATTTATACATAGTTATTCTACTGATCTTTATACTATTCATCCTGCACATAAACTTATTCTTACTACTCTTATAATGTTGTTTCTGCACTACAATGACACTGTTTCCACACTGCACATAGCTGTATGTTATGTACATATCTGTTATATATTTGTCATATTGAATATCCATATTTATTCTGTTTTATTATATTCTGTTAATACACTGCATATATCTATATTATTATTTCTACTATTATAATGTTACTACTACATACATTATTCTAGTTATTGTATGAGATAACTGCTAATACACTGCACATATTTATATTGAACCACCTTCTGTAAATCAACTGTATACTACTGTCTACATTGCACTATATTTCTTGACCTGTCTGTATATTTCATCACCTTTCTATACTTTGCATCACATTGTGGTATGCATACTGTAGCTACATGAATCACAGCTAAGATCCTTGTTTGCTATGAAGGCCAGTCATTCAGTGAAAAGAACAAATAAAATAAAATAGAAAATGGCATTTATGAAAAAGAGATATTCTATTTTATACAAAGTGAAAATGGAGTCTAAGTAGAGGTCTATGTGTTGGATGAAGTTAGTTTTCAGTAGATGAATGCTGTGTGGGAAAGCTATGTGAAAAGGGAATTAAGGAGTAGGGGGAGAAGGATGTAGTTGGGTAAGTCCCTATTAAGGTTCTGGTGGTGTAGTGGTCAGGGCAGGGCTCTGGCAGTGCAGAGGCCATGGGTTCAAGCCCTGTCAAAACAACCTAATTTTTGAGAAAAGTAAAGGGGGGTAAATTCAAATAAAAGAAAGGTGGAAGAGGAATGAATCCATTATGTGTGTGGGTGTTTGAAAGTAGAAGGAAGGGTTCCATATAATGAACCTATAGTGTTGGAAAAAGTGGTGCTGTGAAAAAAGAAATGGTTTAGAACCTAGAAGGGATGGGGAGGAGGAAGGGATAGTAGTTGTAGGGAATAACTAAAGGCTCCATAGTGTAGTGGTTAGGGCAGTAGTCTGGGACTCCAAGGGTCATGGGTTCAAGTGAGCCCAGCAGCCAGGTTCACTTTTTAGGAGAAATAAGAAATTAGAAAATAAAATAAAATAAGATAAGAAAGGATAAAAGGAATGAAATATAATGAATAAAAAGATGACAACTTGTTTATAAATAGAAAAGGACAGGAGGAAGTTCTAGGGCTTAAAATAAAGTATCGATTCTTTCATAAGGAAAGTGAATGGGGTGGAAAACATCTAGTCTAGGGATAAAAGCAGTGGCCCAGTGGTCACGATGCTGCAACTGGGCTCCGAAGGCCTGGGTTCAAATCCCAGAAGAGAAGTGTTTTCCTTAAAAGAATTATAAAGGGAAATTATAGATAAAAGAAAAGTTAAAAGATTAAGGTAGTTGCTGTGGTCTAGTGGTAGAGTAACTGACCAACAACCTAAGGATCTGGGTTCAAGTATGGGTCTGTGCTTGGCGGCTAGACCAGGAAGGTGTGAGTGGGCAAGGGAAACCAGGCTTAGACTGGTTAAAAGTAGGTTTAAAAGGTTATTGTTTTCTTTTCAGTTTGGTCCAGTGGAATGCAGACTAAAAGTTGGGAGCTGGGGGCGGTGGCACAACGGCACGGGCTAGGTTAGGAAATTAGAATTAAAAGTTTGTTTTGGTGAGTGGTTGTTTTGACCATTATGCACTGGCCAGTTGTCCCCGCCCCACTAATCCCTTCTAAAAGTCAAAATAAAATAAAATAAAAAGGATAAAATACAAGTTAAAAAGAAGATAAAAGAGAGGAGCTGTAAAAAAGACACAGAGTGGTTTAAAACTTTAATTTAATTTTTCATTAAAACCTGTTGGGTGTAATGTTTGAAGTTTTAAAATCCACAATCTCTCTGCTCTTTTCCTCTGTAAAACAGTCCAGCCTGGGTTCCCTTCAAGGCCACAGACCCTCAAATGTGTGATGTGCGTCTGGAAGTGTGTGACGAGGTAAGTGTTGCGTGTATTTTTGTGTATGTTGTGCAGATGTTGTTTGAGGCGTATGCGTAATGTATGTCCAGTTTCTCCGATGTACAACATGTGGCAGTGAGTGCAGGTGATGACATATACTAAATTGGGAGTGTCTAAGTTTAATGGATTGGTGGGTGCAGAACAGTGACTATGAATATTGGTGATAAAAAGGTGAGGGGTGAAGTGTACGTTTTCTTTAGGGGGTGGGGGTTGTAAGTGACGGGTGAAGGTGGTGCGTATGAGGAGGTCTTTGAGGTTTTTATTGCGTCTATATGCAGAGATGAGTGTGTGGTGTTGGAAGGTGGGGTGTGTTGTTTGGAATTCAGTATAGTGTTGTTTCAGTGTGTGGTGAAGGTGTTGTATGCCGTGTGAGTAGGTGCCAATAAGGGGCAGGAGATGGGGTGGGTCAGGGTTGGGGTTAGGGTTAGGAAGAGGGTTGGGGTTAGGGTTAGGAAAAGGGTTGGGGTTAGGGTTAAGGTTAGGAAAAGGGTTGGAGTTACAGTCAGGGTTAAGGTTAGGAAAAGGGTTGGGATTACTAGAACTAAGATTTAGAGATTTAGAACTAAGTTTTCTAAACTTTTCGCAGCATGAGCCTTCAGCCTCTACCATTATACTGCTTTGTCTGCTGTCCACCTGACTGTTTCATGGCTATATTAGCCCTCCTAATCTGGAATGTGGTCATAACATATACATCTATTAACTTATTCCCTGTTTTATATTGTTCCTAGAGTATATTATTTTTCTTCTGATATGTCTACATTCTTGTCTTTCCATAGTCGTAGTTAATATTTAATAATAGCAAATGTATTGCACAGTTCAATCCCTGCACTGTTAACTTTTCACCATTGCACACGCTGTACCATAGCACCTTAACATAGTAAATGCATCAAATGGTCCGCCCATACCAGATCTGTGTTATCAATTCACATGCCCCTTTAAATTCATACACTTCTGCGTTTTTTGTATGTGAGAGATATGTGCGTTTGTTGTGCAATGATTATATAAGATACTGGATGCCTAAAATGAATATGAAGTAGATGTACCGCAGAGCGGTACAAAATATGCCTGCCGCCCAGTCCAGCACATTTTTTCCACAAAAATAAATCATGATGAAAGGCCTATATGATTCTAACTGTCTCACTAAATTGGATTATCCACACTCAATTCCCACTGGTATCTGCTAGACAACAAGTACCAAAACATGATTAGTTCATAGATTTCACATGTAAAATTCATTTTATACAACCCCACCCCCATCTTGCCTGTTCATAATTCTGAGAAATTCTTGTGTGCATGTGTGCGTGTACATGTTTATGTTTATGTGTGTGGGTGTGTGTGTGTGTGTGTGCGTGATTGTGTTTGTGCATGTGCATGCATGCGTACATATGTCTACTGTGTGAGTATGTGTCATACGTAGGATTACTGTGAATGTATGTGTGTGTGTGTGTGTATATCTGTTTATGCACATGTGTGCACATGGAATGGGTTAAGATGACCCCTGGAGGCAAACATACGGAAAAAATTGGTCATCCTAGGCCCTACGGTTCTCAAGATATTCACAGAAAACTGTGTCTGCCCTACCCTCCTTTCGGGGGGTCAAATCCAGCGGGGGGGCTACAGATCAAAACGAAAAATTATGGTTCCATGCTACCCATGTGGGGTTACATGCCCACCAAGTTTCGTGTACCCCGGTCTTTCAGTGTCCCGGGAATCCTTGTTGGTGTACGGTCACTAAATGTACACATAAATTATTTTATTGTAAGGCCCCCCATGAACGAAAGTTCACGAAACTTGGCATGAATTCGGAGGGTGTCATAATGATCCTACACTTTCAATTTCGTGCAGTTTTGACCATGTCAGCCAGAGATATTGTGATGAAAACACCTAATTTTTTGCTTTTTAATTTTTAACTAGGTGGCGCTATACATGAAATAAGTGGTAATGGGATAGGTTGACATGTCCCCTTAAGAGCAACATACAAAAAAAGGTGGACCTCCTAGGCCCTACGGTTCTCGAGATATTCACAGAAAATTGTCTCCGGCCACCTACAGGCCAGTTGATGTATAGTAACATAAATACATTTATTGTGTGGCCGCCCATGAACGGAATTCCACGAAACTTGGCGTGCATTCAGAGGGTGTCATAATGATCCTACACTTCCAATTTCGTGCAGTTTTGACTATGTTAGGTCACAGATACCTGCGATTACAACACCTCATTTTTACTTTTTTGTGTTTAACTAGGTGGCGCTATACATGAAATGAGTGGTTATGGAATGGGTTGACATGGCCCCTTGAGATCAACATACAAAAAAAAAATGGTCCTCCTAAACCCTACGGTTCTCGAGATATTCACAGAAAACTGTGTCTGCCCTACCATCCTTTCGGGGGGTCCAGTCCAGTGGGGGGGCTACAGATCAAAACGAAAAATGATGGTTCCATGCTATCCATGTGGGGTTACATGCCCACCAAGTTTCGTGTACCCCGGTCTTACAGTGTCCCGGGAATCCTTGACGGAAATTTGGACATGCGAAAAAAAAAAAAAAAAAGAAAAAAAATCTGACTAAACCTACAGTGGGTCCCAGTTAAGTTTGGACGGGTTCCTTCAGGAATCACGCACCCCATTTTCTCAGCAGAAATGGCACAAACTGCAGTTGACACAAACAACACAAGGTGTCACTTTGGAGTTCTGCCACTACTATTTTTGATGCGATCTGACTTACTGCTTCTATGATGCAGTTTCCAAGTCAGTAGAACAATCAGAGAAAGCTGAGCCATTACCAAACATATATGATAATACAATAGCGTGAGTTTATATATCTTATACCCTATTTGTCACGGTTACTTATAGATTTGATAGTGTAAAGATAAGCGCATGAGACTTTCAGCGGGGGCACGGGAACTTAAATTGATTTATTTGTCCATGTTAGCCTACAGACCAGTTTCCATAGTGCACATCTTATCAACAGTTTGAATGTCGTGTGTGTTTCTGCTCATTGACAAATACCGTTCAGCACAATGATTCATGCCCAATTAATTTCCCCTGTTAAAGTGTTCGCCTTTGTTACACTATTTGGTTTCGTGATGTAGCATATGATAAACACCATATGGCCAAATATGTGACTCAGCTAATGTTATAGGCTATACAATTTCCCCTCTTAAAGACAAGCTGGTGTAGCTTATTATACCAGTCTACTAAAATGCACCGACGGTAGCCTTGGCTATGTGTAAAGTAGCCTAAGCTATCGCATGATTTCATGCACGTAAGTTCATGCATCTGTCAAGTTCGCACAGGGCATCGCACCATCTGTCAAGTTCGCACAGGGTTTCGCACCCCCTTGCGACGGCCCTGCAGCTCCTCCTAAGACAGCGGGGAAAAAGTAAAAATACGCAATAAACCCGGGAAAAGTTGACAGGTTTGTTTCGGTCCCGGTGATTATTTGTGAAATTGTGCAAACGACAGCCTTTTCAAGGCATTTCAAGGAAGGAGTCGTAGCATGCAAGCTACCAAATACAGTAGCTTACAGAAGGCATCAATAGCCTACATTGTTGGGACTGGGGAGGGTCATGCGTTTTTTCTCAATCACTTTGGAGGGTCATAGAAAAATTTCTTGCTGGCGAGGGTGGGTCACGTCTTTTTTGACAAACGCTCCCAAAACTCCTCCGGTAGCCCCTTAAATAAATAATGAACAGTCCCTAATTGATTATAGCCTGTAGGCCTACACCAGCAATTGTTGAACATTTACCTGTAGCCCAGCCTAACAAGCAGATGTTGCAAAAGACATCAAAAGACGCAATTAATCAGAAATAAATAATGTAATCTGCATCGCTTTATTGAACAAACTGCAAGCAACAAGAGGGTTGAGTTCGCTGTGAGGCCAAACCCAAGAGCAGAGCCTATCTGTTAAGGCACTCGATAGGCTATAACGAGTTGTGTGCGCCTGGAAAGACAATAGAAGATGCTTTCTGAATAGCACAGCGAAGACGGCTCTGGTCATCCCATACCCTCCCCCCACTTCCTGTAGCCTACCATTATGACTGCCATTTTGGGACATTAAGCTTTTTCACGTTAAGCCCCCCTCCCCCACCCCCTTATTTCACAAGCAGTGGGGAGCGTAACACTTTTTGGTAGACAAAGAAGGGTTCTCCGCGCTTCTGTCGTTTGGCCACAATCCGTTGCAACCAGGCCAGGACAGATATTTTAGAGCAGGGGTGTCAAACTCATTTTCATAGAGGGCCACATAATCGGCGATGGTGCAACCATGAAATCGGTATTGCAGTATGGCTTATTCAAAATTGCTGTGAAATAATGGTCCTAACCACTTTAAAACAGTGTGGCTGAAATAAAAAACAAACAGCCTACAACAGTAACATTTTCAAATGCAACTTCTAGGCCTACAGTATTAGTTAACAACTGATCAATATGCATTCATGGACTGACATTGATGAGAATAAACTGCAGTCAATAATGTGCATAACAATGTCCATAACACATATCACCACTAAAATTAACTGTGGCTAAGAAAGGTACTGTGTGTGTGTGTGTGTGTGTGAGAGAGAGCTATGGTACGTACACAAGTACACCCACGCACCCCCGCAAAAACAAATTCACGCGTGTACAATATTTGTCCGTTTCCCGGTTTTAGGTCTGTGCATTGCAAAAAAAGTAGCCTACATAGCATAACAATATCAACATGCAATAATACAACAACAACGTCTACGATGACCTATTCATTTGGACAAATTGATACAGCCCTATAGCTAAAGTTACCTTAAGTTTTGTTCTAGCGTACGGTGACGTCTGGCTTTAAACAGCTGTAATCTAACGTTCTGACAAGCACACCAACTGCCTACCTTGTTCTTGCCCATCTGGAATAACTCCTCTAGCTTTGCTGCCTCCATCCTTTCTGTTTTCGTTGTTTAAACTTGTGATATCCATAACTAGTGAATTAGCCCAACATTGTGTGCTGATAACCATATATAGATAGCCGAGTAAAAGAAAACAACAAGTAGCCTAGTTGTGCCTGCGTGCGTATTCTGTCTCCTGCTCAAACAAAATGTGTGCGCGTTAATTTTGATAACGTGTTCACTAACTTTACACGATAGAAAATTGTAAATAGCCTGATGGCATGCAGCTAATGGGATGCTGTGCATAGTTGGGAAGGTATGGCGAGCCAATTTGGTGTGATACACATTACACACACACAAGGGAAGTTTTCTCTCGTTGAGGGACTGACGTGCGGGCCGTTCAAAATCATCGTGCGGGCCGTATGTTTGACACCCCTGTTTTAAAAGGTGCAGAACATTATTAAACTTTGACTAACGTTACGATGTGTCGATGTTTTTGACTAACGAACATCGAAACGTTAGTCAAAGTTTAATAATGTTCTGCACCTTTTACTAAAGAATAAAGAAAATTAAGAAGACATCTGAGCTGCACCGGCGTCTCCTTCTCTCTAACATTTTTTGGCTTTTGGCTAAAATCATTTGAGTTTCACTAGTCACATGTTTTAACAAGCAACACTTGTTATTGAACTAATAACAGACATGTGTCGAAAATTGACTTTATTTTCCATACGGAGAAATAACAAATAATATGCAGAGTCTAACCAAGGTCAATCTTGCCAAAAAAGCCCTCAAACCTGAAAACACATGAGGCAAAAGTGCAAAACATCACAAAACTAACGAAACTAACACGCGCATATTTTTGTATTGCAATCATTGTAGCCTACAGTTGTAACAGCGCGTAACAGTCGTTTTACTCCCCGTATGCGCTCATTATAAAGAATGTTTAACGTGTCCCAAAAACAGCTATCAATTCATCACCAAACGTCTTATAAACAAGTATTGCCAGGAGCAACACCTTGCAAAAAATGATAACAATAGGCCTAGGCCTTTATATGGCTCTGCTCCTGCCTAGATTCGAACTCAGAACTGCCTGAAAGTTGCAGACCTGTTCTGGAAATATGTGCATTAACCCACTCGACCGTCAGACAACGCTATCTGCTTCGAGTAGGCCTATTGGGTAGGACTGTAGCCTACACTGGTTGCTGTGGTACAGTCTTGAGTGACCGAATTCGTTTTTCTTTGTCATATGAATGCTGTCATTTTGTTAACATTACTGTTAAGGAGATGCTGTAGGCAAAGTCTATATTTCAACCTCGTTGGATTCAGTGGCAAGATTTCTTGATTGTACAGCGCCTGTCTCTCAGTAATGTTTTAAAATGAGAGCTTCGTCAGCTGGCAGTAGGCTACTTTGTCGGTAGTCATGAGAAGTTCACTTGCTAACAGAACATAAATATGCTGCCCAGAAACCTTGTGAATAGTTCTGATTTTTTTTACTACACCAAAACTATGTTTAACATTATGTACAAAGCTTAGGCTACAGTGGACTAGCATGTTGCAGGGGCTGCTAAAAACACAGAGAAACGCACTGAAAACTTGGCCAATCACAGCCCTTGCTGTCGAATGAGCCGTCTGGTTCGACCGTGGAACGCCACAGCGGACTATGCTGCCCCCAAGCGGCTGCAGTTGTACTTACATTTCACCCAGCTGCGTGAATCACCATGATCGTGAATGAAGTGTCAATTTTTAACTGGGACCCACTGTATATGACCGCCGCTTCGCTGCGCGGCGGTCATAATAAAGTATCTATCTATCTATCTATCTGTCATCATATCAATTATCCTACTGTTAGCCTATCAGTCATCTTAGTATTATTATTGTAATAGCCATGGCTTATACATTGATTTTGTCAAATTTCTTCAGCTATGAGGTTAATACATGGGGCAGTTCATATGGTATTAATATGTTTTTTTGCATAAAACACTGTCCTGCGGCTTATACACAGGAAATTACTGTAACTGCCTTTGCCTTGGTTGCCATCTTTTTTATATATAAATGTGAATTTTAGGGCATTGCTGTGAATGAATTTAATAGTTGTATGAATACTTGGAAAACTTAATTTAATTTATTTAATTTAAAACAAACAATTCAAACAGAAAAATAACAATCAAGTTTGTGTGTGAACGTGCGTGCGTGCGTCTGTATGTGTGTGTGTGTGTGTGCAAATGTGAGAGAGAGAGTGGAACAAAACCGAACAAAGAGGAAAAAAACAATTAAAAAATCAGGCAAGCAGGGTCTCAACGCCATCCAGTCCCTCGGAGTCCTCTCCCTCCTCCTCTCCCTCGAGGTCTTCTTCCTCGAGGTCCTCTCCCTCCTCTCTCTTGAGGTCCTCTCCCTCCTCTCTCTTGAGGTCCTCTCCCTCGAGGTCCTCTCTCTCCTCTCTCTTGAGGTCCTCTCCCTCCTCTCTCTTGAGGTCCTCTCCCTCGAGGTCCTCTCTCTCCTCTCTCTTGAGGTCCTCTCCCTCCTCTCTCTTGAGGTCCTCTCCCTCGAGGTCTTCTCCCTCCTCTCTCTTGAGGTCTTCTCCCTCCTCTCTCTTGACGTCCTCTCCCTCGAGGTCTTCTCCCTCCATATCACTGTCCTCATCCTGAGAGCAGACAAAGGAAAGACGTAAGATTTTTTCACAATAAATGAAAATAATTTGGTTTCATGAAAATACACTATATTGCCAAAAGTATTTGCTCACCTGCCTTGACTCACATATGACCTTCAGTCACATCCCATGTCAGTCCACCCTATGCAGCTATAACAGCTTCAAAGGGTGGACAGACATCATATTAAACCCTATAGATTAAGTATGGGATGTGACTGAAGTTCTTATGTGAGTCAAGGCAGGTGAGCAAATACTTTTTGGCAGTATAGTGTAGATAGAGTAATAAAAGACTTGAGTAATAAAATAGGGATCAAAAATAAATAAAATAGAGGGAATCAAAGGAAATTAATTTTATTTGTTAATTATTAGGAATACTCAAAAGACAGTTAAGTCTGGTAGGAGAAGAAATACTGAGAAATCTAAAATATTAACCTAGTTGATCACACATTTGTTTATTACAGAATGTGAAGAGTATACTTTTAGCAAGAATATGATTTAACTACTCATTAAAGGGGAATGTGTTCACTGGATAATGTGTTGTGGGTCTATAGACATCACAGTTAAATGCACTTACTTCAAACAGGACATTGGGGGATGCCACCCAATCTCCCTCAACCTAGAGGGTAGCTTGAAGGGGCAGACGCTTCAGGAACTGCCCCTCTGTGCCCCTCCAGGCAGCTGCTGGGTCTTTAAGGAGTCCTCCCCGAGCTCTGGCCCTACGATGATTGCCTTGAAGGCAACCGGAGCTGCATCTATTTGCTGGAGAAAGGTAACAACAGTGTTGATCATTCAGTCCTTTTCACTGAGGACACCAGCAGGACATAGTTTAGGCTACAGTGACATTACTTATCAATCATTATTTATTTTGGTCATGGTTATGGAATGAGATGTTTTTGTCCTAACTGAATTACAAAATAAATCAATACAATAATTCAAAATGAATAGTTAACAGTTTAAACAGTTGGTAAGACTACATTAAGGAAAATAGCAATAATAACAATAAGGTTAATGCCGTACCATAACTCATTAGAACCGTTTAACTAATTAAGTGTGTGCTGAACAGATATGTCTTTACACCCCTCTTGAATGACCCGAAACTATCACAGGAACGCAGAGCACTCCACTCATTCACCAACAAGGAACCACTGAAGAACAAAAGCGTTGTTGCAAGGTTGCATTTATGGCTGGTTGACGCAACAGATGCTCAGACCACAGTGGGTGTTTGGGGGTGTAAAGCTATAGATAATAGAATTGGAATAGCTGGAAGCAGATTCAGTAAGTGTCCTATAGGCCATGGTGAGAGATTTCAATTTAATTCTGGCCACCATAGGGAGTCAATGAAGAGTAACTACTATTAGCTTTCTGTAGTGAATCAGCTGTCAGTAGGGTGCGGGGACTATAGGCTTTAGGCTAAAACAGACATAATTTCCCATTTTAATTTACTTTAGAAGTTTCCATTTGTGTCTCTGATTGCTGAAAAAGCTCTATGACCGAGAGCTAGAACAAAATAGAAGATAATTTTGCACAGGTGTAAGTGTGCAGATTTTTCACGCTGTGCTTCCCTGTCAGCTTCTCTGAAAATGTCAGCATTACATAGGACTGTATTATAATTGTATATTGTTCTCTTGATACTCACGGTCACAGTCGTGTAAGTTGTAGTGTTATATTTTTGTCCAAAGGACTGATTGGAGTTCAGCTTCAGGTGGCTAAACCTTAGCCATTGGCCCTCTGTAATGTCCTGGAGAGCTGCCTCCCTCCAAAGGGTCACTCCAACATCCACACCTCTGTGCGATAATTTTGTCTCTCAGGGGAATGGGGGATCCCCTGAGCTCAACCTTTCGTATTTCTGCAATCTAAGGGAAGACAGACAGGTGTTATTAAATGTTGCTAACCATCATGGACTTAACCTTAACTAATTTTGTTGTATACAGCATAGCCTAAGACTGAAATATTCCAACTATAAAAACACTTCTGTGCTGTACTGATTTCCTACTGATTTCCAGCTTTAGTCAAAAACATTTTAAAGGAACCGTATGTAAGAAATGTAATTCAATTAATCATAAAATGGCCCTGATTGTCACTAGACATTAGGAAATCATGCTAATTTCAAATACTTCTTGTATTATATCACTGACAACAGTAGTCCAGCCAGGATATCGTCATTTAAAAAAGTGAAGTTGCAGCCCTCAACTGATGTTGATATTGTTTACATATTTGTGTTTTAGCCTGATCCGCCACCCTCCACCTATCTAGTAATCACAAAGTCAGTAGTGTTTCGGCATCTGGGTTGCCAGCTCTGCTCTAGTTACCACATCTGCGGTGTACACCGCTCTACAGTATTTTGAAAGTGATTGTAGTACCAGTTTTGGCCAAAATCCTACGGGGTTCACTCTTTATTATGACATCCCGTTATTACGACAACCCTCTATTACGACATACCGTTATTACGACATGCTTCTATTTAGACATGCCCCTACTCCGATTTTTTTTAGTACCGCTATTCCGACATTACCAATCCTCATTTTCAATTTATCTCTGCAGTTCCGGTATCCTATCAAATTCCAACATCCTAGATGCATGGATGAGCTGTAGTCTAGTCATGTCATCTGCACCTGCAGCTACATCAACAATCCACCCACCATCCACTCCAAACAATGTTTTTCCCAATAATTGATATCGGCACACATTTAAGTCAAAACCTCAGGTGATTTTGAACTGGCCATGTGAATAAATGTTACACATTATGTAAAACACAGGTAACTCTCCTCATTTTATTCTCTAAGCTCTCAGGGAAAAACGGTCGGAAGCTCCATGCATCAAACAAACTCTGTGTGCAGGCCAACTATATTAATTAATTAACGGCCAATTGCGCAAAGACGGGCGGAATTCTTACGCCCCAGTAGCCTAAGCCACTTCAGTGAATGTTCAAATAACCCCCAGAGTTGGACAGTGGACAGTGTCCATCAGGGTGTTCAAACTGGATGTGCGATATATTCAAGTTGCTTATATTGCATTTTAGAGGACAATGATAAAGCCATGGGCAATGCATTTTGGCTTGCCAGCAGGTTGGATAAACTCAATTTACTAGGCTACACAATAATGTAGGCTAGGAATATATATTTTATATGTCATGCGTGCAGTTGTTGAATTGCACATTACATTAATACACAGGATTAGATGTTAAAATCCCTTGTGCCAAAATCCAAGGTAAAAACACATTCAGAAGCCCCTGCTCAAGTTTAACTTTAAAAAGCACACTACCCACAAATCCGCCAACAAATGGTCACAAGCACAATGCAAATGGCCTATCCAACAGCAGTAGCCTATATAGTATGCGGCATGTCATTGGGGTTATCAAGTGGGCACCCTCATTCACCGATGTTTCGTTAAGTTAGGCCCACGACACCTCATGAAGGCTTAACAGTGAAACCAGCGTCCTGGAGACACTCCCCTCCATGCTACCACCATATTACCACATTGAAATATCCAATACTCAAAATACTCTTAACCAGCCCAGGCATGGTCTAAGTTGGCTAGGTCGGTCCGTCCCGTTGATGTGGACTGAACCATAAACCATAAAGAACCTTAGCCAAGTACCATCACCCTAGGCACAGCCCATCACAAACACAAAACAAATTAGCCAGTTAGCTTAGCCCATTATCTTAGGCCCCATCCCAAACACAAAACAAATTAGCCAGCAGTTAGCAGTTAGCTTACGCCCCATGCTGCCCCATATTACCACAACAAGCATCCAAATACCCTTAACCAACCTAGGCATGGTTTAAGTTGGCTAGGTCGGTCCGTCCCGTTGATGTGGACTGAACCATAAACCATAAAGAACCTTAGCCAAGTACCATCAACCTAGGCCAGCGTTTCTCAAACTGTGGGTCGCGACCCACTACTGGGTCGCGGAGACATGCCAGGTGGGGCGCAAACGGACGTGAAAAACAGGAGTTTTTTTAATTTATTTTTTATCTGTAGCCTGGGCCCAGGTAGCACTCGATGCGCAATGGACGCACTGTGATATTCACAGGGAAGCGCTCGTGTCAAGGCAGCTTAGTTAGTCCCGACCTACATGATATTTTGAACGTTGTTGTGAGAGTGGTGAATTTCATCAAAACCCGGCCCTTAAAAGCGCATCTATTCTCCACACTTTGCGAAGAGATGGTAGCTGACCAAAAGGCTGTACTGTTTCACAGCGAGGCAAGGTGGCTTTCCCGAGGTAAAGTGCTGTCGCGCGTGTTTGAGCTCCGAGTCGCCTCTTCTTGGAGGAAGAGCGCATGTTTGAATCTGCAAGCACGTTCATTAATGAACATTTCTTGACGAAGCTGGCCTATCTTAGCGATATATTTGATATATCTTAGCGATACATTTGAGTTAAATGTCCAGTTACAAGGCAAAGACAAGCACCTACCTCACCTAGCAAATAAGATTACTGCATTCACCAAAAAAACTTGAGTATGGGACAGGCGCCTCGATCGCGACAGTATTATGCCTTTGAGATTTCTGAGCGAAATCGCTGAAACGTCTGATTGGGAGGCACTCTTGTGATCCCATGTATTCAACAGTAGGCCTACATCACATCCCTGCAAAGTTTATTTCAAAAATATTTCCCAACCAGCAGTGCTCAGTATGACTGGATTATGGATCCATTTAATGCAGCATGTTGGCATTTTATTGAATATATTGTACAATGCTGTATAATGGCCTATGCTTCCTAATATGTTGCTGGAAAACAGAAATATGTGTGTTATGTATTTATTTATTATTATATCTGCAGCACCAGCTGACTCTGTTGAAGAGGATATTTTTAGAACTTGTCATTATTTCAATAAATTTGACAATTTTAAGCTTGACCTCACTTTCTTAGAGCGATGAGCGACAGGTGGGGCTCGAGAATGCCCCCTCAAAGTGGGGAATGAAAGAAAAAGTTTGAGAACCACTGATCTAGTTTGTTAACTACCACAGTCACGAGTTGGGTCGCGATAGTCTGTCATTTTTAAAAAGTGGGTCCCCAGAAAAAAAGTTTGAGAAACACTGACCTAGGCACAGTCCATCACAAACACAAAACAAATGAGCCAGTTAGCTTACCTTAGCTTGCGCCCCAGGAAGGGTAACTTCTCCTTACCCACCACCAAAACAAATGAGCCAGTTAGCTTACCTTAGCTTGCGCCCCAGGAAGGGTAACTTCTCCTTACCCACGACCAAAACAAATGAGCCAGTTAGCTTACCTTAGCTTGCGCCCCAGGAAGGGTAACTTCTCCTTACCCAAAACCATTCGCTTGCCCGTTCTGCTGCTAAGGACATGTTACTAACCACCTGCCTTAGACTTCGACCACAAATGCCCAATTCAGACAGCAAGCCAATAGCAGATCTGGCCACAAACCCACGTGCACCGATTTCAATAGGCCTTAATCGTGCACTCCAACCTCGCTTAGCTGCCTCCTCTGCTATTTCAGTATATTTAGCTCTCTTCAGCTCATTGGCCACTTCCACTCTGTCTTCCCAAGGAACAGTGAGTTCAATGAAGTAAACTATCTTCTCTGAATCCGACCATAGAATTACGTCAGGACGTAGCTTAGTACTCACTATATGTGGAGGTACCGCCATCTGCTGGCCAAGATCAACCTTCATTTCCCAGCCCGCCCCATTTTTCAACTGGCCGGTTTTGCACCTGGCCTTCGCGGAACAAGGTTTATCCCCCTGACGTACAAAGTTAATTTGCCTTACCCCTTTACTAGCTGCTAATGAATTGACTTCTCTTCTTTTATCCTCTATTGCCGCTGCCACACATTTCAATACCTGGTTATGACGCCACGTATACCGCCCCTGGGTGAGACTTACCTTGCATCCTGATAGGATATGGTGGAGACTGCCCACACACGAGCAAAGTATGCATTTATCATCCTCACCAAACCATTGACTTAAATTCTTGGGAGATGGGAGCACATCATATGTAGCACCTAACATAAATCTGATCTTACTAGCTTCCATGCCCCATAGATCTTTCCATTTAATCTGTCTTTTTTCCACCCCTTCCCAGTTCACCCACTGCCCTTGTTTTGCCTGCGACACTGCCTTAGTACATCTTACAGCCTCCTCCTGTCTATGCATTTCCTCCACTACCATTTTCCTCTTTTCTCCTGCAGAAGCCTTACTCCACAAGGGTTTACTTGCACCCACCCCTAGACCCCCCCGCCCGTGCTGCACATGGCCCATTATATCTCTATGCTTCAATGCTGATTGAGCTTGCTTAACTGCCTGCTCTGGGTTCCACTTCCTCCCTGCATTAACTGAGGGTGCAACTTTCCTCACCACTGGGTCCTTGGACTGAGTAAGAGTCAATTCCAATCTAGCCTTAGCACACTTAAATTCCTCTGTCAGACTAGATATGGGCAACTCTACAATACCCTTCCCATACAAGGCTACACTGCTTAAGCAGCGTGGGACTCCGAGCCATTTTCTGACAAAGGAGTTGATCATTTTTTCCAACCTCTCTACCTTTGACAGAGGAACTTCATAAACTGTCAATGGCCACATTAGCCGAGGCAACAAACCAAACTGCAAACACCACAGCTTGAGCTTACCTGGCAGCCCCGACTTGTCAATTTTTGCAATACCTTGCCTAGTGACCTGTCTCAAGTCTTCAACCTGTGATTTATCACTAAGGCTTGCATCATACCACCTTCCCAGGCTCTTCACTGGTTTCTCCAGAACTGTGGGAATCACCTCCTTATTTATAGCAAACTTCTTATCTGTTACCTTCCCTTTAATAAGTGAGAGACTCCTAGACTTACTTGGTTTCACCTTCATTCTGGCCCATTGCAGATTACTATTTAACTTACCCAGCAACCTGTTGGTGCATGGAACGGTTGTCGTCAAGGTTGTCATGTCGTCCATGAAAGCCCGAATCGGGGGGAGGCGTGGCCCTCCCTGCAACTTCTCCCCGCCCACTACCCATTTTGAGGCCCTAATAATGACCTCCATTGCCATTGTAAAAGCAAGTGGGGAGATGGTACATCCGGCCATGATTCCTATCTCAAGTTGTTGCCAACCTGTGGTGTAATCAGCTGTAGTAAAACATAATTGAATATCCAGAAAGTATGCTTTTACTAGGCTTTTAATGCTACCTGGGATTCTGAAATAATCAAAGGCCTCCCACAACAGACTATGCGGCACAGACCCAAAAGCATTAGCCAAATCCAAGAACACAACGTGCAGGTCTCTCTTCTCACGCTTTGCTAATTGAATTTGGTGCCAAATCATGCTGGTATGCTCTAAGCACCCGGAGAAGCCAGGAATTCCAGCTTTTTGCACCGTGGTATCAATTAGTTTATTCCTTTCAAGGTAATTTGTCAGTCTCTGTGCCACCACACTAAAGAAAACCTTCCCTTCAACATTCAGTAGACTAATTGGCCTAAATTGATTAATCTCCACTGCGTCCTTTTCTTTGGGAATAAATATTCCCCCAGCCCTCCGCCAAGCCTTGGGAATACTCTGCTTTTTCCAAACTATCTTCATTAATTGCCATAAAAATCTTAAAACATCTGGTGCACTCTTATACAACCGGTAGGGCACTCCATTAGGTCCCGGGGCTGAAGAGGCCCTTGCACGTTTTATTACTTCTTGCACCTCTTTCCACCTTGGTGGACTATCGTCGCATTGGCTACTTAATTCACCAATAGGTGGGATATCAGCAGGAAGTACCATCTCCCTGAACCTCTCCCTATCTTTGTGCACTCCCTCTAAATACTCCTCAAGCTTCTGCTTAGGTTCCAAAAGACTACCACTCTTCTGCATTACGAATAAAGACTTAACAAACTTAAATGGGTCTTTATAGAATGCTAGTCGGGCTCGTGATTTCTTCTTCCTATTTTTCCTAATATTTTCAGCTCTTCTTAGCACTACTAACCGCTCCCTCACATCTGCCTGTAGACAGTCAATACCTTCCTTCTCATCATCTGTAGCTTTTCTCCACTGCTTCTTAAGCTGCCTCCTCTCCTTGATAAGTTTATCTATCTCCTGCTGGCGCCTAGATTTAACTACCTCATGTAGCCGTTTTGTCCTTCTCTCAATAGTCCCAAATCTTTCCTTACCATAGCTATAAATAATGTCTCCCATTTTCTCTAATTTGCTTTCAGCGGTCCCCTTGAGCTGACCCAGGATACTGACCAAATCACTATTAACATCTTCCCACATTCTACATTCTGCTGCGCCTGGCCATCTAACCCCAGGCCTATGACCATTAATCTTCTCCCTCCTTGGCTGACTGGCCTCTCTCTCTGCCTCAGTGCTAGAACTTACCTCAACAACAGGGGTACTGATGTCCTGCGAACTGTGGGTTTCTTCCTGTCGCTGGACTTCAACCGACTGACTTGATGCACTTCTTAAGAAATAGCTATCAATGCGGGGACCCTGTGTTCCCTCTACCAAGCACTTCTTTTTCCCTTGATGAATTTTCAGGCCCTTTAGACTTGTAACCTTCTGCCAACCACACACACACATCTGCAGCTTTTTCTCAGTTTTCTCTGAACTAGTGGCTTTCTCTGAACTAGTGGCTTCCATAACATGTCTGCATATTTATTTAGTCTTCTTTCTCTCGACTCTAGGCTAGCGCATGCATTATCATGGCCCTATAATTGTGCAAAGACAGGCGGGATATCCTACGCTCCTTTTACAGTAAACCACTTCACAACGAACGTTCAAATATCCCCCCGAGTTCAGTGTCCATCAGTCCCAACATTTAGAAACATAATCGAAAAGTCCAAGCGTCAATTGGGTGTGTTTTGATTTTGAGAGAGACTGGAGAAGGGCCGTATGTCTCACAGCAACTGCGATAACCTTGTTTCTTGAAGGCTATCCTTACCTCCAGATATCCACATCTGATGAGGGTCGGCGACTATCCAATACCCAATACTATTTGCAATACCCTCGATATACATATATGGAAAGCTATGGCCGTTCGTGTGAGTACAATAACTTAACTCATTGAGTGCCAAAAACGTAATATTACGTTTTTAGCTTTTTTTTGAAATTACGAAACTAGACACTCTAATACACCTTATGTGATTTTGGGAACTCTGTGATGAATGGAAATGAAATATATGACGATCGTGAAACTCATGAAAACACACAATCTGGACATTTTATCTGGACATTTTATCATAACTCGGTTGCCGATTTGGGTCGAATCAGTGACGCATGCACGTCAGGTCAAAACCAGGCCATTTTTGTGGGTCTATCTCTAGGTGGCAGTATTGTCAGGTCTCGCTGATCACTTCCCGGAATGTAAGTAACAGGCAACACTTCATATTTCACGAAAGACGTTATATCTCCATTTCTAGAAAAAAAACAGCGATTTTGATGAAAACTAGCCACTGTTTAGCTTGGGATTTCTCAGGAACAGAGGCGTGTAGAAATACACGGTTTGCACCCACCGAGAGCTTAAAGTCTCACCTTTTAATTGAGCTATTCTACGTGTTCATAGCTATAACACAGAATATGCTGTGGCTGTACAAAAATCATCAACAATGGTCTAGATTGCTGGCACTCTAGGACAAAGCTCCCGAAAACAGCTTGGCATTCAATGAGTTAATTTAGTAAATTTTACCAAAATGACTGGTTTCGCCTTGCAGGGTCACATTTAATTTGTTGTCTTATCTTTTTTTTATTCAAAAGGTATATAGGTATCCATACTCTTTAAGGAAGTCTAATTACCACCAGACACAAATAATCATCACCTAGGTTAAATCATCTCTCTCTCTCTCCAAAATCTCTTCCTCTGAGATGCACATGCTATAGGCTATAATTTAGGCTACCAGACATTTCAAATGTGACTCTCTAATCAACTTTTTTAGCTCTTAAACACGAAAAATACACTGTTCAACGGAGCTGGTGTGTGTGAGGCGCACTCTTGGACTCCTTGAGACGCGACTAACCTTTCGGTTGAAGTTATTGTGCTTATAGAATCCTAGGGTTAGGTTAGGGTTTATCCTTTACTAGGACCCCCGGATCAGAAGGGAAGACCCCAGAGTCGGGTTGGGGTTAGGATTAGGATTAGGGTTTGGGGTTAGGATTAGGAAATGGTAGTGGGTAGAGGTTAGGTTTACGGATAAGGGGTAATAGCGGATCGGGAGAAGTCCCGATCGTCTGGTAAGTCGAGACAGGAAGGGGCTAGAGCCTTGAAACCAAGTCCCATCCCTTCCC
Organism: Alosa pseudoharengus; assembly: GCF_046254945.1. Lineage (NCBI taxonomy): Eukaryota > Metazoa > Chordata > Actinopteri > Clupeiformes > Clupeidae > Alosa > Alosa pseudoharengus. Next base: position 242,219 of record NW_027468859.1, read on the forward strand.
TTTTTGGTGCCGGACCTTTTGAGACCACTCTCAACTTCCTCAGATGACCGGAAGTTGGTGTAAAACCGGAAATAAACCTTAAAATCCTTATATCTCGAGAACGGAAGGTCGTAGAAAGAAGCGGAAAAGTTCCCCGGCTTCCTCGTGGCCGGTTTTGGGGAGGCGAAATATTTGACCTATGACCTTTCGTTCCGAAGTTATAGCTGTTTTAAGTTTCCCCATTGAAATGAATGGGAAAATCGTGTCCAAAGTGGGTTCCAAAAAAAGTGTATAGGAGCACGTTTCAGGTGATTCAAATGGCATACCTTTGTAGTGAACTTTTTTTTTTCCCCATACAAATTTTTCTTAGGGCTACACTTAGGTTTTGAATGAAAAAATCTTAGTATAAGGTATGGTAAGGGAGTAGATTGACCTTTGATTGACCTTTTGACCTTTGAATGACCTTTGACCTCAAAAAAAAAGACAGAACTTAGAAAATTACTTACCATAGCCACCGTCCATTTCGTTATTTGTTAATATCTCGAGAACCGAAGGTCGTAGAGACTCGAAACCATGATCCATAATTCGACCACGAGCTTTCCAACGGTACCACCCACGGTTCCCGAGCATGTATATTTACGCATATGTCCCGACGTCGTACAACGTGGGTGGTCCCGTTGGAAAGCTCGTGGCCGATTTAGTGGGGGTAGAACTTGGTTTGAGGTCTCTACGACCTTCCTATCAAGAGAAACAAAACAGAGAAGAAAATACTTACCTTTTTAAATGGGCATTTGGTTTTTCGTTAATAACTCGAGAACCAAAGGTCGTAGAGACTCGGAACCACGATCCGCCCCCCATAATTCGACCACGAGCTTTCCAACGGTACCACCCGAGGTTGTACGACGTACAATGTCGTGGGTGGTACCATTGGAACGGGCGTGGTCGATTTAGTGGGGGTAGAACTTGGTTTCAGGTACGACCTTCCTATCAAGAGAAACAAATATGTGAAAATACATGGTGTCTGTTGTAGAAGATCGGCCTACTGCGGATCTACTGAGATGTTAGGCCCTGGAATGACCTAGTTGACGCGTTAAGTTGTTACCGTTTAAGAAGAGTCCAAGCGTTGTCCTTGCTTGAAAGAATATCCATTTATTCCACAACGTAGGCTAAAAACAGCATGGCAAACGCACCTTCAGGGTAGAACGGTCAAAAACCTTTTGCCCTTCCGGGGTAAACACCTAACCACAACAGTAGGCTTCCTACCTATATACCTGATGCACCCCCACAGATACACAGCGACCCCCTGTGCAATAAAGGGACATGACACCTCAACCACAGCAACATATTTGGCTGCTACATACCGGCCCCTATTTGTTAATGGCAGGCAGACATAACAATTCAAATAAAATACAACAAAGCACCAAAATGTTGCAATAAACCCAATAATGATCCAAGTTTCAAGTTAAGTTAAACCTCATGCACCAAGCACAGCTTTGTTACAGGCCTTTCAATTATACTGGACTTGGTCTGTAACCTCACAGAATGTACGTGACCTTGTTTGTCTGGAAAGACCTCAAGAACCTTGCCCAGGGGCCAAGAACCCCGTGGGGCTGACAAATTCATGATTACAACAATATCTCCTGTGCTCAAACTTTTTTTCTTCTGATTCCACTATTGTCGCTCTTGGAGTAAGGCAAATATTCTCGTACCCATCTTTTCCAGAAAAGGTCCGAGACATACTGAACTTGTCTCCATCGTCTTTTCACATACTGATCATGAGGCCCGAACACTCCGGGTGGCAAAGCTGGTTTACCTTTCAGAAGCAGAAGATGATTAGGAGTGAGTGGCTCCAAATCATTTGGATTATCTGAGAGCTGGGTGATTGGACGATCATTCAAAATGGCTTCCACTTCACAGAGCACTGTATGCAATCCATCATCATCCAACATCTGCTGGCGTAGCACAGAGCTGAGAACCCTTCTCACCAGGCTGATCATTCGCTCCCACACACCTCCATGGTGTGAACCTGCTGGTGGATTAAAGTTCCAGCGAATTCCAACCTGAGAAAGGGTTCCTTGAATTTGGACATAGGTCAAAGCAGCAACAGCCTCCCTCAGTTCTCTTTCTGCTCCAATGAAGTTGGTGCCATTATCAGACCTTAGCTGTGACACTTGCCCTCTTCTGCTGATAAAATGTCGCAAAGCATTAATGCAAGCGTCTGTTTCCAATGACCCTGCTACCTCCAAATGGACAGCCCTGCTTGCCATACAGCTAAATATAGCTCCATATCGCTTGCAGGTCGATCTTCCCTTCTTAACTTCGACCGGGCCAAAGTAATCCACTCCCGTGTTGGTGAATGGTGGTAAATCAGGGAGGACTCTGACCTTTGGAAGATCCGCCATTTTTTGTTCTATTGCTCTACCATTATAGCGCTTACAAAAGCTGCATTCAGAGATGACCTTACGTACAGCAGAATTGGCATTAGTAATCCAGAACCTCTTCCTCACTGCAGACAATGTGTGAACGCATCCACTATGGCCCAGATTCTGGTGCACATGCTTGAGAATGAGCGTAGAGAGACGTGCTGATCCTTTGAGAGGATGAGTGGATGTTTGGCCTCTTCAGGCATTGCCCCTTTACTCAGTCTACCTCCAACTCTCAAGAGTCCATCATCCAGAACTGGATCCAACCTGTATATGGAACTCTGACGCCTTATGGTCGCCTGAGATGATAGAGCAGCAATCTCTTCACTGAATCGTTGCCTCTGGCAATAGCGAATGATGACCACTTCTGCTCCCAACAGCTCGTCCAGTGTTAAGATGCCGTGCTGGGATGTTGTCTTGCCTTGCCTGTTTGTTTTCAGATTGCCAGCCACGGAAGTCTCCAGCCATTTTCTCAAGCGACTCTGTTCCAGCAATGTAGACTTTATTCTGAGGAGCCAGGCAACTGCGGTCTTAAGCCGCCTCCAGTCAGAAAAATAGACCATGAGGTGATCAATAGGATTAAACACATCACACACATTAATAGCATTTACAGTCCCCTCCCTTTTAACCTCTATGTCATTGGAGTCCACGGAAATGTCCAATACATCTTTAGGCCAGTACTCCTCGTTCCTCCAGAGAAATGCAGGCCCTTCAAGCCACCTGTCATTCTTCAGTAAGTCTGCCACCTTAAGTCCCCTCGATGCATCATCTGCTGGATTGTCTTGGGTACGGACATGTCGCCACTGTGATGGCTCAGATGCGTCTCTGATAGCTGAGATTCTATTTGCCACAAATGTATGAAAACGCCTATCCTCATTGTTAATGTACTTCAACACTGAAGTGTTATCAGTCCAGAAGACAGAGTGACTCAGTTTAAGCTTCAGCTCTGCTCTTAACATTGAATCTACTCTGACAGCAAGTACAGCTGCTGTCAACTCCAGCCGGGGAATAGTCACGGCCTTCAGTGGAGTCACTCTGGCCTTGCCCAGGAGAAAGGAAACCTGAACGTCGCCTGACTGATTTAACACGCGAATATATGTTGCAGTTCCGTAACCACCTTCGCTTGCATCTGCAAAATGATGTAATTGGGCATACACGATCATTCCGAAATTCCCCGGCTTGATGCACCTGGTCACATTAAATGTTGCCAGCAAATCCAGATCCTCCAACCATCCTTTCCATTGATGCAAGATGTCAGGTGGCAAATCATCATCCCATCCACATCTCCTCCTACAGAGTTCTTGCTGCAACATTTTTGCAAGTAAAGTGACTGGTGCCAGGAAGCCTATAGGATCATACACTGAGCTGGTGATTGACAGCATACCACGTCTAGTGAGAGGCTGCCCTTTCATCTCCATCTTAAATTTGAAGGTGTCGGTCTCCACACACCATTGTAGGCCTAAAGCTCTTTCCACTGGAAGCTTGTCTCGATCTAGGTCCAACTCCTTTAGGTCTTGAGCCCTTTGATCCTCAGGGATGGCTTGTAAAACAACACGACTGTTGCTAATCCACTTTTCCAAGAGGAGAGAATTGTCTGGATAGCTTCCTGTGCCGTGGCAGAGCTCTTCAAACAATCATCCACATAGAAATTTTGTTTAATAGATCGGCGTACTTCCACTGAACACTTGGACTGATTATCATCGGCAGTTTTTCTCAGTGCAAAGGCAGCGCAACTGGGAGAGGAGACTGCGCCGAACAGATGTACGGTCATCCTATATTCCACTAGGTCTTTAGTGATATCTCCATTTGGCCACCAGAGAAATCGAAGAAAATCTCGGTCTTCCTCAGCGACCTTTACCTGGTGGAACATGGCTTGAATGTCACCCATGAATGCCACAGTTTCTTCCCTAAAGTGGGTAAGGACTCCAAGCAATGAGCTAGTGAGGTTGGGACCCTGTAGCAGTTCGTTGTTTAGACATGCTCCTTGGAAGGTGGCCCCAGAGTCAAACACCACCCGAAGTGAGCCCTTTCTTGGATGGTGAACCCCATGATGGGGAATGTATTGATGTGAAATTTGTGGTCTTCTCTTGACATTTCCTTCTCCTCACTGGTTTTTTCACTGAAATCATGATTATACTGAGCAGTCAGCATGTTTTCCAGCTTACACAGAGAGACCCTGTTCACTGTAGCAGAAGGGAGCTGCCTCTCTGAGGTCCCACCATTTTCAGTCAGCGGCCCGTTAATGACCCATCCCAGCTTTGTCCTAAGGGCATATGGACCTTGCCCATGGCTGTTGATAACCTCCCAAAGTTCCAATATCTCGGGTGCATTGGTTCCAATTAACAGCTCCACATTTGCATTTATGCTTGGGATGTGCACCTTTGACAGGCTTCACACCACCGCTCTGTTTCCTTTCTCCGCACATCTAGTGGTAATGGGTCAATAGATGGTAGCAATCCCTTTGACAATTCAATATTTTTTGCGTTGGTTTCCGGGATCCAGGTTTGTATTCCTTTGCTGTAGGGTTCAATATATTGGCAGATGGCTGTTTCCGTTTTTCCTTTTCCAAGTAAGAGTTCATGCCATCGGAGGGTGCTTGAAAGGAGCCTTTCAGGTCCGAGGCTTGTAATACAGCCAGCTTAGCAGCAGATGCAGCCAATTCAATTTCTAAGTCCAGCTTCTCCCTTCTTCTCCTAAGCTGTTGTTCCTGTTCCTCCAGAGCATGTCTCTCCTTTAAAGCTCCCACATGCGCTGTTAGTGCAGCTCTTTCTGCCTCAGCCTTTATTGCTGAAGATGTGGTACTTACTCTGCTCATACCGCTCCTTTGACTTGAGCATTTACTACCAGTGCCAACATTGGAAATACTATCGTTTGGATTGACATCATCCTCATCACTTTGATGTAAAATGATTGAGGTATTATTTTGAAAAGTTCTTCTCAAAGCAGTAGGCCTAGTGCTTTGAAGAACACCAGGCCTGCTGGAGACATTATCAGTTGGATCAACATCATCCTCATTGCTTTTGTGTGTAATGGCAAACATTATTTTGCACAGTTGCCTTTGTAACAGTATCACATTGGTTTACATTAGGTCTAGCAACATTCTGAGTTGGATGAACATCCCCACCATCCCCATCATAACAAGAAACCCACAACTTTTCACGATACCAGTCACGTCAGGTTTACTAGCAGTTTGTATATTATTCTCCGCGACTTTAGTTACGTCAGTTTCTGTGTCATGCGTAACCATGATAATCAGTCAATCAACGATAGTCCACCACAACAATTCCCAAACGCAACGATCGGTCTAAATAGCCAGCTACCAATGCATTGGATTTACCCTTTATGTGTGCACACAAAGTTAATGGCCATTAAATAGTGTAGCGCTACGTTACCTCTGCTTGTTGGGCGCCGTGTAGTCCAGATGCACAGAACACTTCCTCAGGTGTTGACCCCTGAAGGGCAAAAGGTTTTTGACTAATGTTGTAGAAGATCGGCCTACTGCGGATCTACTGAGATGTTAGGCCCTGGAATGACCTGGTTGACGCGTTAAGTTGTTACCGTTTAAGAAGAGTCCAAGCGTTGTCCTTGCTTGAAAGAATATCCATTTAATCCTCAACGTAGGCTAAAAACAGCATGGCAAACGCACCTTCACGGTAGAACGGTCAAAAACCTTTTGCCCTTACAGGGTCAACACCTAACCACAACAGTAGGCTTCCCCACAGGATACACAGCGACCCCCTGTGCAATAAAGGGACATGACACCTCAACCACAGCAACATATTTGGCTGCTACAGTGTCATCTTTTTTTTTCCAGAAAATCAGAGGGGTATAAATAGGGGAGCTCAGAGGAGTGCCATTCAGAGCTCTCATGATGTTTCAGGAGGTAGCCACTGAAAACAGTCGTAGCCTACTTCAGGCTTACAAAGCTAGGATAAGTCCAGCCCAGTTCCTCGGGGACGACGAACTGCGCCTGGCGCTTTTCCCCACCCCACACCCTAACCCTGAAGAGCTTGTTTACAGGGCAGACCTCGACAGGGTTGTGGTCCAAATAAAGTCCCTGTACACCATACACAATGGCATACACCAGCTGTACATGGGAGACACGGTCAAGGCGTATTGTGCTTGGCCGTTTTTGAAGAAACACGTCGGCACCGCTGGGTATTCCCCGCAGGTGCTGACTGAATTTTCAAAGTGCCATGGGGTCAGGGTGGCACATGTTGACGGGGGTTGGCACTTGGTGTTGTAGGTGGTGCCGTTTGACAAAACGGTTCCGTCACACAAGTTCACCTCAGCTCAGGCTGCTAGGGACATGACTGCTGAAATATACAGGGATGTGGTCGCTAATTGTAGGGACCAAATTCAGGAGCTAAACTCCTTTCAAAAGGCCATGCCCACATTCCAAAGGAATGGCGCAGACCTGACGTGTATGGCCGTGTGTCCGCCAGACCAAATGTTTGTTCTGACGTTGTTGGACAGAGCAATCGACAACACGAGTTTGCCAGATGGCGTCGAGGTCATTTTGACCTTAGGTATGTTCGGGCAAAAAGACCCGGCACCATTGAACCTGTCCGACCTTGTGGACTTGCCTGAGGTGCAGAGCGTTAGCGTTCATGCCGCAATGTCCATCAGGGGAAATCCAGTGGGGTCCCTAGGCTCCCTCACGCACCTGACCTGGTCCAGGTATGGGCTGGAGAAGGTGACAGGGCCTAGGGGGGCACATGTATACAAATCTTTCTATGCATGAGTCCGCCAATTTCCAATCAAATCTGGACTCCAGGGAGCTGGACCTCGGCCCATTGGTCCATGGGTTGTTTGACAAGCGGCCAGAGAAGCCCAAACTGAATCATATTCAGTTTTACTGTGATTCATCCCACACCCACCAGGTGCCTTTTTATAAACACCCGATCACGGCAGTGATCACAGGCTGTGGTGTTTTGCACCCACACCAGTGTGGGGCCTTGGAACGGCGGGCTGAGGCATATCTGAATCATTTTGAGGGGCTTGTCAGCAAAGCCGAAATACAGCTGCCTGCGAGGGTGGAGGCAGTACCAGCTGGGACCCGACATTCCATTTAAGGTGGGTGAGGCTAGGGTTGCCCCAGCAGCACCCATGAACCAGGAACCAGCCAGGGAGGAGGAAATGGAGGTTGCTGATTGTCAGCTCCTGGTCCAAGAAGACCCGCTCCCGGAACGATCACACACAATGGTGTTGCCGGCCAACACCAGCAAGGTGTGGTCGAGCCGGGTGTTGGCACTTCTTGTAGGCTTGACAGGGACTCGTGGGCAGGCGTACCGTCAATATGTGAAGGCCGCCCAAGAAGCTGGGTTCCCAGTTAGGACGCTAAAGGCCTTCGAGCACTGGTGGAAACTGGTCAGGGCGTCCGAGGGTTAGGAAATTAGAATTAAAATTTATTTTAGTATGTAGTTGGTTTGACTATTGTGCACTGGCCAGTTGTTCTCGCCCCACTATTCCCATCTAAAAGTCAAATAAAATAAAATAAAAGTTAAAAAGAAGAGATAAAAGAGAGGAGCTATAAAAAAGACACAGAGTGGTTTAAAACTTTAATTTAATTTTTCATTAAGACCTTGTGGGTGTAGTGTTTGAAGTTTTAAAATCCACAATCTCTGCTCTTTTCCTCTGTAAAATTGTCCAGCCTGGGTTCCCTTCAAGGCCACAGACCCTCAAATGTGTGATGTTGTGCGTCTGGAAGTGTGTGACGAGGTAAGTGCTGAGTGTATTTTTGTGTATGTTGTGCAGGTGTTGTTTAAGGCGTGTGCGTAGTGTATGTCCAGTTTCCCCGATGTACAGCATGTGACAGTGAGTGCAAGTGATAACATAAACTAAATTGGGAGTGTCTAAATTTAATGGGTTAGTGGGTGCAGAACAGTGACTATGGATATTGGTGATGAATAAGTGAGGGGTGAAATGTAGGTTTTCCTTAGGAGGAGGTGGGGGTTGTAAGTGACGGGTGAAGGTGGTGCGTATGAGGAGGTCTTTGAGGTTTTTGTTTCGTCTAAATGCGGAGATGAGTGTGTGGTGTTGGAAGGTGGGGTGTGTTGTTTGGAATTCAGTATAGTGTTGTTTCAGTGTGTGGTGAAGGTGTTGTATGCCATGTGAATAGGTGCTAATAAGGGGCAGGAGATGGGGTGGGTTGGGGTTAGGAAGAGGGTTAGGAAAAGGGTTAGGGTTAGGTGAAGGGAAAATGATTTTTTGGGGGCAAGATCGCCTAGAGCGCGCTGGCCAATTGGGTCGGAACAGACTGGTTCTGGGAGTGAGGGAAAACTGTCTTGTGTCAGAGGGTAGTATAAAAGAAAAAGGAACACAGAGGAAACAAACAAAAAAAGGTGAGAACTGGTGTAGAAACGTGTGAAAATGAGAACGGTGGAATAATGAAGGACAAAAATCTAAATGAAAAGACGAATGCTGAAGAGAATACATATGCAAATGGAGCGGAGGAACCAAAAGAACAACGGAGAAAGAGGAAAGATGAAAAACAGAAGAATGCAAAAGAACACGTATATCTAAGAGAACTAACGGTCATTATAGAAACGGAGAATATAATGGACATTAACGTAATAAAGCTCATTAAAGTAATCGAGAAGGAGGAGGGAGTTGCGAAACTTTTAGCTCTTACTCCTTTAGGCAGTAAACAGTTTGAGTCAGAGATTATGATATCGTTTCTTCATCTGTCCCCACATACAACGAACGGAGAGGTGCTGGACAAATTAGCAAAGTGGGGAGTAGAAGCCATCCTCCCGCTGAGACGACGATTCTACCCGGGCACGGCAATATCGGATGGTACTCGCTTTATCAAGGTGAAATTCCCGAAAGAAGTGGCCTCTTTGCCGTACAGTGCGAAGTTCGATACGGCATAGGGGCTAAGATACTGTCGGGTTATTCATGAGAAGGAAGTCAAAATCTATAGACAATGTATGGGGCCAGGGCATGTGTTCAGAAACTGCCCTGAGTTTACTTGCCGAGAGTGCATGCAACAGGGACATTACGCACGAGAGTGCACAGCTCTCAAATGCCCCGACTGACGCCGCGCAGACATTAGATGCACGTGCCGCACGTCGGAGAATGAGGATGACGGGGAAGAGTGCGAGAGTGTGGCGGCAGCGGAGGCGAGGCTCTACCAGGATGAGGAGGATGAGGCTCTACCACTGCTGCCTATGGGCAGCCCCAGCACCGAGGAGGAGGACATCCCTTGCGCCCAGCCTCAGAGAGAGCCGGCACCCTCCCCATTGTCAGAGAACTTGGACTTCAACTTTGAGACGCTGATGAGGAGTGAGGATGCTGGTCGCAACTCAGAGACAGAGGAGGCTGAATGCGCAGGGAAGGGGCAGTTGGAGGAACATGAAGACATGGACACGGATTTAAGGCAGAAAGAAGACAGGAAAAAGAAGAAGAGACGCTGAAGAAGAGGGTGGGTTTTTATCTAGGTTATTATCTTTTAAACAACCCCGAGTAAAACCAAAGCAGACGCAGTTGAACATAAAAGGGGTTTTAGAGGAGGAGAAAAAATAAATTGCATGCACACTTAGGAGGAGAGGAGAAATAAAATACTTAAATGATGGGTTTTAATTATGTATTGTTTTTATTTCTATTTATTTTTTTAATGGGCTGGGATTTTATTTCTATTAATATGAGAGGGGGTGTAAATCCAACAAAATTAGAGAAACTAATAAAGGTGACTGAAAAAAATCAAATTATTTTATTACAAGAAACAAATTGGACTAATGATATTGGAGAGGGTTTTAGGAAAAGATGGGATGGTGAAGTGTTCTACAATGTTAGCAGAAAGCAAGGCAGAGGTTTAGCTGTTTTAATTAAAAAAGAAACATGTGGGGCAGTGAATGAAATATATAGTGACAATGAGGGGAAGATTTTAACTTTACAAATTGAAAAAGAAAATGAAAAAGTTACTATATGTAATATACATGCACCAAATGAAGAATTGGAAAAAGAAGAGTTTTTTAAAAGGTTGAATGTTTAAATTGAAGGGTGGGAAAATGTTGTTGTTATGGGTGATTTTAATACTGTGCTGAAAAGGGAGGACATAAATGAACAAATGGTTTATAGAACTGATAAAGGGAGAAGAGAGTTGGAGAGCCTAATGATAAAACATAACCTGCAAGATGTCTGGAGAGCAAGAAACAAAGATGTTAGAAAATATAGTAGACAAAGGAAAACTGATCTCAGAAGCTAAGCAGCGTCGGGCCTGGTTAGTACTTGGATGGGAGACCGCCTGGGAATACCAGGTGCTGTAAGCGTTTTGCTTTTCCATCCACACTAGACTGTTGCAGGCAGAGCGGTTGATGAACGTGTCCGAGTGGTTGAGTAATCGCTTACGGCCATACCACGCTGAGCACGCCCGCTCTCGTCTGATCTCGGACGCTAAGCAGCGTCGGGCCTGTTTAGTACTTGGATGGGAGACCGCCTGGGAATACCAGGTGCTGTAAGCGTTTTGCTTTTCCATCCACCCACCCGCGTGCAGGCAGAGCGGTTGAGGTTGATGAACGTGTCCGAGTGGTTGAGTAATCGCTTACGGCCATACCACGTGGAGCACGCCCGCTCTCGTCTGATCTCGGAAGCTACAGTGGGCAGTGCTTCGACTTGGCCAGCTTCACTCGTGGTCCGCGCGTGGGATCACGCAACTTTAATTTGTATTTTTCCAGTGAGACGCTGCAACAACCCAAACAACCGGTAGATGGCTCAAGTGAGCAGGGTGTCTCGTAAAAACAAATAGAGCCTGGAAAACCCTACACAGACTTCACTACAGACTTTAGCAGACTGGTTTAGAAATAATTTAATAGCCAGAAATATGCCTGCCCTGCCCTAATAAAGAAATATTTGGTTAACTGCGAGTGAATCCCGTTTGCAGCCGTAGAAGAAACGCAGGACAAATTAAACATTCTGGTTTTCTCCGAGTGCAACGATGATAGACAGACATCATTTGGACAAAATATAGAGCATATTAACCTCCGTTGCTCAGCCAAATGCCTTCCTGTTACGTCCTGTTATCACGGAGTTACAGGCGATAAACGATTTTGATTTTGATGGTCACAAGTTTACTTCATTAGCGTTTTTTTTTTAATTATTATTATTAGAGTGTTTTTCATTTAAAGGTTTGACTTCGTGCTTATTCAGTAGAGCATTTAGTGCTCTCCCCAATCCCAGACGTTCACATTGCATGTTTGTTTGTAATGGATGAAACCGCGAGATAGGCTATGCGTTTGACAATTAGTTGTTAACAGATATGAACCAAGACATATAGCCCAGCAGCAATTTAGGGACTGTTCGTTGTTTATTGAAGGGGCCACCGGAGGAATTTTGAGTGCTTCAGTTGGAAGTTGCATGACCCTCTCTTGCCTGCTAGAAATTGTTCAATGACCCTCCGACAGAATTGTTAAAAAAGACATGACCCTCCCCTGCCAATTGTCGCTGTCTTCCGCCCGCGCCACAGCCACACACTGTGATAACATTCTTAAATCAATCTTTCCCGTGAGCTTGCATGCTACCAGTCCTTCCTTTTCAAATGTGTTGCGCCTGTTTACACAATTTCACAAATAATCATATGTGATTAATAATATGACAAATAATCCCTGTGCACGGGGACCGAAACAATGCATGCCAACTTTTTCCGTGTTTATCACGTATTTTAACTTTCCCCCACTGTCTTGCCGTATCTACGTGCGCACCTGAGGCTACTCAGCTACAAGAGAAATAATTTCCCCTGTTTGTATGTTAACTGCAAGTTGGCCTACCATAACTTACCAACTCTGCACTGTAGACCCTAACTGGCTATTTATATTTTTCTGTGAAATAAGCAAATGTATTTGTTCAACTTTATGAAGCAGAATTACGCATAGGCTACTTGGAACATAATACATTTGACAAAGGACAGATGTATGTTGCTAGTGACAAAATATTAACTTTCAGTGTTTTACGATGTCTTTGTCATGGGGAAGTGTTTTTCCCTATGCATTTATTCTAGGTTACTGTCAGTGACTGCCGTGAGAGAAGCGGGTTCTGTGTTTCGTTCATGTCAGTGACTGACGCGAGAAAAGCGGGGTCTGTGTTGTGTTGCATTAATTTATTTTCATTGGGCATACCGTGCCGTGCCGTCCACAGCTCTTCAGTTCTGACAAAGCCAAAATTACTCCTTTTGAAACAATGAGTGCAGGAAGCGCGTTTGTATGGTTATACTGCTTGACGGGGGGATTCCAAGCAGCTTTCAGCCATAAGGCTACTTTGAGAACATTTCAATTCACCTGACACTAATATTCAAAATGTTGAAAACTATTTCGGCATAGCCTATAAAGCAGTTTAATTAAATGGAATGTTAGTTGTAAACAAACAAGCTACTTGGTGAGGCTTGGCCTCACAGATGCGCTCGTGCCTTAGATGGCAGGAAAAATCTTCACGATAGGCCTATTAACTAACCACCCGATTCACGTTGGCTGGGGGGAAGGGGGGCCATCAGACATTTGTGCCCAGTTAATCCGGCCCTGCCCCCAACAAATCACACCTTCCCACCTCTGACAGCTTAAAAGAAGTCAAGAGGACTCCTTACTCAAAGACCTGCGGCATTTTGCCGTGTTTTGAAATCCTATGCAGCTACAGGAGCTTCCAATCGCGAGGAAGCAATTTTGCATTGTAGGCATAACATGCGATAACGCCGCCAACAACAACCAAAACTAGGCTAATCATTGTCAACATGTAAATTAAATGTAACATTATTGTGAATCAAATTAAAATGTTCTCTTTTGCAAACGTAGGCATAGTAACAGAATAATTTAATAATGTTACAAAGATACTACATCAATCCGTATGTTTCATTAGGCTACTAGGCTATTTGTTTTGCCTTGATTCATTTAGGCTAGGCCTTTTTATTCAGGGGCCGTATTCACAAAGAATTTTAAGGCTAAAAGTAGCTCCTAACTGGCGAATTTAGGAGCAACTCCTAAAAATAATGGGCGTGTCACTCCTAACTTTAGGACTCCTAATTTTTTCACAAAAAGTAATTCACGAAGCATTTTAGACCTACACTGCAAAAATTTAAATCTAACTCTAACACATTTTCATCTGCTATTGAAATATTATGTGTCAAAGACCATAATTTATGTAAAATTGCAAGACAGCATTAAAAGCTTTTAACAATCTAGGAACAAGTTAGTCATTTGTACTACTGTGCAATTCAATTACATCCCCAACATAGTATTTTATTTGTACATAATAAGTTTGGCTCTGGCTGCTGATTGTGTAATAAGAGGTAGAATCAACCAGCCTTTCAGCATCAGCTAATTCAGTGGCCTGTGCAAGGTGTGGGACTTCTCCTTTTCACTTGAGAAAATTGTGTGCATGGAAGGCTCAACATTTTGGCAGCTTTCATATATTTGGTTCTGATTAATCAAAGATTTGCATACATTTTTAAAATTTAGGTTGGAAGCCCATTGTTTAAATAAACAGTGTTTGGATTCGAACCACATACACATATGTCTGACCATTGGACCCAATAATTGTATCTGCGATGGCAAATGTATCATATAATGCTGTTTAGGTGTAACATTGTGGTCTGGGAAAATCTCCTTCCAATGCTTCAAATGATTTTCAATTAGCAACTTCAATGTAGACACAGTTGCAATGGAAAGAACAGGGGCAAACACTATTTGCACAATCTCTAATAACTGAATTATCAGTTGCACATATGCATTGTCTTCCAAACTCTCTGTTTTAGTTTACCATCATTTGACATAAGTGTGCTAAGGGAAATTGGGGATGGCCTATCTCTAACATCTAGCGGGGAATAAGGGAAACCAAGAATAGCAGAATTTACTGAGTCCAGAGTTATCTGTCCTGACTGAATAAGATGATTCAAAACATTTTTGATTTCCAGTGGAGCTATCCCTTCTAGAATCACATGCATAATGTCTTGTGGGGTTTGCTGTACAATATCAAAGGATGGAAATTCAACTAACTTACTCCTTCGATTGATACCGTATGTTGTTCTCAGGCTGTTGCGAAGCAGGTCTGTGGTTGCCATTTCTATTTCATCACACTGTCTGACATGCTTCTCCAATGTCTTTTTAGTGTATGTATCCTCATTGAATTGTGACTGCATATCCACAAAAGAACACTCACAGTGTCTGCACTTACTGAATGCAAAGCCCACACCCTCTTTGAACCCTGCTAATTCATGCTGTGCCAGGGTATCGCCACAGAGAGTGACCATAGCACCATATATTGTTTTCTCTCCATTAACAGTTTCCATTGTAACACCATTGTACAATGCAACCATGTCTTCTTTAATTCTATTCAGTATTACATCTACACCAGATTTGCGGAGGTCTGCTGATCTAGCCATTGCAAGTAGTCTGATAGAAGCCAGCTTAGACCTGTACTTTGGATCTATATTTCCCAGAGTGTAGTATACCATTAACAACTTGTTTTTTGATGCAAAGGATCCCAGTGGGTTACAGATCTCTATTTCATCTGTGTACAGAACAATCTGCAGTGCATTTGGTTTGTTTGAAAATAAGGGATGTGATTTTAGAAGAGCACCATCAACAATGTCATGAAAAAAAACCTTCCCTGCACCTTTGGGGTCCCTTTTCAATCATAGTCAAAATCCTTGGATTTGATAAGAACTGTTCTAGACTTTTTATCAATGGTACATAATGAAATACTTTTTCCTTGATGAAAAAGTCTTTTGATCCCTCACATTTCTTCCTGCATATGGTTCGAGCGATTCGAATTTCTTCTGCATCAACACAGCCAAACTGCGTCCTAATAACACTGTTCTGTCGAAATGTTGTTGCAACGTTAGCAAGGGGGTCATGGAAATCGTTAAATATATCCATTGTATCTTTTTCCAGTTGACTTGTTGTGCTTCCTGAATGCTTCTTTAGTACTCCCTCCATCTGCTGCCTGAGGTTGTCCAGTAGTGAGGATTGATACTGCTGTACTCCAGCAGCAATGTCATTCAGTCCTTTCTGAGAATGAGAAACAGAGAGCAAAAGACACAAAGAGAGGTGATGTCGTTGATATTTGAGGTTGGAACACATCGTCCACCAAAGCTACTTGCCATTTAAAGGCATTAACATGAGGCATCAACAGTAAAGTTGACAACCTACTGAACAACCTGCTCTGCATAAATGTGTGTATGGCTGGATCATGTCTGGTGATCACTGTTACAATGTGGCATATTCATTACTGCATTTTTTCATGGTAGTCCCAAAATATTTGTTAACATGCACTGAGGAAGCAGATCACATGACTAAATGCTTTTAGTCAAAAAGATTATGTAGCATCCATTTCAAAGTGAGAGTAGAAAGACTTGAAAGGCCAACGACCGGTTGTTCACTCACACAGTCAAAAATAAATGTATGATAGATGTGATTGTAGGGAAGCATCTTACCTGTGACAGACGAGTCTTGGCTCGGGCATTTATCACAAAGGCAGTTGCATGTTTTCTAAGATCCTAAAACAGAAAAAACAAACAAAACATACCTTTAGTGTCCTGACATGTGGAGGCACATTACTAGTTGACAGAAGTTGACTGACGTGTCTGTGAATACTAACTATGAATGATATTAATATGCCCAAGCACTAGGCCCAAGCACATATAAAAATATGGTCAATAATGATGCACAACATATTTTTCTTTTCAACCAAGAAAATCAATAATTTTGCATTTTCAAAATTATACAGTATTGTGATGACTGAGCTTCCTGGTTAGAACTCCTTAGCAACGAGTCCATAGAAACCAATTCATGTGTTGAATTTGCTATTACCCAGTGTGCTTTGTTTAATGGTCTCAATGTTTTATTGTTTTATTTCATGTAGATAATAGTTATTAGAGGTGTAACTGTGTTTTTGCAGTAATGCAGGAATTGTGCATTCATGTTCATGCTTGTGTGTTTCCACAATGTTGTTCTGTAGCTGTGCTGAAATGGCCACCCTTTTGGTGGAGTGTGTTGTGTAGGATGACAAGCCAGAATGTGTCATTTAGGTTTAAGTTGTTAAAAGCAAATGACTGACTTGTTTTGTGAAGCTTCATTCAATGTGAAAATCATCACAGTATTCATATAGCCTATAATTTATGCATGTCTGATAGTAGAAAGATAAGATGTGGTAGGATGATAGGATGATTTCATGCTTCATAACTCTGACCAAAACAAATCTAAGAGCATTCCTAATGGTCAATTTCAGTTGATAGTCACCAATTGAGTAACATACTTGTTGCACTGTGACAGCTCCATTTTCTTCAATACCCATTTGATCTTCATCTGACTCAGGTGTGCAGAGGTTCTGCTCCATGATGCTAGAGTTGGCTGGAAGCTGATCAGGTTGAATGTTCTGCGTACCACATAGAAAGTAAACATATTATCTGAAATTGTATTTAGTTGTATCAAATAAAGTTATTTCATTCATGTTTATCATAAATCATTTTTACATTAACTAAGCTAATAGTTATTTTAACTACAATTACTAATAGTAGCCTATAACTTACATCTGGGTAAGGTTTTGGGGGGCATCAACAAGGAAAATGACTAACCAGATTTTGTTTTCTAATTTGTTGAAGTGTGACTTCTTCACCATGTGTGTGTCTGTAGCCTAACGTTATGCACCTTACAGAATCTTACCAAGTGAGACTGCAACTATAGGCCATTACTATGATTTCAACGGCTTCATTATTTATTTATATATATTTTTTTACATAAGTTTTGCTTATGACAACTAAACTAGCTAGCTACATTAGCCTAATAATAATCTTCACCAATAAAAAAAAAAACATGCATATTCTAACAATTTGTAATAGAATGATTTCCACAAATAAAGCCGTGAAAAAGGTAGGCACGGTGGGTAGGCCTACAGCTACGGCGTTTATGAAATTAATATAACAGTCGCTAACACATTTTACACTTAGTTAGGCTAGCACTTACTTGTTGCCGTTGCTGTTCACTTGCTTGGCTGCCGTTCTCTGGTCTGGTGCCTTCAAGAAAGTGTTGGGAGTGTCTTCTCTTTACATGATGGTAGAATGAGTTGTACACTATATATTCCTCCGTGCATCCATCGATACCACAGAGCAACCTGAAATCAGGGCTGCGACTGTGCAATCGATTATAATGGCTCATTAACAGTTTTAGTGAGTAGGTAACAAAAACCAAGCAGATAACGCATCTCCAAAGCATCTTGAAATGTACTGAGAGCAAACGATGAGGTTGCAAATGAAGATCACGAAAACGGCGGGGAAAAGAACGTAACATGATGGTAACATGAATTTCATGTGGGTTCAGGATATTACCTAATTATAGGGAAGGCCTGTGATCAAGAGTTTTTATGTATACAATAACATCTGCAATTAACATGTGGAATGAAATGTAACGTTATATTTTTGTAATAATTGTATGATATTTGACCCGTGACTGCATCATTTAAGCATACTATCAATATTTATAACATTTGACATATTTCAGTCACCCCTCATTATGAAATGGTAGCTTCCATATCAAAGCGCGAAAAAGGTCCGTTACGTAGAAGGTCAGGTGCACCAATCTGCTTTCAGCAGATTGCATCGTGGATTTGGAAGGAAACTCAGCAATTCGTTTTAGCCTACACTATGGACGAAGCGGGCATGGATAAAGTAGCAGCTCCTAAAAAGAGTCCAAAATGTTTCAACTCCTAAAAAGCAGCAGGGAGCAACTCCTTCGCGAAAGAAGGCACGGAGACTTAGCTTTCAGTCCGGACAGGAGACGTCCACTGATGAGACTGATGACTCCACCACCTCTACTGTAATCTTGGAGAGATCACCACCATGCTGTAGCACTCCAGAGATTGAACAATCGTATGGTAAGTGCACAAATTGAAATGGTGGATATTTTTTTCAGTATTAATGGAGCTTCTATTATTACTTTGGACAATTCCATGTCTAAGTAAATTCAGCAATGTTATCATGCAATTTCAAACCATTATTCATCTATTAGTGTCCTTTTTTAAAGGAACACGCCACTCTAACTCTAGGGGAGATGGTGAATAATCCAATTGTATAAAATGGTGATGTGTGTATTTTTGCGTGTTAATGGCCCAGTTAACCTGTAATGTCTGAAATGGAAATTATGGTCTTAATGTTTGGTATGGCTATGTTTAAATGTTAATTGATGAAGTTTGTTTTTCTAGCATCAGACACTTCGGACAGCCTGCAGAATCAGGCAAGACATTATAAAACTCTGCAGGACATGTATAAAACCAAGGCCAGGCCAAACAAGAAGGATGTTGCCCAGCTCCTAGACCTTGAATTCCGCCCAGCTCCTAGACCTTGAATTCCAGTCAAGACGCGCCTTCATTGACTCCGATGTGACTAAGGAGCAGGACAGGCCTGTCAAGATCCTTGAGGCGTATCCCTGCTTTGGAGAATTGGACCATATAAGCATATGTATTCATTTTATGCAGCCCTCTGCTTCCTAAGCCTAGGAAGCATTACAACACTCGCTAATCACCACCAATGTGTAGCACCCACCTGGGTGATGCGGCAACCATTATGTTCCAAAACACTCACCACACACCAGCTTGAGGTGGAGAGTGAGGATGTGAATGAGTCAATTAGAGTGAGGGGATGATTAGGGGGCCAGGTTGGGAATTTAGCCAGGACACTGGGGAACCCCCTACTCTTTGCAATAAGTGCCATGGGCTCTTTAAAGGGGAACTTGGCAACTATTTCAACTTAATAAACCCGTTTAGAAATCATTTGGATGGTTAATTGACCTGTTCCGGTGAAAATTGTGACTTTCCCGGCTCCCTCTAGCGTCCCCAGGCGGAAAACCAACCTGGCAACTTTTGGACTAGCGTCCCGAAAGGTTTGAAACAGGAAGTATCGTGTGAAGCGAGAACCAGCGAGAAACACAAACTGCTTTAAGGCAACTCCCCATAAACGCACACGCCCCCCTCAGTACCGGTTAGCCACGCCGGCTATAAGGATAATGGATAATGGATTATTTTTTTGATGGTCATCATGGCAGAGGCAGCGAAAAGACAGAAGAGACGGTTCTCGGCGGAGGTGGCGAGGGAGAGGAAGAAAGCGGCTGACCGAGCGAGGGACCGCACAAGAGTAAACATCGGTCGTGCGTTCACGGAATGGCGTGAGCTAAGGGAAAGCGAAGGATGCAAAACAGATGCTGACCTGGCGTTACTGCTAATGCAATTGTAAGTACGTCTTTATTTCCTGTTTATTCATCATTTCTTATTCTTGTTAGCGTTTGTAAATGTGTTCAATCCATGACCGTGACCGGTAGCTGGCTGGCTGAGAGCCAACCCGTTTGTTTTGAGTACGGTAGATTACTGTTGCATGGGGTTGCTGCTATCTATGTGGCAAATTTACCAGACAACCGAGGTTTACGCATTCGTTGAATGTATGTCCCTTATATTGGAAGTATACGCACAGTTGCTTGTTATGCTAGGCCGTATAGTGTTACCTAATAACCTAGGCTAACAACCCTGGTATAGTGTCTCTGCATACGTGTTTTAGCCTAGGTCAAAAATACGTCTCCGTTTAGTTATCAAGTCTCGAAGCATCATATTTCGTCATGGATTAGCAATAGTCATCAATGTCTGTTCTGTTTTACATTGTGTAGAAAAGTTAGATTGTGCAAAGGTGACGCCTGTTCTCTCGATTTTGTTGTAGCTACAAGCGCTGGCAAGTGACCACATCCACGCCACGCAAGGGCCAGTCCAGACCACCACAACCAGTGGTGTCGAGTATCGGCGAGGAGTCGGATCGTGACTTGTAAGTTTGTTTTCCTCCCACAGGACCGCTGTTTCAGACATAGACGATATTGCAGAAAGTGATTAATGGACTGTTCATTTAAGCTCCTGAGCTTGGTGTTCAACCACTGGTTGGAGAGGGAGAGATAGAGGTTTTGGAATCCAGGTGAGCTTGCCTTGCACCTCATACTGTGCTGTAGTGTATTTGGATTTGATTTGGGTGTATATATATTTTTTCTGTTTACTTTCCATCTGTTTATGTAGTTGGTCATGTGTTTATTGTTATGCTTGCAGAATGCACTCTCTGGATATCACTAAAGACGAAAGCCCAGATTCACCAGATGAAGAGGCGCTCAATGATTTGAGGAATACCTAGTGTGACCAACAGGGTGTCTTTATGCACATTAACCAGGGAATCTACACTTTACCAATCTGTATTGCAGGCTGCCCAATGAAGGAACAGTATTGGAGCTGATATTATAAGAAAATATACTTTTATTAACAGATAAGACAGACACACATTAAACAAATAGCAAATTTTGGCACCAGGGCAACAAACAATGTTCCGCATAAATTACAGCACAATCTAGAAGACTGAGTGAATACACCACAACACTTCACACTATATGGACAGTGCACAAACATACACTGATAAGGTTACGCTGGGTTTCAGACACCACACTCACATGGACACCGCAAACAAATTGCTGTTTATATAGGGAATATTGCACACTGCCCTAAGCCAAGACAACATGAGCACAAATACAGACAGACATTAAACAGACACACACAGAGACAAACGGATATTATGGACGGTAAAACTATGACAGGCTGGCCTCCACTGATGGCGCAGAACAAGACAGTCGTGACGCAGACAGGCTAGATTCCGTCACATAGGTTACACAACACACACAAGTAAACAATGAAACAGTTACAAGTTCAGGAAAAACAGTGGCTGGCTGAACCGACGAAGGCAGTCCTCCTGCAATCAAAAGCATTGATACAATATAATGCTTTGCCAGGTTAAATAGTGGCGTAAGCTATAGATATTCACGCCAAAATTGAGGCATACCTCACTTTAGATGTGAAACTGCAGTCAGCTGGTTACCGTGAGCTGCAGATGCTCTAGTAGCTAACTATGGAAACAATGGCATATAGGAGAAAGTCAGATGCCTGATTTTAAAAGCAACAATTTGTATTGCTACGTAAACACAGCCAATTAACTTACGTTCTTAAAGCCAGTGTGGATGAGATACGAGCTGTAATCACTCGCTTTAGTTTTAACGTAATTGAACCAGTATGGATAGTAAACAAGCTGTATACACTCTCCGATGTCAGCGTAGCTTCTGTCTGGATAATGACAAACAGGAAAGAGTCAGACCTATAAGTACTAGGCTTCGTATTGAAGGAGAAATTTTGGATTACTAACATTTACATGTATTAGAAGTGAATACTAATCTACATTTATTACATAGAAGTGATTAACATTTCATTTTTTTATATTCTTTGTATGCTTTCTATACATTCAATACTGTGCATCAACTTTGCTCTGTCTGTCATTTGCTCTCTCCATGTCATGATTTTCTAATAAAGGTCATGCGACCCCCTTTGTCACGAGTTAAGGGTATTCTGCCTTAGGCAGTAATATTAGGAATATCTCGACAGGAACTAGACTATGGCAAGAGAATGCTGAAGGATGTATATGTATTGTATTTGACCAATTATCTACTTACTTGGAATGACCCCCATGACTTGCGTATGGCGCATGGATCACATGCTATGTCCAAGAAGTGTATATGTATTGTTGTATTTCTGCATGTATGAGGATTTTTGGAAAAGACCATTGTACTCATGTGATTTGTATTACCAATGTAATTAACATGTATAAGATGGGGCTTCGCCCTAGAGAACTTTGAGTTGTGTTACTGGAACATGCTGTTGCTAGTGACCTGCTCCCGGTATCGTGAATAAACCTGAGTGTTGCCTGGATATTTTTGACCACAGTATCAACCAGGGAAAAGGGAGCTAGTAACTTACATTCTTAAAACCAGTGTGGATGTACTAGTCGCTGTGTACTCTCTATCGTAGCGAAGTTTCTGTGCAGCATGCACCGTTTGAGGTTCGTAGTCACGCGCCCCAGGCTGAGCTACAAAACAAACAGTTGGCCAAGTCAAGCACTAACACATGAATACAAGAGTTAAACATAAATAGGAGCTGAACAGTCTAAAAGAAACTTACAATCTCCGCTATGCACCACCGACACACCAACTTCCTGATTCACCGTTTCAAACAGACCGCTCTCCTGTCCTCTATTCAGCTGGCTTATTTAAGCGCTGTACCACCTGGTCTAATCAATTACCACCTGAAAGCAGGGCATCAAGCTGCGTTCCCCATTTCCCCCATCGTACCCGCTACACTAGTAAGTAATGTACATTGTGTTTCATTTAGATCCACTGATTTATACAACCATTCTAAGGTGTTTACATACATGTTTCATTCACAGCATTGCCATGGATGATTTTTGGGCTCATCCAAGTAATTTGGAAGATGAGGACAGCTCCGATGAGGACTTTGTCCCATCTCTTCATTTGAGGTAAATGTCCTTGTTGGTAATAAACAAGGTAGTTGCCTGCTTGTTACACTGATGAATTTATTGATTATGTAATAAATAGATTGATTATGTAATAGTTCATAGGAATTTGATGTGGTGATCAATGTATTCATATTTGGTCTCTTTACACAGAAATGTTGGTGCCAAAACAGACAAGCTTCCTGAAATCAGTGTGGACGAAGCTGTGTTTGATTTTGTTGTAGCTGCTCCTCCTGTAGAGGAATCAGATTCAGAATCTGTTTCGGACCAACAGAGAGTCACTACAGAGGAACACCTGGTTGGTAAATGTGCCAACATTACCTACAATGACAATCTCCTTCTACTTGCTCGGCACCTGAAACTACCCCTCAAGAACTGCAAGCACGTGGACAGACTGTCTGGTGTTCCATGTCCTGGTGTGCCACCATTTCAGGAGACCCTGAAACCTCGGGGGACTGGAGCAGTTTTGGAATGGGTAAGATGGTGCTAGACAATGTGAATTTATATGTAAATTAGATTCGAACCGCCCTCGCACCTAAATAAAAAGGCAGGGGGAGGGTGATTTTTTTGTAGAGTTTGCTGATTGTGGCCATTACAGGTGTGAAGGCTTGCATAGAAATGGCACATTTGGTCGCACATACTGTAGCTGTTATATACCCGTTTTGTTTTGCTTGATTGGTCTTGATGTATTTTTTTCTGCCCTTTACATTAGTTATGCCCCTTCGGACACAGCCAGTGGAAATGGAACTCGCAGCCAACTTTAAAGTTCGGCACGCAGGGTGGGGACTTCATGCTGAGCACAAACATACTTCTGTCTGGCAACAACTACAGAAAAGTAGCTCTGCTTTTCAAGTTCATGGCCATGGGTATGGTAACAGAATCCACATACTACCGTATCCAAGACGCATACTGCATAGAGCCTGTCCAAGAATTCTGGGACAACATCAGGGCAGAAGTCTTGGAGCGGATGCGCCAAAAGGACCATATTGTTGTCCTAGGTGAGGCATACTTTTGTGTCTTCGTAATCAATTATATAGAAATCAATGTTTAGCCAAGACTTATATTCACTCAGACTTTTGATTCTAACACCTTTTATTTCAATATCGGTTGGCTGTAGGGGATGGCCGAATGGACTCTCCTGGTAAGTTCTGAGTGCATATGTTTATTCTGTGTGGTTAAGAACTTGTGCTATGTTTATTCTGTGTGGTTAAAGACTTGTGCTTATGTTTCAGGACACTGTGCTCAATATTGCACATATACAACAATCGAACAAGACTCGCGAGACATCCTCCACATTGTTTCTGTGGACAAAAGGGAGACCAGTCGCAACTCGGTGATAATGGAGAAAGAATGCTTCATTCGCACCATGGATGCTCTGCTCCCGAATGTCAAAATAAAAGAAGTGGTTACTGATGCTCCCCCACAGATCACTGCATTGCTGAGTAAGTAGAACTTATGTGCTGTTACTTGAAGTCATGACTTTCATATTGTAATTGTGTCATAAAGTCTTTTGTTTTTTACAGATCCTGAACGTGGACGATATAAAGCATGGGGTTTACAGCATTCGCTTGACATTTGGCATGCTGCTAAAAGTCTTAGCAAAAGGCTTCGAAAGGTATGTTTCCATCCACACCATCATACTGCCAGGGTACTCTCAACAATGCCATATGGACAAACATTTTACCTGTCACATCATGGCAACAGAAGAGGTTCTTTATAGGTGTGTATTGACACTGCTATTGATGTGCATCGTAATCAGGCTGGAGCAGTGAAGGGGCAGAATCCAATTCAGGTCTGGGCCCGAGACATTGTCAACCACTTTTGGTACTGCAGCAAACAGGCTTCCACAGAGGAGGAATTCAAGGTATGTTTGAGGGTAGAGTATGTGTAGTGTAAAAACAGGTTGTGACAGATTGGGTTTTTAGTTGTATATATTGTACAGGTGACAATTTTTTTATTTTTATCTTTCAGTCGATGTGGGTTGGTGTGATGCATCATGTCCGCAACGAACATTTTTGGGCAACCGGTTGCTGTCAGCATGAGCCGCTGGAGGAAGGCAGTCGAGACAAGCCTTGGATGGAGCAAGGTGACCATATAGGAAAATAAAACTGCACAAATGAATTCCCTACATGACTGCACTCATTTCACTCATAATATAATGTGTTTACAGGTTCAGCAGCTCACCGGGCCCTGGCTGCAATTGTATTTGAGAAGAGATGGCTGAACCTTGTGAGGAAGTTCCTAAACTTAATCATCTGCTCTCGTTTTAGCATTTGCTGTGTTTTTAATTGTGCACTCAAGCAATACTCATTTATTTCCTTATCAAATGAAATATTTGACAGACTGAGCTGAGGTCCTTTTGTACATAAGGAAAGGGTTACAGCAGATTTGTAGACGTGTGGTGAGAGAGATTTTCTAACTTCAATTATTCTGCCTCAAACACACTCACAGGACCACGTCGGATTTGGAGAGTTTCCAAAATCATATTTTGCTCTACGCAGCGAAGCGGATGTCGTACACTCCATTTGTGTACAAGACCAGGACCCTGTTGGCTGCGATTGATTACAATATGCACAATCGACGCGTGCCAGCACTAAACAAGGATGGCCACAAAATGTAAGCTCTTAGTATAAGAATAAAGTGTTTGTTTATATAATTTTTGTTTAAACTTTTGTAAATGAGCATATTACTAACTGACCTTACTCTCTAGGTACAAAAAATCGTACAATAAAAAATCAAAAAACTGGGCTGTGTATACAATCAAGGAGAAGAAGGAATACAAATACATCCCTGACCTCCAGAAGGCCATTCTTGGTAGGAGGCTGAAGAGTGGGACCGGCCTTCCCCGCAAGACCACGCTAAGGCCAGAAGATCCCAGGCGACTTGGTTTGCTTTCCTCTGCAGAGCCATCACCGCCCACGTCGGAGCTCATCCAAAGACATGTGTCACGAGGGGAGTCTACGTCCTCAAACCCCTAGAGAACTGACACTATTCCCTCTTACAACTGTCAATGTGTAAATAGTTGAAATTATGGCAAAGTTTTCTTGAAAATTATATATTTTATTGTACAAATAAACACACATTCAAAAAAAACAATTGTGTCTTAAATTATACAAAAACAAATAAAAAAAGTTGACGTAACTATTTACAATAAAAAATGTGAAATTCAAACATGACGGGTCACTCTAAAACCTGTGTACTGACCCCTTGGGTCAGGAAAGGAGTCTCTAATCTTCCATACGCAACAGCTTGGGATGACCACCCTGTTCCCTATTCCAAGGCGGCCATACTGCCACAGCACAAACTGGCGGTAGGCTGAATGTCTATACTGTCGCTGCTCCTCCCCTGGCTCCTGGTGATCATTTATGGCAAAAATGTCATTCCAAGCTCTACGGGCCAGGCGCAACACCCCCTCGTCTAAGACATAGTATGCCATGTATGCCATCTCACTGATGCAGTGCTCGGGGGGTTGGCGACAGCAGACCTTCTCGATGTCCGTTGCCATATCCCGGCAATGGTCACACACGCACCAGTGAAGTCCTCCTTGGTCAGGGTCTGGTTGCTGGGCTACCTCCGTCAATGATAACAGGTCAAACATCAACCCTGGTAGTCTAGAGAGTACTTTCTCAAGGAGTACGTCCTTCTGGCCAGGCTCCAGAGAATGAATTCTCTCCTACAACACATTACTTGTTTTATTAGATGCACATATTCAGGCAAAAGCTAACAGTAAGATTTATGTGTGTGTGATCATAAACAAACCTTTGTCTCAGCAGTCCTTTTCTCCCGCAGTTCCCTCAGCCTGCTCTGGACATCAGGTTCGAGGTCCTTCTGTCTTGTGCCCCTCCTCGGTGCCCTTGGCCTTGTAGGTTTAGCTCTCGCACTTCCTATCGCCTGAGGGTTGAATTCGGACGAGGCCGAAGTCGAAGTTGAATCCTGTAATGTTGTCATTTGATGAAACATTGTCAGCATCTCATGTAGTCTGTCAGGAGCTAATTTATTACGCTAACTTTTAATGACCCAGTTAAGGAAAATGAATGGTCGTGCATTGTTTATACTTAGGTCAACTAACTCCTTTCTGATCTACACTTGTTCAATAATAAAATGTTAAACACAGTCATTGTAATTGCCAAGTTTAGCTAACGTTATCGTCGTGCAGACAAAGCTAACGTTGCATTCTCGACGGGAGAAAATACGATAACATTAGCTAAACTTGGCAATCACAGTTCCATTGGGGGCTATAAGAATAAGCAGTAACATTTGCTAGCTTCATCCGTACAACCCCTG
Source organism: Alosa pseudoharengus (assembly GCF_046254945.1). Lineage (NCBI taxonomy): Eukaryota > Metazoa > Chordata > Actinopteri > Clupeiformes > Clupeidae > Alosa > Alosa pseudoharengus. The sequence continues at coordinate 269,258 of NW_027468859.1, forward strand.
TTACAGTTTATGGTTGATAACACAATACAAAATGTACATGTCAATGTTCTATGATACTGTGTAATATATTACTCACCTCGGTAGACATTGCTCAACACGAAAAAGTTGACTGGCAACAATTGCTCATCAGCAGCGATAGAAAGGGGGAAGGGGGAGGAGGGTGCCGCAAGTGAGTTTTTTTACGACGGTGTTGTGGAATATACGTCCCAGAGCTGTAGGGGGAGCTCGTTGAGAAAACGTGCAACGACAAAAGTGAAAACCAGCGAAGAAATGGCTAGACTTGCCGAGTTCCCCTTTAATGACAACAGTGAGTCGTGACCTCGGTTTAATGTCTCATCCGAAGGTTAAAGTTTAACTCTGTTAGATTTGAATTGTAATGTACATTTTAATTTAACATCTCTTCTCTATCTTTTGTCTCCCTGTGTGTTAGCTAATGGATGAACAACGGCAGATCCTCGATCAAGGGAACCCCCACTTCCTACCTGAACTAAATACCCGGCGGGCGACCTTTTTTGAGAGGGCACAGTTTTATGGCGTTTTCAAGAAGGTCACACTGTTGGACAAAGGTTATTACAGAACATAACAATTGAGAATCCCACAGACGTATTAATGTTTGTTTAAAAACTGGCAGCAGAAAAACAAATTACTTTTTTGTGTTGTTTTTTAACAGTACAGCAGTCAATCGCCCTGATGAAGGCATTGCCAAACTTATTTCCATCACCTGTGGCTCCACCCAAGAAGTTGGGACATGCAAGTGAGGCTTTGCTTCACATCCTTAAGGTAAGAAAATGTATATGCATAAGAATTTTCACATTTACTTTACCATACAATACAAAAAGTGCATTGTGGTATTTATTTTTCTTTTTGTGTTTGTCAGCCTACAGAAGACCCCAACACCTTTCTACGAGCAAGACCACTCTCCAGCCCGGTCGTTGTTGTCTGTGAAACCAACTGCATACTGGCTATTGGAACCACGCCTGTGTTGACTTTCCCAAAAGAGGATATCGATGCTAGCGTAATGTATCTAATGGCATGCTATTACATCTTTCACCTTACATATCCCAAGTGCGTTGCCACACTCCTGTCTGTGCTGCAGACCGAGGTTCTCCTGGATGCCATCCACGACTAACCTGACTCCGCCAGATGGATTTGCTCCGCATATCCATCTGGGAACTTTTCATTGAAGAACTTTTGGGAAGGGGCGGACATACTGGTTAGCTGATTGGATAAACCATCTGTCTATCACCACCTTTGTTGGTTATCGACGGGCCAAATCAACCAATTAGATGAACAAAGTATTCTTCTAATGCCGTTTAACATACAATTAAGTTAGGTAACGTGACAAACGTTAAGATGTTTTAACTTACCATTTATGAACCTAATCAACGACAATTCCCATCAAGTTTTCACGGTAGGCCCTACACTTCTGAAGATAGTATATTCCTCCATTATGAACTGGAATCAGCCGTGGAGGATGTCTGTGTCGTTCATTCCTCCCAGCTGCATGGCTGAGACTCATGGCTTCACAGTTTACCCAGGAATACTTTCTAATTTGAATAAAACTTGCGCGATAGCTATGCTCATCTCTGTGGATGCCGTCATGTTGTTCGTTGCGTCACACCTCAACCCGCCTCAAAGCCAACGCTGATTGGACGTTCGTTTGGTGAACTGCTCCAAATTTTCTTTAACGGAAAGTATCCAGACTGATCTGCGAGTGAAACCCTGAAGCTCGCGAGATCAGGATGGTCTCACGAGGCTAATCCACGACCAGGACATGACTTCCTCATATAGGAAGGCTATAGGCGAGTGGAAGAAATTCTTAGCTTAAAGTGGAAATGAGCGTGGATAATCTTGTTTTGGCTTGTTTTGAGGCTGTGGCTTTTTTTTTTTTTTTGCCTTACGTGTTTTTTACTTTTTAGTTTGCTGTTAAGTTCAGCTGCATGACCTTCCCAAAAGAGGATATTGATGTTACCACAATGTAAAATGGCATGCATTATCTTTCACCTTAGATATCCTAAGTGTGCACACTTCTGTCTGCGCAAGTTCTCTTGGATACTATCCACAGCCAGGACATGACTTCCTCATGTAGATAGATGCATGTTTTTCACTTTTTAGTTTGCTCTTTTAAAAATCTTCATTGAAGATCATGCGCCGAGCTGGAGTGTTTATTTGGAAAAATCCGATGAGTTTTTACATATCTCCATTTCAAGTCAGAGTACTGTCAGTACGGAAAAAAACTGTTTGGTTTTACCTAGCTCAGCCAGCAGCTAACGCAGACAGGCAGCTACAGTGCTAAACTCTGGGGGCATGTACATGGAGGCTGCCATGCCCCCAGAGTGAGGAGCTGTAGCTGCCTGTCTGTGTTAGCTGCTGGCTGATGCAACTCGAGCTAGGTAAGACCAAACAGTTTTTTTTTTCTTTTCGTATTGACAGTACTCTGTGACTTGAAATGGAGATCTATGTAAAAACTTGTCAGATTTCTCCAATAAAACACTCCAGCTCGGCACATGATCTTCAAAACGTATTAAAAGAGAAGAGCTGTAGCTGCCTGTCTGTGTTAGCTGCTGGCTGATGCAACTCTTGCTAGGTAAAACCGATTGTTTTTGGGGGGCTTTCGTACCGACAGTACTCCTTGACCTCAAAACGGAGAACTATATGAAAACTCGTCGGATTTTTCCTGTAATGGTAAGTTCAGGCTTTTACTGTTTCTACTGTAAAGGAAAAGTTGTACTTGAAAGGCAATAAAGACTTTGAAAAAAATTTAGATTCATGTATTTGTTTAAAGGGACACCAGGCAACGTTTTCGTGTTAATTACTCATCTTCGTAAGTCGGTAGGCTATGGTTAAATGACTCATTACAGGGCGAATGAAGACTCTCTCGCCCGCCCCTACTGCCTGTAGGAAGAATATCCCGCTTGCAAGTTCAGTGTATCGTACCCGGCGACCGAAGCAGTTTCATCCTGCATCCACAGCACAGAGGGAGGCTAACGAAACGCTAGCGATTGTTGCAAACGTGTGTATAATGGCAGAGCCGACGAAGAAGCAGCGAAAACCCTTGACGGAAGATGCAAAGAAAAGGAAAAGAGCTTCAGACCGAGCGAGGGGAGTTTCGTAGAGAAAAAGCATCAGGCTTGCCTGGTGTCCCTTTAACTAAGTACCAAGCCTGATAAATGTTTTTTCTCCCTTAACCCTTTGCAGACCGCACGCTCTAATTTCGGTACCCCAGTACCGATGACGTTCAGCCACTCAGCCATACCCCAACCAATTTTATCAATGAAAACTTCCTAAAAAACGTCACATCATAGGCTTTCTGGCGATATGATTGGTTAAGGGATTTGTGGCGCGAATTTATTTTACTACGTGAAGGAAAAATCAAGAGTTGATGTCTCCCTCCACTAGAGGAAAAACAGCAGGAAGCACTATGCATCGTTGATCTTGACGTCGTCTAAAGGAGAAACTACTGGATCATCTGAGGTAAAAACAAGTCTTTTTATGTTATTACTACTTGTTATCCATGTTATTACTTCAAAATCTTTTTTAAAAGTCATTTTTGCTGGTAATTACACCTTGTATGCATGGCCATAACATAATGCGTGTGTGTTCACTTCAGCTGATATGACAGCTGGTATTTTAGCACACCGTAATCTTTAGTAAACTCATTATTTTCAGTCATTTCTGGGGGGTTACTATATGTCAACCAAGATTACAGACCTACTAGGACTGACATTTTAACGATTTGTTCTATTTTGAAAGATGTTCCTTGCTTGTCAGCTGATACAGAAAACTAGCTAAGTTAGGTAACGTTAGCATCAGAAGAGGCTGCAACATGTCCCGATACAGTTCACTCCAGTGCTTCATGACTGCCAACTTTATGTCAAGTACACCTAATCGGTATTTTATTGTCAAATAAACCTTTCATTCTTTCGTAATATGTATAGCACACTATACAGTTGTTTGTAGCCAAGCTTACTTAGATAGAAACATCTGACATGAATGACAACGTTAATGTTACGTTACCGACGTGAAGACTGTGTTGATCACCGATGGTGTAACGTAAGGATTTTATTCATTGACTGCTGTTTTCATGAATACATGACTGAAGATTTGTTATAAATGTGTCTTAGTATTGTTTAGCTTTTAGGCTGTAAGGTTGGCTGCTACGATTATGAGGTTTTTGGGTGGCTAACTATGATGGGAGCTCATACACCCAAGCCTACTCGTCGACACATTATTTTCTAAGGGGGTGTTTTGTCTTTACGCAACTGCAGTAGCCTATGCACGGTGTGTATGTGTATGCATACGCTGTTTAGATGTTTTCTGTCATCTCCTGACTCATGTTCATGAATCAATGTTTGCTTGTAAGCTGGTAAGCTATGTATGGTTTAGCCAAGGCAATAACACCTAGTGAGCTCTGAGACTAATGTTACCTCTCCAAGCAATATTGGAGTCCTCCAGTGACAATAATACTTTTAGTGAAAAGAGTCATGGTTGGTGGTGATTAAGATTATGTGGAAGTAATGTAAAATAAAACTAAACAACCTATTTACTATCAGACCTGTGATTTTTTGTTATTTTAGATGGAGGGAGAGAAGTATGTGCAACTGAGGTGAAAGCAGTCGATTGCTGATGGCAAACATGACCCCAAGGACCAAGGTGGCATGGACATGGGACATGGATGGGTAGTTTCTGGATGAAGAGGAAGACAATGATGTGCTAGAGGAGGAGAGTAATCTCCCATCATCCTCAGATGGGTAAGCATGTTTGTGTGTGTGTACGTGTTCGCCCAACTGGGCGTATGCACATTTCTGGTTGTGATAAAAGTGTTGCTTATAACAATAATGACAGGGATTATAGTGATAATAGTTTGGTTAGATTTGTAATTCAATTTCTAATTTTCTTATCTGACAATTTCTTTATTTTGAGCTTGGTCAAGTCCCATGTTAGGTAGAAAGCATACACTTTGCCTATCCTTCTAACACAGACAGGGACACCAACTCCAGTAGAATTTACACCTCATCGTCTGCTAGGCTTAGATGGACACACACACACACGCCACAGCTGTGACAACACACACACGGATCTGGTGTTAATGCGGCGTTAGTGTATCACCTTATGTGTAGGGCAAATTATATCAATAATTATATATTGTATCAAATATATGCTGTATGGTTGTTAAATGTATTGAATTTCTTCTAATGTTTTAATTGTTTATATGTGTGAATGTTAATATGAATTGATGCTTTGTTCATCATGTTAAAGTATTTTGTTGATCTTTGTTATACTGTTGTCTTGTCATTCTTGTAGTTCTAATAGTTACTGCTTGTTTGTAAACATATGTTTTGTTATTTACCTGAAGTTGTTGTTCCTGATTATTTAATGAAATTGTTAAAGACTTATCTAAATAAAATGATTTATTTCTTCTTTCGTAAACCTAACACACGTGCCAGTGTCTCTTATTCTTGTTTTCATAGTAGAATGAAGCACACGGAGAAGCAGTTACCATCTGGCTAGTCTTTATTTCAGCCTTTATCTTTCCTCCCCACAATTGATTTTGCCTCTTCAGAGTACAGTAAGACATCCTATATTTAGCTATGCATCTTGTTTTGATGGTAAAACATCTTATATTTGTTACATGACCATTATATCTGTGTATTTTTGGTCAGATGTCAAACCAGGAAAGGAAAACATCCTACTCTTTAAAAATTCTACATGTTACTGCGACTTGCAGTTATGAGTAAATTAATCATAACTTCTGAACCAAAGGTGATAAATTGATTCTGTTTTTTCACTGAGGAGATCACAACACTGTCTATCTTTCACACACTATATCTACAATAGACATTAGGTGAAAAGCAAGATTCATCTTTACAAATGGATATTTTCGTGTTTTTTGATGTTGAATTTTGAAGGTATTGTTTAAAAACAATGTGTGTTACACTCAAATGTATTAATTATGATGTGTACCATTTTAAAGGGCTAGTTCTCCTGATTACAATGGTGGGTATATCTTATCTCTGCCATGTAGCATGGCCACATAATAAGCCTTTTTGTCTCACAAGGGCATCAAGTATGAAAAATCGGAATGTTTCGTGCCGTCTGCAAAGGTCTAATACATTTATCATAACTTTTGAACAAAAGGTGATACATTGATTCTGTTTTCATCACTGAGTAGAGGACAAAATTGTGAATCTCCCATACACTCTAAGTTTTTCTCTATCTACAACAGAAATTGGGGGGAAAATGAGATTAATCTTGACAAACTGATAGTTTTGTGTTTTTTGGGGTTGAATTTTAAAGTTGTCCTCAAAATTATTTTTGATAATTGATGTTCTCCTCAAAATTATTAATTATATTTTATACCATTTGAAAGGGCTATATCTCCTGATTATAATGGTGGGTAAATTATATCTCTGTCATGTAGCATAATCACACAATAAGCCTTTTTGTGCCATAAGGCCATTGAATATGAAAAAATGGAATGTTCGGCGCGGTCTGCAAAGGGTTAAGTGTTAGGGAATTTACTCTTATTTCAAGAATTTTACAGTAGCATTGGATACTAAATTTAAGCGATTTTGTTCTTCATACTAGAATAAATAATTCTTAAATTGTTCTCATTATCTAGGCAAATATACTTGATTGCAGTGTATGTTGCCTAACATAAATCCTTGTTTGGAGCTGATAATACTAGCATATGTTGAATATAAGGTATATTTTCCTATATATCAAGAAAACTATTCTTAAATTTGGTTTGCTTATCTAGACAAATGTACTTGTTTGAAGTTTGGCTGTACTGACTTTAAGATATATTTACTTGCATGAAACCTTATTTGAAGATGATGGCACTAGCATATGCTGATTTTAAGCACATTGTCCTACATATTGAGAAAATAATTCTTAAATATTTTCCTTGAACCAATACAAATCTACTTGTTTTTAGTCTAAACACACTAGTTTTAAGATATCCCTGGGTTTTTAAGGCTAGATATATTCACTTGTTTTTAAAAATCTTGTTAAGTCAAATCTTCCTGTTCTGTTGGCAGATAATTTTGCTTATTTTAAGTAATATATTCCTCATTTTATTACTTTTTTTTCTTATTTTTTAAAGCCGACTTTTTGCCGTGTAAAAGTAGCACCTAAGTCTGGGACAGCTTAAGTCGAGAGGACTCCTAACTCACTAAGACCTATTCATAAACAGCTTTTTTGTGGCATTTTACGTTGCGATGTTTTGAAATGCGTAGCCTATGCGCAACAGGAGCTTCCAATCGCGAGGGAACAATTTTGCATTCATAAAAGGGATGCAATAACACAACAACCAAAACTACTCATTGTTAACATGTAAATGAAGTGTAACGTTTCATTGTGAATCAAATTAAAATGTTCTCCTCTTTGCAAACATAGCCTAGGCATATGGTGACAGATTCATTTAATAAAGTTGCAAAGGTAGGCTACTGCATCAATCCATAGGCCTATGTTTCATTAGGCTACTAGGCTATTTGTTTTGCCTTACTCTTTATTCATTTAGGCTAGGCCTTTTTATTCAGTTATTAATCATCTTCCGTCCTTCGCACTACTTGTGTAGCGCACGCATTCTCCGACCTGTCACCTGTCACTCATCATTGGAAGAGAGGTGTTTGGAATTCCCGCGTTACAATCGTCAGCCAATCAAGGTGGTCACTTCAGTCAAGCTCGTGCATGAGTAATGACGTCATCCATAGCCACGAAGACTCACTCCTAGTTTAGGAGTTGTCTGAAAGGCTTTTTGAATAACTTTTAAGAGAAAACTCCAAGCTAAAATCTTTAAGTGCGATTTAGGAGTAGCCTACTCCTAGTAGTAAGATAAAAGCCTTTGAATAGCCTACGGCCCCAGTTATTCATCATCTTCCGTCCTTGTGTAGCGCACGCATTCTGAGACCTGTCACTCATCATCGTAAGGGAGGTGTTTGGAATCATGCCCGCGTTACAATCATCAGCCAATCAAAGTGGTCACGCTTGCCCATTTACCCAAATTAATGGTCGAATATTACTGATGATCATTGTTATTTAAGAACATGCAGTGTGCGTAGGGTACCAAAAAAATCTTGCTCGTAAAAGAGCATCATAACGCACATTCTGGCGGGTCTGTTATTTACTGTAGGCTGCGCAAACCACAGGCCTTTATTTTGGGCAAGCCTGCATTCATTCATTCATTCATTCAACCTTTATTTATTCTCGGAGGGTCATTGAGGGAAGCCCTCATTTTCAATGAAGCCGAGATTACAGAAGCGAAGCAAAGCGCTCCACAAACAAGACAACATTCAAGGCCTTCTGTTGAAGAATTTTATATAAAGCCTGCGCTAACAGTAATCCTCCTGCCCCTGATAGGCCTACCACAGCTGTGGATAGTGTGGAATGTTCAAGTAATAACACAATCCAATGTGTGTCTCAATTGTCCCCCGCTGACCACCTCACACATTTCTCTAGATTTTGCAACGAACTTACATGACACAATGCCATAAAATATGCCAGTTTTAGGACATAGAATAATGTTTGTAATGATACCAGGTAGGCCAGGTATTGTCGAAGGTGCATGGTGAAGTGAAATTCTTACTTTGGAAAACAAACATTTGCCGATATCATCGCCGATCATCAGAATATTGCAACAGATTCTGTGTTCTGGACTGCAGGTAACTTGTTAAGCCAGTGGTTCTCAAACTTTTATTTCATTCCCCACTTTGATCAAGGGGCATGACTGATGATAGTGGAGATAACGTGTTATCCCGAGGCTTTTGCAAGTCAGCATCTTCGATGGTAGTCTATTAAAAATATAAGTTTTCGATGTCCCAAACGGAGAGCCATACTTTATTGTTTTTAACGATCTCTATGCTACTCACAAAAATGTAGGCATGGGGACATGAAGTAGGCTATCCAATTGTCGTGTGTTAAATTATTGTGTTAATATACGAGCCAGTGGTTTTCAAACATTATGTGTGACTCGGACATCTAACTAAATGCAACAGGCTCATATCGTCCTCGCATTCGCAAAATGAGGACCAGTGTTTTGTCAAATTGCAAATAGCTATTCGTTTTAACTGTTTTTTTATGATAGTATGAAGTGCTTTTTGTATAGGCTACTATCTTAATCTTGGAATATGGGGAGGGAAGTGGCGCGTCTGCAGTCAGCCAAATATGAATGTAATTTTGCGGCATAAAGCAGATGTATTTGTTTATTGTACAGAAAAATAAAAATTACATGTCAAGCAGTCAATTGACTACATTGCAGTCAAGAAGAAGTAGGGCAAATTAAGACACTGTTTTGATTTGCGTAGTTGCGTTACCCCCAACACTGACAATAACATAGACAACAAATTAAGATATTTTTTCGTTTTGTGGAGCGGCACCGGTAGGCTATCAAAAGCAGATTTAAATTTTCGCTACCACCGTGTAGTCAAGCCTTAAGCCATACCCAAGTAGCCTTAATCGAGGTAATGTTTAATTACGATTTATTTTGTTATTGAATTCATAGGCTGGGATTCCTCTCGGTAACAATTACGTTTAAAGGTAGCCTAGTGGCAGAGCGACGCACAGTGGCTGAAAGTGGTACTAAAGCTTCACGCAGCTTCACGCCTCGTAATGCGCGACTGAAGTGGCCATTTGAAAGCGATGCCCACTGTAAGCAGTGTCGGGCCTGGTTAGTACTTGGATGGGAGACCGCCCTGGGAATACCAGGTGCTGTAAGCGTTTTGCTTTTCCATCCACACTAGACTGTTGCAGGCAGAGCGGTTGATGAACGTGTCCGAGTGGTTCAGTAATCGCTTACGGCCATACCACGCTGAGCACGCCCGCTCTCGTCTGATCTCGGAAGCTAAGCAGCGTCGGGCCTGGTTAGTACTTGGATGGGAGACCGCCTGGGAATACTAGGTGCTGTAAGCGTTTTGCTTTTCCATCCACACACCCGCGTGCAGGCAGAGCGGTTGAGGAACGTGTCCGAGTGGTTGAGTAATCACTTACGGCCATACCACGCTGAGCACGCCCACTTTTTGTGAGTTGCAAGGTGAGCTAGTGGTTGCAGTAGAGGGAGAAAGGCTCCCTCATTGTTTGTTTAATTTGTATTTTTTTCATTTGTAGAAATTAGTTAAGTTGAAGTTTAAGTTTAAGTTGAGTTTTTTTCAAAGAGCAAGCCCAGCAGTGTTTTTCCTACTGCTGGGCGGGCAAGTTTGTGTAAGTCCACATGGACCAAACATTTCAACACCGGTGTTTGACGCCACAAAAAGGATTATTGGAAATGAGTGAAACAAAGGACATTGCAGGAAATAATTCAAGAAAAATCACTAAGGATATACAGGCCGAAAATGATAAGGATTCGAGCGAGGAAACAATGACTGAACAAAACGGCATGACTAAGACTGGGACAATAGAACATGTGAGTAAAGAGAAAGATATAGAGGCTACAAACAACATGAATAATGAAATGGTTGATGGACTAATGAGAGATGATGGATTTACAATGGTGGAAAGAGGAAAAAAGAAGTCTTAGCAAGAGATTAATGCGAACAACAAAGTACATGAAAATGAAGTTTTGAATGATAATGAAGATAAACAGATGGATAATATGGTGGAAAGTGAAAGCAGGTTTACCAAGGCTAAAACTGTTGTTGGAAAGAATGTGAATGAAATGAGAGAAAGACATAAAGTGGAATACAAACGTGAATGGACTGTTTTAATCGAAAGTGAATTAATAGATGGACTGAATGTAATGACACTGATAAAAGAAATTGAAAAGATAGTTGGTCATGGGGCACTGCTAGCTCTTCGGCCAAAACTAAATAGACAGTATGAAGCTACCTTTAATTCTGAATCAGCATGTGAAAAAATAGAGGATGGACTGCGTTATGAAGGTCAAGATGTCGGCGTCAAGAGGCTACATAAAGCAGAAGTCTTAGTCTCTTTCCTTCATCTGCCCCCTGATGTGACGGACAAGGAAATACTCGACAGGCTCGTTCGGTGGGGGGTTCTACCTATCCTCCCTGTCAGGCGGCGCTATTACCCGGGCACTAGTGTGGCAGATGGTACACGCTTCTTGAAAGTGAGATTCCCAAAGGAGGTGGTGTCTCTTCCCTACAGTGCACGCTTTGATACAAGAGACGGCCCGCAATATTGCAGGGTTATTCATGACCGACAAATAAAGATATGTCGTCTCTGCATGGACCCGGGACATGTCCTGAGAGATTGTCCAGCTTTTGCATGTAGGGAATGTCTACAACAAGGCCACTATGCCAGGGAGTATGACGCCACCAAATGCCCCGACTGCAGGAGAGTGATGCTCCGCTGCACCTGTGTGTCTTCGGACAGAAACGACGAGGAGGAAGTGCAGCAGATAGAGGACAAGAACATCGAGCAGTCGGGGACAGATGATGAGGGAGGAAGCTCTGAGCCCCCCCTGCATGAAGAGACCGAGAACGAGAGTGTCATGGACACAGACGAGGAGTTACCCTGTGGCCAGCTCCCGTCAAAGCCGGTGGCCTCCCCAGGGAGCATTGGCATAGAGGACATGGACAATGTCGGTAGCGTGGAGCTGGTGGTGGACGCCGGCAAACTGAGGGAGAAATGAGTTAAAAAGTGTGATGAGAAAATTTAATTTGATTGATGTATGGAGAGAAAAAACATTTGGGTAAAAGGGAGTAGAGTACAGATTGTAAAAGATAAAGTAAAGCAGAGTCGAATTGATTTTGTTTTAACTAAAAAAGAAATGATCACTTATGTTAAAGGTCACATTCACTGGGAAACCGTTTAATACTTGTTACTTTCGAAATACTATAGCTCACTCCAAGTTGCCTATCCTAGCGTTCATGGTCTTCGGAAAAACCTTTCTCCGAGTGAAAACATCATCATTCCGCGTCATTCACGTCACTTAATGTGTGAGTCAGAGGTCGGAAACTGGGGCTAGATTTTGCTAACAGAGTTGCCCAGTTAGAGGCTCGTCATCACTTTTGTCGTCACGTTGTAGTTCCTTGTAGTCCATGTGGCCTTTCATGTCCAACAGTTTTAATGTGAACTTGGGAATTTGCCCTTTTTATCACTTGAAAGCTGCATATCTTTCTTTCACGAGCATCTTACACTATATTTTAAGCAAATACAGTTGTTTGTTTAGGATTAGTGAGTGTATGTTTTAACCTTTGTTGTGGCATCCGTGTTTGTCACACATTCCGATGGCAAAGCACATGAACACTTGCTGTCGGAAAAACAAAGTAGCCATGGGGGCGGTCCTTGTCATTCCGAGGTGCTCTGAATGCACCATATGTATGCTGCACGTGAAAATGATCTTCTACCCCCATTGCCCGCATTAGCCAATGAAAGAAAATACACAAAACAAGCGAATCAGAAAGAGCCCTTCCCAATGACGCCGAAGGGAAACTGACTATTCATGGCCTCGCCCACCTTGGCTTGTGACCGCCTACAGGAAGACTGGAAGAATTTGCGGCTAGGGGATTGTCTCTCTGCAGCTAGTAGGAGCTAACAGCAAGTTGCCAACATGGCGGGGAAAAAATCGTGCCTGTTTTATTTCTGGCAATAACACATCAAATGTTGCATGTCTTGCCTTAGAAACATGAGTTGAGGAAGAAATGGTTCGGATTTATCGTTGGAACACCACCATCGAAGTAGTGCAACATTAGTTCTGTGTTCCAATCATTTCGACCACACTCACTGCCTTAGAAAGTGGTTTTGCATCAATGTTCTGAAAACCTGGTTCTGTACCGTCATGACGATCACACCACCAGTTCACAGGCTGTAAGTACAAACAAACTTTTCCACCTAACGTCTATTACAAAATAGCATGTTCATATTCTTCACGTTAGCATGCATGAAAAGGGCACAAGCTAGGCTTAGGCTAGCCTATATTACAGGAAGCTACACCAGGCACGTAACTGAAGTGTTCTGTTCGCGACGTGTAAAATCAGAGAATGTCTAATAGGAAGGGCTCTGGTAAAATCCATTAGAGGAATGGTCTATTTTCCCGAACGTAGCTTACAGGCCACTAACACGCCAGGTGTAGCTACTTCCATTGATTAGGCCTATTGGAAGCTAATTGTTGCAGTACATAACGCGAACGGAATGCTTCAGTTACGTGCCTGGTGTAGCACAAACTGACCACACTACCCAGAGATTTACACTATAGCTTGTTGAACCTATAATCTTCTAACCTAAGCGTTAAAACACAAATAATAATATTAGCAACAATATTTTATGCTCAACTAAGTACGGGTATTGTTCTAGTCTAAACAGGGAAAATCAAAAACACAATACCCCTGCACTATTAGGCTAAGTTGCTATCACTAGAGCTCAGGTATTTACACTTCAGTCTAATTTATGTCTTCTTGCCATTATTGCATTGACATCCAATGATGTTTTGTTTGATTACTTGCTGTTTACTTAGAGTTTTGTATGTCTTCCAGAGCACATCCTCATGTCAGGCTACACAGCTTTCTAGCCTACATTAGGTCATCACGTTAGATTAGAAGCAAAGGTTTGTGATCTAACTTTTATTGTTGTGCTAGTTAGTTTCTAGAAGTCTTTTTCTAGTAGGCTAATACAGGTTCTTATGTGCTCGTCAATGTTTTGGAAAGTCGATTCATGGGTTTCTTCAGGTCACTTTCCACAGGTGTATAAAATCAAGCACCTCGATTATGAATGCAGACTGCATGGTGCTTGATTAATACACCTGTGTAAATGGACCTGATGAAACCAATGAATTGCATAACAAATAGAATTGATATTACCGAATGTCTTCTTGTAGGTGTGCTACTTAGTACATCATACACCTTACCACAGTCACTAAAATATTTTTGTTTCCATTGTGCCAGTACAGTTTTGTGAGATAGTGAATGTCCTGTGTACTTTTAGTATCTTGTAACTTGACAGTAATACACATTTATTTACTTTAGGTACCCAAACAGAATACTTCATGAAAAGTATGAGTATTGATACAAGCACTTCGGATACACCATGGGCATGGGGGCCTGCTACCTCTACTGCCATCAAGCCTGTTCATCCAAGGCCAGCTAGAAGACCTCGGGTTGATCAAGAGGAGGAGGATGAAAGCGACATCTCCACAATAACACCTGATGGCTCCACCTATGGCCCAGCGCAATCAAAGAGCAATGTAATAAAATCATCACAGCCAATGAATGTGTTTTGTGTGTTGTCCCTTCGGATCCCCAGGACAATACAAGCCGAAACAACAACTCAGACCTTTTTCCCTAAATAATCCCAGCACCATCTTACAAAGGATCTGTAGGCCAGATGTCTGCATCGTCTGGCAAAAAGAGGACATTGTTAATTCTGTGCATAGTTTGGATGTTCTTGTTTTGTGTTTGCATTATTACTATTCGTCAGTGTTTCATGGACCACCTAGCAAAAAACAAAAAAACAGTAGACCTACTTCAACAGTATATTACACAATAGGCCTTCTTACTGAACCACCTTGCTTATTGTCTTTGGACCTTGCTTATGGTGTCAGAGGATTCATATGATTTAAACTGGCATAGGTTACATCAGTGTTGCAGAACTGTTTGGATTTACATACAAGTTGGTTCAATATTGCAAACAACTCATCTATTATATTTTACCACATCTACTTGTGGAACATTTGAGATAGCTTGCGGACCACACTTTGAGTACCACTGCTGTATGTAAATATAATAATAGAAAATTGACCTGTTTTGTATATTTGTTTTAGGAGTTTCATCAGTTTTTGTCCCTTTTAAGCTAAAGGTTTATCTTACCTTTCATATCTTCTGTCTCACAGAGGGCCATAGTCGTCATAGTCGAATGTTTAGTGCATTTTGAAGGGAGTACATTATGCTAAGGCAGACTGGTTCTAATCCTGGGTACAGGGTCATACAGACAACAGGGGTACTGGTGTTGCCCATTTTTCTAACCACATGAGCAATCCCCTTACGAAAAAGTAGTATAGGAATCTTATAGTATTTGGGACAAAATATTATAGTAATCTTATAGGAATAATTGGGACATACTGTAGAAGTACTACTAATAACTATAATATCCTGTAACCGCTATAGTTTTTCTATAGTAGTCTTATAGTACCTATAGTATGTCCAAATACTATAGTATTCCTATAAGATTACTGTAATATTTAGTCCCAAAATAGATTCCTATAGTAGGCTACTTTTTCTGTCATACGTGACGGAAAACAACTTGAGTAGGCTAACCTCTGCCAATGTCAGGCTATCAAAGCCATAGTTCTCATTACCGGAGAAGTCTTGCAGCACACATTCTCTGCACATTCTGGTACAATTCCAGCAAAATATAGCTAGGTAGGCGTGTTTGCATTTAGATCTATATATATATTGGGCTATGACCAAGTGGTCTTTCAATGATAGTATCATGGAATTCAAACCATAACTATCTAGCTATTCCGATAGCATTAGCAGGCTAGGTCAGTGGCTGAACTGCATAGGGTGCTTACCTGTGTTGTGAAGTAAAATATCTACTAGGAAGATTGCAAAGACTTTTGACTGTGTAAAGAAATAGGTCTTTATTTTAAAACGTTTCCAACTGTTTATTACTTGAAAGCAAGATGACGATTGTCACAAACATTTACCTCTTTTAGGAGAAATTTTAAGCTGACAGGCAATTGTTACCATTCTATTAAACCAACGTTCACCGACAAACGATCAGGAAGCGGTTCTTCTTCCTACTCGGATACTAGGATCAAACACATGAAGTTGTATCTCCGAAGACATTTTGTGCAACAGTTTTGACTCGAGTTTTAGCCAGGTTTTAGCACTGTAAAGTTGAATATGGAGCATAGCACAGGCAGAATCGGATGAGGACGCACTGGAGGAAGCGTCACAGTACTGTTAGCCAATCAGAGGTGAATTCATTAGCATGTCATTAATATTCATGACTAGAGGCAAAATCCAGTCGTTCCTCCCCGCCCACCTTCCCCACCAAACTAGAACAGCATGAAACAGACGCAGGACAGCATTTTTTTCACCAAAACCGGCTCACAGGGCATTCATCAATACTACAGACCACTGCAAAATTAATGAAAAAACGATGAGATGAGACCTTTAAAAGAATTCAGTATAAAAATTTTAGTTTTAGCGATCATAATTATATAAACATGGATTTAGACTTTAGCAATATAGAGCAGGGGACAGGTTTGTGGCATTTGAACACTGAGGTTTTAAAAGATAACTTTTATAGGATGGAGGTGGAGAGCCTAATAACTGAGGTTTTAAAAGATAACTTTTATAGGATGGAGGTGGAGAGCCTAATAAAGGGAAGTGTGAATGAAATTGATATGTATCAGAATTGTGTTGGAGTATGGTGGGATAATTTGAAATATGACATTAAAAAGTAAAACAATAGATTTTTGTAGAAAATGAAAAAAGAATAGAAAGGAGGAGGTTAAAAGACGTCTAGAGGAAGAACTGGCACAAGTGGCTGTTAATAAAGAAGATGTAAATGAGATATTGGAATTGGAAGAGAGTTTAAAAAAGATAGAGGAGAGCAAATGCAAAGGGGCAATGATAAGAAGCTGAGCGAATTATATGGTGGAGGGGGAGAAATGTACGAGATTCTTTTTTGATTTGGAGAAAAGTAGACAAAAATCAGAAGAAATAAGAAGTATCAAAGATAATGAAGGGAATAGTATTAATGATAAAGCATTTTAAAAAGAGTATTTATTTTTTATGAAAATCTTTTTAACCCTCATGTCAATTTGACCCCAAGCAACGTTTAACATCATAAAATTGTACATTGTACATTGATGTTCCTTGGGGTCAGTTTGACCCCAGCTGTATGAAACATAGGATACATGAATATTTGACACATTATGGATATTATTATTTGAATAGTATGAGAACATATTGTTATTATCATTATTACATACACAAGTACATATTACATATAAGTCAAAAGGGGAAGCAACAGCAAGCCTTTGGGCTGCTGACACAGGATGGGCAATATTGCCAGCCAGGGTTCCAAGGTTCAAGGGTTAAAGGGTGTGATAAAAATAATCTACAAAAGTAAAGGTGACAAAGAAAAAATGGAAAATTTTAAACCAGTTAGCCTTTTAAATTGTGATGATAAGATTTTAGCAAAGTTGCTGGCAAATAGACTGAAGAAGGTTTTACCCACAGTCATTCAAACCAATCAGGCATATGCTGTACTGGGTAGAGACATCTCAGACACAATAAATTCCGTAAGAGACAAGATATGGTTCATGGACAGAGAAAAAAGAAGTGGGTTTGTTGTTAATATACAGTGGGCATCGCTTTCAAATGACCACTTCAGTCGCGCATTACGAGGCGTGAAGCTGCGTGAAGCTTTAGTACCACTTTCAGCCACTGTGCGTCGCTCTGCCTGCCGCCCCTTCTGAAAAATACGGAGGCTACCATTAAACATAATTGTTGCCGAGAGTAATCCCAGCCTACATACTCAATAACGAAATAAATCATGCATAATTAAACATTACCTTGATTTAGGCTACTTGGGTATGGCTTAACGCTTGACTACACGGTGGTAACGAAAATCGAAATTTGCTGTCTACATTATTGTCAGTGTTGGGGTTAACACAACTACGCAAATCAAAACAGTGTCTTGTGTGATAATTGAGCCAGTAGAGAAATAACTGTTCAGAATTAATCTGTAGCCTTGGGTAGGCTTTTGCAGAAAACAATGTTGTTGCCGATTTAATACTATCTGGCAACGTTTTTAACAGGCTACGCAATAGAGGCTTAGACAACTATGACCCAGGGTTTCCGTTGTCCGGTAATTACCAGACATTGGCTGGAAAAAAAATGAAATGTCCGACAAAATTAAATCTCTCCGGTCAAATTGTCCGATTGAAATTGGCTAATAATCCCGTCCCCTAACGCAATCTGAATTTGAGAATAAGACTTAATATGTAAGCCTATATTATACGTCCTCTGGCTATGTTTTTGAATGAACAGGCTCTACCGTTTGAAAAGTAAGCTATTAAACAACACGCATAGCCTATGCTGCATTTCAAATAGGAAGCGCACGCTTAAAACGACCATGTTAAACAACGAACAAATGAGTGAGGCGGTTCAAACATGGCCAGGCCCAGGCAGACTAGACTTAAACGTTTTTTCAGAGGCCAGACGTGATGGATGATGATAAATTGGTAACGTCTGAAGCCTCAGATGTCCGGTCAACTCCACCACCACCAGATAAAAAGCAGAAGTGTCGGGCGTATCTGTCGGAATCAGTGACATTGGAATTGCGGGGGGTGCGGCCGCTCCAAGACACTCCAAGTCATTCTCCGTGTATACTGGACATGCAAAGTGTTCTTTACCCAAAGCATACAGTAGGCCTATGCGTTTTCTGTCTATGATCTGCAGGGTACTGGTCCGCGGATCATTTCTGGAACAATTAAATGGTATCATTGAATCGCGGCCTAAAGAAAAAGAAACTAAACATTTCCCAGAATATGAAACATTTCTTTAGCCTGGCGGGCCATCTTATATCATTGAAATGTATAGTCTGGCATCGAACCATTCACCTCGCTTAATCCAAGGGGCGGGCAGAAAATTGTCTTTCAAACTGCCTAGGCATGCAATAGGCCAGCGCTACGACCATATCCGTATCCGGTCGGCAAAACGACAAATACATCCTTCTTCGAAAGGAATGACTTAAGTGCATTGTGTTGCTCAACTTCAAAGAAAAGCACAAGTCCAACTTCTCCAAAGTTGACGCCAACGCCGATTCAAACAACCGCTCTTCGTTCGCCATAGCCACCTTCCTTGTTGTTCACCGTCGCAGGACTGTCGTTATCCTGTTAAGCCCGCCTTAAGACTCTCTAACAAAATAGAGCGCTGTGATTGGATGAGGTCCACGGCGTCAGCCAATAGAAATCCCTATGGTTTGATACTAGATGTACAGGCTGAGCAAATTAATTTGCCGCCGCTAGGGTGCGTCTAGATTTCTAGGCTAACATTTGTTCATTTATTGTTATCAAATAAAGAGGCATAGCATTAGGGGGTAGTGGTGTGAGCGCTCATTATTGTGTGTGCGCATCTGTGTAAGTTAAACAGTCACCACTGAAGATAACGTGGGTAGCAGCAACAAACAACGTCGCCTTTTTAAAACAACGAACGAAGCGGACTCTTGCTGTCCATGAAAAGATACTGGCTAGATCTTGTTAGGCATGTTTAAGTTAGGCTAATGAACATGTTGCATTCTATACAGCCTGATAATGTCATTCTTTAAGCTACATAGCCTGTCTCCAGTTTTCCTCAATTTGACTAATTAAGAAGCGATAATAGGATATTTGACCGGCATATCATCAAAATGTCCGGAAAACGAAACCGACCGGCACCATTTTTTTCTAGCGGAAACTCTGCTATGACCCACGTTTTGGTTTCGTAAATTAATTTGCCCTACTTCTTGACTGCAATGTAGTCAATTGACTGCTTGACATGTCATTTTTATATTTCTGAACAATAAACAAATACATCTGCTTTATGCTGCAGAATTACATTCCTATTTGGCTGACTTCTGCAGACGCGCAAAAAAACACTGTTAAACATTTTCCAGTCTCTCCACCCCCATGAACTGTGAGAACACCACCTGTGTGGCTGCAAATGCAGGTACAATGTGGAGGACTAAGTTGACCCGGCTGAGTTTGGCTAGGCCATCCTTAAAAATATTTTCGTTTGCCGTAACCCGACCGATCATGTCAATTTAGAACCGACCCAAATATTAATTTTTTCCCAAGAAGGGAGATCCAAGGTCTAACAGGAGACCTTTGAGACTCTGAAGAAGACACATGGGATCGAAACGTTAGTCAGTTTGCACTAATAAAAAAAAAAACGTTAAAGAATTGAGTGCTCCGGTCCTGCTCCTTGGCTCCTGTTAGACCTTGGATCTCCCTTCTTGACTTCTACGTCCTGTTCCGCGAGCACCAACCAGGCTGAAGCGCAAGTGACCCCTTCTAACATTTATTTTTTCCCCTTTTTGTCCGACCGACTTGCCTGTTCCGGTTGTAAACTTGCGTTAAGACCGACTGATTTTTTTTTACTCTAAACAACCAATACAAATAAAATACTATTTATTTTAGTAGGCCTAAGTATTGTGAATATAAATTGCCTACATACAAACGTAGGCTCTCTTAAATAAAACCCTGTGGCGTCATCTCTACACCATTGGTTTACATGTCACACTATGGCCTACGCTTCGTTTCATTCACAAACATCTCGACTCAACGCTTATTACTTGGCACGAAGCTCTGGAAGAACTGTGCCCAGATCTTTTCCCATTCTTTCTCCCCTCTAGTCTAACGGTGACCGTGTTGAAGAATTGAAATTGGTTGTGGTCTATTCAGCATTTTTCATAATATGGGCTTAGCCCAGATTCGAACTCTTGGACAGGGGACTGATAACTGCTGCGTAAGGGTGGCTGTCATCAGCCGGCCTTAACGCACTGCGCCACAGAATTGACGGCGTGGATGAATAGGGATAAATAACAATAGAGTACACAACTGTTTCACCAGCACATTTAAATGACTTGACTAAAACCGTGCATAACTGGAGGTACACCTGTTATCTGAGCAGTCTGTATGTCCTCATTTTGCGAATGCGAGGACGATATGTAGCTCCTAAATGGTGAATTTAGGAGCAACTCCTAAAAATAATGGGCGTGTCACTCCTAACTTTAGGACTCCTAATTTTTTTCACGTCGCAATGTTTTGAAATGCGTATGCGGCTACAGGAGCTTCCAATCGCGAGGGAACAATTTTGCATTGTAGGCATAAAAGGGATGCAATAACGCCACCAACAACAACCAAAACTACTCGTTGTCAACATGTAAATTAAATGTTACATTTCATTGTGAATCAAATTAAAATGTTCTCCTCTTTGCAAATGTGGGCATAGGCTATGGTGACAGGTTAATTTGCGATTCTTCCAGAACTTAGTGCCAAGTAAAAGCGTTGTCGAGATGTTTGTGTGAATGAAACGAAGCGTATAGGCCAGGGGGGTGGGCAACTAATTTCCCCAAGGGGCCACATGACAAACTGTTGACGAGGGCCGGACCCAAAATACCGAACTCAAGTCTGAACTCAATTCTGTCCAATTCTATTCTGTTCTTGTATAACATTAAGTAAATCATATGGTTTTGTTTACTACTCGTAAGAACAGATGAAAATGTGAGGGAGACAAAGGAAAAACAGCAGTAGGCTATTTAATCTATGTCCAGTATTTAATCCTCATTCTCGGAAATGATTTTTTGACATTTTTTTTTTTTTCAGTTTTCAAAGACTGATATAAAAAAGTACTACAATATCTATATAATTAGGCTAGGCCATGAAAATGTGAAGGAGTCAGTACAACCATAGGCCTGTGCCACCATTTCATCAACACTCAGCAATATTTCAACTCGACCTGTGTGTTGAGCCGGCTGCTTCAAGCAACCTGTGGGTAGTAGCATCATACTAGTTCGCTAACATAAGCTTTGCAAATAAACTCAGACATATTTTGGTTACAATGACGGGGTTATCCAAATGTAAACTATCTATCTGCCAGTAACGTTTTGAAATTAACACTTCGTATCGCCAACAAACAGCAGGAGTTTGTTCTGACAACCTTTGCGGTGGTGAGCGACGCAGACATAAGACACACAAAACTTTGAAAGGTTTACGCCGACTTAAAGGCAACTGCATTGTGTCGACGCAGAAGCATAAATTCTATTCACCAGCACAATTCAGTGAGGGTGTTTACATCGTATGCATCCACGCACAAATGTATGGGCGTACAAATAGCAGTCGCTTTCAAAATAAAAGCAACGATATTGATTTGCGTGCATTATCTCTATGCTAGGCTCTTGACTATTTGTTCTTTCACGGACCTTAAGCGGGCCGGTCAGGGAAAGCCCATGGGCCGGATGTGGCCCGCGGGCCGTATGTTGCCCATGTATGGTATAGGCCATAGTGTGACATGCGTAAACCAATGGTGTAGAGATGACGCCACAGGGTTTTATTTAAGAGAGCCTACGTTTGTATGTAGGCAATTTATATTCACAATACTTAGGCCTACTAAAATAAATAGTATTTTATTTGTATTGGTTGTTTAGAGTATTAAAAAAAATCGGTCGGTCTTAACGCAAGTTTACAACCGGCAAGTCGGTCCGACTAAAAGGGGAAAAAAATTCATATTTGGGTCGGTTCTAAATTGACAGGGTCGGTCGGGTTACGGCAAACGAAAATATTTTTAGGGATGGCCCTATCACTGAGCAAGTCAAAATATTTTGCTAGGTCCACTTTCAGATTTGTACATCATGAACATCATGTCTAACCATCATCGACACATGGGAAATATAATGCTAAATGAAATAACTTGTGAACAAGCAATAACTTTCCAAGACAATATTAAACTATTAAGCCGAGCTAAATTCACAATCGCACTCAGTGCAGAGTCGTTTTATTTCGCAAAGCAATTCACAGGGTGTCCGCGCGGTAGTAAAAGGTAGTAAAAAGAATCTACCAAAATTAAGGCCCTTGAAAGGTAGTAAAAGGTAATAAATGCAATTTCACTTGGTAGTAAATTTTTCATCACCACATTTACATGTTTGCTTAATATTTGTGTCTACATGTTTTAACTTAATCTTGCCTAATTAAAAAATATATACGTGCTAACAAGACCTGAGTGAGTCGGAGTTGATAGCAATGACGTAGAAGTAAACTGTGTAGAGTTCCGTGGTTGACAGCCTATCAGCGACGCCAACAACATTTTCGCCTTTTTGCCTCAGCTGATATTACAGGGATGCAAACAGCGCGCTTTTCGGTGCCTCCTTCACGTTCCTTTGGGCGACTTATATGAATCGTGCAGATCCGATGAGTTTTTTAGGGGCGGGGATGCAGGAATAACCTGACTCTCGCCAGATGAATTTCGTTCTGCCTAGCTCCACTCATCCATCTGGAACCAATCCATTGGAGTGCTGCTTCAGAAGGCTGGGCCTAATCAAAAAATGCTTGCATATGATTGAATAAGCCACTTGTCCGTCATCTATTAGGGCCCACTGGTTAGCACTCTGGACTTGTAATCGGAGGGTTGCCGGTTCGAGCCCCGACCAGTGGGCCGCGGCTGAAGTGCCCTTGAGCAAGGCACCTACTGTAACCCCTCACTGCTCCCCGAGCGCCGCCGTTGTAGCAGGCAGCTCACTGCGCCGGGATTAGTGTGTGCTTCACCTCACTGTGTGTTCACTGTGTGCTGTTTGTGTTTCACTAATTCACCGATTGGGTTAAATACAGAGACCAAATTTCCCTCACGGGATCAAAAAAGTATATATTCTTATACTTATTGACGTGCTACTTCAACCACTCACATCGAAGCCAACCCGTGACACTGATAACAGTCTCACAGTCGCTTCTACGCTATGTCACATCTATGAAAGTTGGATGTTGTGCTTCTGGAGGATGGAGCCCAGGGGCAGCATGTAGAGGGAGAAGAACAGGGGGCCTAGAATGGACCTACAAAAAAACATTGTCGTTGACAATGACAATACTTAATGATCACAATTAGAAATTATTAGTGCACCTAATATTTATAGGTAGCAAGTAGTAAGTGGTGCTTTGCACCCTCCCCCCCCCCCAAAAAAAAAATCGGCTGCTGCTTGATGTCGTGTTGGTAGTAAAAAATATTGTGGAGGTAGTAAAAAGTAGTAAATTCAACTCTATGATTCCTGCATATACCCTGATATTGCCCTATGCAACACTTACATTGACCATGGTATAAGTTGAAGAGCTCAATTTGTTTCCAAATGAGGAGTGATGGGTGGGACGCAGATGGCTGATTTCCACCCAAGCCCCCTTCTGAAAGGTACCCATGGCTGCCTCCCTCCACAGCATCACCGTCACGGACATTTCTCCCTGGGCCATCTCCAGGTCAGTGATAGGGATCCCCTGGGCCATCTCAAGGTCAGTGATAGGGATCCCCTGGGCCATCTCCAGGTCAGTGATGGGGATCCCCTGTCCCTTAAATCGGACCTCTTTTGGGCCAGATATCTGAAACATAAAGTCATGCTTTCACCTTGTGCTATAAACTTTGGCTCAAATGCATGAAAATGGGAGGCCTACGTGGATTTAACTGAAAACGCAGCCATAATTTACACTCAGAATAGAACCTTAAGAACAATTAAGTTAATTTGGTGTCTACCCATTAGTCTACAGTCTTATTGAAGTTAACTAGCGTTTAAGCTGGAATGTTAAGTATAAGTATATATACTCTTTTGATCCTGTGAGGGAAATTTGGTATCTGCATTTATCCCAATCCGTGCATTACTGAAACACACAGCACACAGTGAGGTTAAGCACACACTAATCCCGGCACAGTGAGCTGCCTGCAACAACAGCGGCGCTCGGGGAGCAGTTAGGGGTTAGGTGCCTTGCTCAAGGGCACTTCAGCCGTGCCTACTGGTCGGGGTTCGAACCGGCAACCCTCCGGTTACAGGTCCGAAGTGCTAACCAGTAGGCCCCAGTATATTATAATAATATGTTAATAGATAACTCACTGATTCTATTTTACCACGTAGAGTGATATAACCAGTGACGCACTGGGTATCTTTAATTTGCACATTCTCAAGCGATGGGGACACAGGACTGCTTCTGCTTGCTTTATGACGTCAGGGCTGGCGTCCAAACCGTAGGATCTAAAGGCAACCGTATCATCGTTGAAGTATGCTCGATCATCTTTAACAATCAAGCGCTTGAACATATATACTTGGCTACAGAGTACTCTTTCTGACTTGCCTTCTGGGAGAGTAAGAGCGTATATACTCTTCCCATCTGAGAGCGCGCGTCGCTCAACTGTTTGCCAATCAGCGGTCACTGTATCCCCAAATTGATAATTGCAGGCAACTCTTCTTGAAGTGGCCTCCACACACTTCAGCCTGATGGGGAGCCTGTCGTATGGCCCAACTCTGTTTTTTTTCTCCATCTACAAGAAAACACATAGCCTAATTAATGAATGTGTAGATTAATTTCAAATTATGGTCAAATAGTTACCAAACCAAACTACCAAACGAAGAGGACATTACAGGAGGTCATGGGATACCCTAGCCCACAGTAAATTGAACAAAGGGAGACCAGAACGCAGGTATTGTAAGCAATCATTGAACCATATTACACTATGTTGAAGACTACCGCGATGTAAATCAAATAAAACAAACGCATATTTACGTCTATGTATGCTAATTAAATTGATTGTAATTGTAGCCGTCTAAGAATGCTTAGATTTTGTCACAGCATTGCAGCAAGTTGAATAGCCTACGCTAATTTAGGCTAGCCTAAATTAATGGCGCATCTCGTGCGTATGGCTACTTAAATAAGTGGTTTGGTTGATACGGTTGTGCAAGATTGTCATATTTAGGCAAGGCTAGCTGTGTATAGGTTAGATGTATACAGGCTATTACTGGAAGTTCGAAAACTGAGGAGAAGGGGGTTAATTGTGTCACACTATAATGTTAGGAATTAGCCTAAAACCAGTCGAGTTATAGCAAGTTCCGAATTTTAAAGTGGTGATGTAGCCTAGTCTAGATCCTACAAAGTCACAATAAGGGGAACTTAACTTAGATTTGATCTGATAATGATAAATGTCCGACCGTCTTAGAGATATTCAAAAGACCAGAAAACAATGTTAAGGCATTTGTGGAGAAGAAGAATGGTTCCTGTGTTTTCTTCCTACACCTCACGGTAAGCTATTTCGTTGCTCTGATTGGTTAGGTCTATCCAATTGAGTGCAGAGGCATTCCCCCCCTGTATCGGTTGAAACACGCCCCATAATTATGTCCCAATTGAGCAGTATCAGACTCATATTCTGACTAGAATTGAGTATGACTACGTCAGGCTAGCATGCAAGGTTAGAATGCTAACTTTTGCTGAATTTAGGAGAAATATACAGGCGCGAGTAGACACAATATAATTAAATAAACACCTAAATGTATAAATCTGACTTTTTTGTTGTAGTAGTGTGATAGAATACATGCTAAGGTAACAGACTAGCTCAAAATCTCGAAATTGACCAGTGCATGAAAAAACAATGTTTTCACCTGCCGTGTCTCACCTTAAATGCAAGTTATTTGACAAGGCCACATGTTTCACTTACACACAGTATGTTAAGAAGTGGACAGTCAGTGTTATAACCACATAAAAACATACCACGTTTTCTGCCAGAATTGGGAGTTTTACGGAGAATGACATGCCTCCCTGACTTTCAGGACTTTCCTCTGTCTTCGACATTGCTTCTGGGGCTGGCATGTCGGCATCACTGAAAGCACTTCTATCTGGCACTTTCGTTGATGCTCCATCTGTAAAAGGAAAAAAAGATTGGGAATTGTAATTGGCAGTATTGTACTGTTTCCAGCATATTGTAATGATTTAGAGTATACCCTTACCATCACCAAACAGGCATATTCTGCCAGTTATTCCGATCGCAATATAAGTACTTGATCCCGTGAGGTAAATTTGGTCTGCATTT
Organism: Alosa pseudoharengus; assembly: GCF_046254945.1. Lineage (NCBI taxonomy): Eukaryota > Metazoa > Chordata > Actinopteri > Clupeiformes > Clupeidae > Alosa > Alosa pseudoharengus. The sequence continues at coordinate 295,753 of NW_027468859.1, forward strand.
ATCCCAATCCGTGAATTAGTGAAACACACTCGGCAGACAGTGAACACACAGTGAGGTGAAGCTCGGGGAGCAGTGAGGGCTTAGTCGAAGCGCTAACCAGTAGGCCACGGCTGCTTTCCCCTTAGAGAGGCGACACATTTTCTTGGAAAAGGCATGTTAATTATGTAAGTGATACACTAGGTGCAGCATGGACATATAATGCACATCCTTCAGCATGGACATATAATACACATCCTTCAGCATGGACATATAATGCATATAATCCTTCAGCTGGCAGAGGAAATGTTGTGAATTAGAGCTCTTTGTTCAGTTGCTTAGCCATGGATGTATTGAGCATGCCTGTGAATTCTGGGAGAAGATCCAAACTTTTTCAAGATCCAAGTTTTTCTTCTGGTCCCCTTGGTGGAACCTGTCGTATAGTGGGAACCGATGGGATGTTCCTGTAATGGGATGTGGACGCCTCACTCCCATATCCACCACTGGTGTACTCTACAGGCCCAAGTTGTTGAATTTTCTCAATCCAAGTAAAAGACAGCTGAAGTTTCTTCTGCTCAGCCATTCTAATGTTGTGCAAGGTGGCCGCATAGTCTGCCATCTGAGGGCTGGAAAAACTCCTGTTTGGTTCTACTATTTGTGTGTTGTGCTATTCTCCCAGCAACGTCGGAAATGTAGATGGTGGACGGAGTATGCAGGCTCAACAGGGCATCTGCATGGTCTCTTACAGACTTGTCACCAAAGTGGAGAGCAGTAGTACACCACCGAATGCATACACCCAGCATGCAAGACTCCACCTAAAGTACAATAGATTAGTATTAGTGTTGCTTTAATTTGGCATGTCTAATAGTCATCGTTGTTGATATCCTTACCGCCTGTCTTTTGTAGCTTCATAAACATTTTGGGATAGATGTCTTTGTAAAGAAGCATCTCTAGTCTGTTTAGGATTTCTGCCTGTGTTCCCTCAGCTGACACTCCCAATTCCGCACAGGCCACAACCAGTTCAGCTATTTTGGGGCTGGTGAATAAATATGTGTCCAAACAGTTCGGTCTTTTGAAGCTGGTGAATCCAGTCATTTTTTCACATACACATATATGTCACATATTCTGCAAAAATGGATTTTTCATTAAAATTACAAAAAACTTTTTTTGAACCTAACACTCTGAAAAGTACATCTTCTATTGGTAGTGATGCAGTTTTCTGTCCTGGATCACTGAGGTGCTTTGACAGCCCTTTAAGCACCTCTGTCTTAACCTAGCCTGGGTGTTCCCATGCTGCCTTGCGCGCAATTTGATTCACACTGCTAAGGCAGCCTGGAGACCATGGAGCAAATTTTCGCCTGAGATAGGGGACCAATCACAGAACAAGGGGGAAAGCAAGACGATGATGAGCTATGCACAGACGCATTTGATAGACATCCATGGCACCCAATAAGCGGATCTGGGCATTTTTTTCAAAAACGTTTGGTTCCCAGACCACGTCTCATTGAGAAGTGGTGGCGCTAGCCAGGCTAGTCTTAACCCTTAGATCATAAGTTTTGCTATGCAGTTACTGTTGAAATAATAGCCCATCCCGCATCTCTCTAGTGTGTGTGCCTCTCTCTCGCTCAGAGGGGAGGGGGAGGCTGAGGGATCGATCAAGCATGGATTCTAAACTCTGTGGTGGATAGGATCTACAATTAGGTGTTAATTAATATTACTACACTAACGTTGAAGTACTCCCAAGTGCTATTGCACCACACATTGTAGTTCTCCTGTTTATTCGCTTGGAAAATCGCCACGTTTCATGTTGTGTGACCTTACACATTTTTATCAACTACTCGTGCAACTGTATTTAAGTAGGGAAAACGTGGATGTTTTTGAATACTGCTATCTTCCTCCCTCTATGGCTACGTCTGAGCCCGCTAACATGCTAACACATTCACGCCGCGCACCAGAGCGTTTGAGTGCACGTACCGACACGGGAGAGGTATGACTCAACTCGTGAAAGTAAGAACATATATTACTACTGACATTGGGTGGCGTGTTCCTTTAAAGAATCGATCGATTGTATCGAATTGTGATTAAACTTAATTTACACTGCTAAATGGCATCCTTATAATTACTGTTGTTTGGGAAGTATTTATCATGCAAGCATCGTGCAACCATGCTGAGTAATGCAATGAAATCATAGTTTTCAATTTTGCATTAGTAAAGCAGTCCACTGATGTGCATGTTTTCACGGACTGCTTTAGTGTCAAATGTGCAACAATAAATGTGCAAACAATTTTATATATCCATATAAATAGATTTCTGGGCATATCCTTAGGCTGGAGGGTTTTTGGGGCGGGGGGGGGGGGGGGTGATAGTCGGTGGTGTTTGTTCTTCATGTTTCACCACACATGTTTTTTAAGTGTCATTTGTTTTTAAGAAGTGCCAAGGTTATTGTTCACCTTATTAGGGCTAAGGGCTATGGTTAGGATAACTCAAGGGCAAGGGTTAAGGTAAGGGCAACTGAAACTCAACCCATAACACGCAATAGTTTTGAACATGTTAGGCTACATGTCAGTGTTTAGTGTTTAGATTCCCAGCGCTAGCCTAGTAGACATTTTAGCAGCAACTATTTCGTGTAGGCAACTTCGATTAACTTTTGATGCGCTCACAGAATCCTGGCTCTGAGCCAAAATGGGAGGGGTGGGGCCTGACGTGAGCTGTTATTGGATCAGTCCAGTGTCAATATTGAAATGTAACCAATGGGCCGCTGATTGCCCTTCCTTTGGGCCGATCGCTGGCCAAAATGATTCAATTATATATATAGCCTATTCTATCGGCCCAAAAGGTGCGTAGGCCCACCGGGAAAATGCCCGGTATGCCAGATGGCCAGTCCGCCCATGCCCTCAGGTATATTTTAAAATTTAAAAGATGTATTTATTTGTTGCTTTTGTTTTTCCCTCCAACTTGCTGGGGCCCCCCTGGCACCCTCTCGCGGCCCCCCAGGGGGCCCCACTGGTTTAGAACACACCGTGAAATAAAGTTTTCACCTTACAACGTTGCTGATAACATTTCAAATAAATGCCAGTTAGCGCATTAGAAAGGACATTGTGTAACGTAGGCCTATAGGCTACTGTTGATGTTATTTCATAGCCTTTTGTGTGTAGTTAGGCCCACTGAAGTAAGCTACTTGGGCTCATGCAAGCTGTTAAACACTGTCCACTCGCCTATGTGGTGCAACCCTCTGGTGTATACATCCAGTGTTTATGTTAGCTAACTACTTTTTAAGCACCGAAATGAGGCACCGAAATCCACGTTGTTATTCGATGCAGTTACTACCGTTTGCGTCGGCACCGGTGCCATATTAGAACCGTGTTTCGTGCCAAACCCTATAATTGATTGAAGACTTTGGAAGCTATTACCTCAGAAATAGACTAGGCAGCCTACCCCTCAGATTAGGCTTCCCACTGGAGACATTTTGATGAATAATGATTCTACTTTTAATGATATGAATTTAAAAAGTAACTCTTAACCAGTGTAGGCCTACATTGGTTACTTGAACACACACAAACACACATTATCTTTAGTTTAACTTTGTTGGAAAAGGGTTATAGGCCTACTCACCTTTCTTCAAATCCAGCATCTTCAAAGTGATGCTCTCTCTCAAGGCACAAGCAAGTATAAACATAATTTGTTGTTTTAAAATTCCCCCATCTATTGGTTCTTTTTGTTGCTAGGGTGCAATGATTGGTCTGTTTACTAAAAACAATCAATGAGAGTTCCCAGTTGTCTTAGTTTGAGTAATTACACCAGGATTTATGAACTTAGCACAGCATGTAGTTTCACCATAAAGAAACAAAGTTAAGTTTTTTCTGATATGCCATAAGCCAGTCTTATGTATAACATGCAGCACAAGTTACAATGTAGGCCCAATTATATACTCTGTGATTAATCTAAATGAATCGCAAGCATCCATTTTTGCTATGAAGATATCTTAAAAACAAGTTTGGCAGATGAGTGAATCAATGAAGAGCCAAACCAACATATATATATATATAAACTTTAAAGTTCAACGTCTCTCTCTTTATCATAAATTTCCTTTTTTTTTTACTTTCTGATACAAAATGACTTTGCTAATTTTAAGATTTGGGATTTTTCACTCTCATTCACTGGTAAAAAGTGGCACAAAATCAATGTCTTATACCTAAATATAATTGTATTTGAAATGAACACACGTAAAACAGCTTAATCTGGTAAACATGCAAATGAATGCTACTGTCATGCAATCTTTTTGACATTTTACTTATCAACATTGAAGTTACTTTCCAACATTATCAACAGCTCCAGCTAAGGGGAGCAATGCATCACAGATAAGGTTAACAATGAGTTTGTCCACATTTATCTGAGAAACTACCACCCTCACAGGAAGTCTGGACTGCACTGCATTCCCAGTATTTTGGGATCTTGGATCTTGACATGCACACTTGGTAGAGATGCATTTTCCCTGGGTGCTTCCTCTGTAATGGAAACATAAGCTAAACAAAACTACCATTAGGACACATATAGGGTCATGGTGGTTGTATGCACACATATTGACATCCAGAATATCCACTGTTTTTTCATTAAACCCTGTTACAAGCACAGACAGACAGACAAGACAAGACTATACTACCGTACAGATTATGTATGGTCCTGCAGACAATTCCATTTCTTTGTTTCCATTGTCTGATAGATCACTTTCTAATTCTCTAATTTTGACATTTTAGATTACATTTTTAATGTTACCCCACGGCACAATTATTTTCCATAAGGAGATGGACAGTAACATGGCCATCTAAAAATAATTCAAATAGGTCTAACTATTCAATACATCTGAAATTCGTAACGTGATGGCAGATGATGTTTACTTTGTCCTCTGATGTCCGCAGTAGCGTGCGGTGACCATACATTTTGGTAGGGCAGAAAGCCTTTTTAGAAAGCCTATCATTTTGGGCTACCTTAAAATTACATATTTTACAGGACTTTGTTGTATGCTTAAATCATGTCAGAAATGTAAGTGGATTAAAATTGTAGATCAGAACCCATCAGTTAAGTTTGCACCGATCTCATCACGTTAAACCAGCGAAGCATAGCAACGTTGTTGCTATGGGTAAACAAAACAATTTTTTGTGTTCTGTCTGGCCTGCTAACTATCTAATATGTTTAAGTAGTTTTATAACTGCAACTCAACACAGTTGGGTCTTATGGATAATTGTCTGACCACTCGCTGTAGAACTAGGCTATATTATAGGATATATAGCTCATTCTGAATGCAGCAGCCTATATGCCATATGAACACCGTTGCCTTCTCGTTTTTGCGCTGTCAAAAGTTGCTATTAAATCCACTAGAAGCTAGCTACTAAACCAAAGAAGACACCAGGGTTAGCTAATGTATCTGCTAATTTCAAACTCTCAAATTGTTTTTTTTTTTTTTTTTAACAGAAACTCAACACGGTTAACAGGTGCTACACTACTCGCCATTTCTGCATCTTGAAATGAAACGATAGGCCTACTGGCGGAATAATTTGAGCAGTTCTAGAATATGACCATGGGGCAGACTACTTTACGACCATAGAGGCGTCTTTTAGCGCGGATTGCAATCCTTATTGAAGCCGCCAGGGTTATGCAATGAATATATTGACAATCATATTATTAAAAGTAGACTTGGAGCAATGATTTACTGAGGAACTATTTTTTGTGGAGGCTGCTTCAGGTAGTTCGCTGCCCCACCTGCCCATATGGACCGCACGCTCCTGGATGTCAGATCAACTGCAGAGAATCGCTTGATATTGTACAGGACATCTGCTTTAATGTTAGTTCTATAATGTTAACTCTATGGGCTAAGGCAGTGGTTCTTAAACTTTTTGTCTGGCGACCCCACAAAAAAGTATGGCGAGGTCTGGCGACCCCACTTTCCCCAAACCCATTCTTAGTCCTTACTCAAATACCCCCCTCAAACGTTAACAACTATATCAAGCAAAAACTAGAAAGCAAAGTCATTTGTTTTATTTACTCCATGTAAACAAGAACCGAGAAAACCAAACAATCACGATTAAACAAGTGTAGGCTGCCGCCATATCAGATCAGAGCGCTATGTGCGTAGCGCGCGCACACACAAGCACGCACACACACATACACATGCAGCATTAGGCCTACAACGTTACATTAATTATATTTATGGCGATAACAATAACAATATATTTTTTATTTCCCTTTTCTGGTTTACTATCTTTAACAATTTCAATGGGAAGGGTGGGCATGCTTCCGTGAACATAGCAAGTTAATTCTAGGAGGAATGCTGCATACGGCGACACGGAGATTTTCCTCCACGGTGCTGAGCCGACATCTGTATTTTGAGATGTCGTTTCATTTTGACAGGTTTTAAGATCTCATTCGCCAGAACATCGACGCAAATCACACATTGTGGGTGGTTGAGGTTATCTTTAACTTGGCAAGTGAATGCATATTTCAGAAATTCTTTCTGATAAAGCCGACGCGCCGTTTGTTCTTTTTTATTCTCACCGGCCGTTAGACTTGTCCCATCTGAGGATCACGGAGAAGTAGACGCTGGTAGATGGCACTTCCGAGCTTTTGTTCAATTTTTTAAGCAGCCACCTGTCCATTTTGGCTAATAGGCTACCTATGTCTTTTGTTTTGTTTTACTTAAAATAGCGGGAACAAGTTGAGTTTGCATAGTGGGAGCAGATAGTTACATTGTTTCTATCAGCGGACCAGTAGCCCATAAGCTGAACCAGATCTCGTTGAAAGACGAAAAAAAATCTCTCTTCTCTTAACTGCGTGTAAATAAGAAAAAGGCAGAAAAGGGCAATATTATTTTCCTTTGTTTCACCTAATAATAATTTCAGACTGAATACAGAAAATAATTGGCGACCCCACGGAAGTTTTTGGCGACCCCATTTGGGGTCGCGACCCCTAGTTTAAGAATCACTGGGCTAAGGTAACAGACATGTTATAACTAGGGCAGTCAAAATAACTGATTCATTTTGATTAATTAATTTGAGAAAAAATAACTGATTCAAAAAAATAACGCAGATTAATCAATTCCATATGACCTTTGACCCAGAGCCGTTGTAGTCAGTAAACATGTAGAGAACTTTGCCCCTCGGGGATAAATAACGTTTTTTGAATTGAATTGGACTGTAAAATGAAGGAGAGAAGAAAATGTGCTGCCTAGATCATTGATTGGAACATTTAAAAACAGCCTGATGGTGTTGATAAAAAATTGCATATCACCGGAGTTCATCAACTCTAAAGTCGCACATCAATGCAAAGAAATAGTGTTGACATTGAGGGGAGTGTTCATTTATTTTCATTGCGTCCCCTAGGTTATATCTGTGGCCTGAAATACCTTGTATGTGAAAAAAAACTTCTTCCCGAAGCACTTTTGAATTTATTTCCTCAGCATATTAGGTCATATCATAGATTATTATGGCATTATTAAAATAATAATAAAAGAGTTTTTGAACTTTAATGTCACTAATGCTGATTATTCAATGATTCATTCGAATTTAAATATTTAAAATACTTTCACAGGGAAAATTATATATGCAATTAATTTAGATTAATTAATTAATCACAGAGTATGTAATTAATTAGATTGTTTTTTTTTAATCGATTGACAGCCCTAGTTATAACGTTACTTTGGGCTAACTTAACCTCATGCTGCTCAAGTTAGTTTAAGACATGTACCCCTGGTATGTGTAATATCATTCGCCTAATGTTAAGTTACATTATAGCTTTGATTAGCCTAGAAATCTAGACGCACCCTAGCTGCCAGGACTAGTCTAGCAACTCTCCGTTGGCTTGTGAGCTCGAAAAATTAAACTTCTATCAGACCAATCAAATTGTGTACAGAGTCGTTAGGCGGGCTTAACATAATGATTGATGGCATAGTTGCAATGGTTTGGCTTGAATTCCCTGCTACTAGAAAACAAATAAGATAATGTTGCTGTTGGCGAACAGTGTGACACGAGTTAAGCTTTTATTAAGTTGGCAAAAGTTTGAACTAGCCAACTAGCTCCGCTGGTGGGAAACGCGTGGGACTGCGTGCAGAGGGAATTTGAAAGACAACCGATTATCCCGCCCCTCGGACTGAGCACTGCGAACGGTGAGTGCCTAGACCCTACATTTTAATGTGGGTCTGGCTCGTCAGGCTAAGCTTTGATAACTTGGCGCCTAATCCTGCCAGCATCGACTGGTTTAACTCATTGAATGCCAAGCTGTTTTCGGAAGCTTTGTCCTGGAATGCCAGCAATCTAGACCATTGTTGATTATTTTTGTACAGCCACAGCATATTCTGTGTTATACCTATGAACACATACAATGGCTCGTTTAAAAGGTGAGACTTTAAGCTCTCAGTGGGTGCAAACCGTGTATTTCTACACGCCTCTGTTCCTAAGAAATCCCACGCTAAACAGTGGCTAGTTTTCATCAAAATCCCTGTTTTTTTTCTAGAAATGGAGATATTGCGTCTTTTATGAGTCACTATCACCGACATATTTGGCACTCTGGCAAGGGCGAGCCTCTTGCAAGCGCGACTCGGCCTACCACCCACTCCGCTAGGCCCGGCTTGTGGTGAAGATGGAACTCCCTCCTCAGCACGGTGTTCAGTCACTCCTTGTAATGTTTTTGACCTGTCGTGGTCAGTCATCTGTCTTTTTTTTCGACTTTTTAATTTCTCCCTTCAGCACCTGCAGCCAGAGGTTAAATTGGGCCGGAGCGCAGCTCCGCCTCAGGTCCACAACACACCCTGCCGGAGCTCAGCTCAGTCTCCTTCAGCACCAATTTTTATTATTCCACTAGAATTATTTTTCATCTCCTGGCAAATACATGGCATATGAGACTGAATAATTAGCAAGACTAGCCTAATATTAACTTCAGTGGCCCAGTAAAATCTCAAGTTCAGGTTTAATTTCTCGCGGTGTACTCGTCACACAGATATCACGTGAACGAGTGGAATCTAAGCTGTCCAATGATATTAACGTCAAGTGGCTTTCGCGAGAAACTTAACATTGAACTGAAATGTAGACCTAATCTTATTTGCATTCTGCACACATCTTTGCACAAACTTTTCACTCACCACAAGGCGAATCGTATATCACAATAAACAGCAGACCTTGCCGAATACGAGGATATAACACATCTGTACAACAAGCGGTTCCCGAGTAATCCGTTTTTTTAAATTGCAACACATTTCTACATGGTCTCCAACTTTGGGCCAAAATTATAATGTATTCTCATCTAAACTATTTAGCCTACAGTATGTCAGTAGAAACGTTTCTGTAAATTGCTTAGCCAGAGTATCCCACCATCATGGTTGTTATATTGTCAGATGCTATAATATAGCCTAATATAATATACTATACTAATATAATATAATGCTTCCTAATGCCATGAATGCAAAAATATGAGGGAAAAAATCATGAGATGATTGATATAACATATTGCATTTAAGACAAATATTATCACATCTACTTTCCCAGATATGGGTAGCCCAGACTGTCCTGAAAAAGGAAGATATAGCATATATAGATGCCCATTACAATGACCAATATGACTATCTTAAGCCTTAGATTAACTAGCTGAACAACACAGGTTGTTCTGCTACAGGCTACTGCATAATTTCATGGAGTGCTGAAATGTACACTATTTTTGACCATTTCTAAAAAGAAACTCAGAAAATATGCTTTGGTTGTGAACTTAATGCAGTATCATAACTATTCTGTGTGTGCATGGTTAAAACTCTGAAACGCAAAATACTTTCAGCTACAGCACAAATATTTCCATCCATATATTTTATAATAATGTTATATAATATTATGTAATTATTAAGTCTAACCTCTGAATTTCTTTTGAAAGTGCACCAGATTGATGCATTTAAACGTTAAAATATACAAAATTTTGAAAATTACGATGACCATTCACCGTAAATAAGGGCTCCCCCTCCTTACAAAAGCCAATTTAACCACTGCCTGCAGCACACAAGTGTTGCCTGCAAAGTTTCTGGGAAGAGATCTAACAAGACCTGCCACCTAGTGATAAACCCACGAAAATAAATGACCTGATTTTGACCTGGCGTGCATGTCACTAATAGGCTAATCAGTGACTGATTCGAAACAAAGCGGCAACCATCAAAAGCTGAGTTAAGATCAAACGTCCAGATCTTGCGTTTTCATGAGTTTTCAATCGTCATATATCCATTCATCACAGAGTTCCCAAAATCACATATAAGGTGTGTTAGAGTGTCTAGTTTCGTAATTAAAAAAAAAAGAAGCTAAAAACGTAATATTACGTTTTTGGCACTCAATGAGTTAACTTGAGAGCTTACTAGCCTGGGGTGCGTTTCCCATACAACTACGGAGGTTAGCTTTTTACTAACATGGTACGATGCATCGTTCAACTAACCAACATGTAAGTTACGACTGTTTCCCAAAACCGTCGTACTTACATAGTACTTTGTTAGTTTGAACCATGTTGGTTTCAACCAACATAGTTCGGACTACAATGGTTGCAGATGTTTTCGGAGAATGTCGGGCTATTTCGGTTAGAGCCGAACGCATGAAGTCACGTAAAAGTAATGAAATTTGACATTGCATGACGTTTCCTGGGCCCAGCAGTTATAATATCATTAATAATAATAATAATAGGCCTAATAATAATAATGATGATAATTATTACAACAATAGACAGTAATTTCAATAGGCCCTAGGCTATGTATGCTTTTTAAAAAAATATATATTACAACAAGGATACAAGGAAGTTTATTGTCACATGCATATAGTTACTGGAAGTAAGAAATGCAGTGAAATTATGTCTGGTGTCAGCCTATTTGTGCATTTATGGGGGGGGGGTAAAAGTGCAGTAGAAGAGGGGTTTAGTAGATTAACTGGCAAGGGCTGCATAAGAAAGGTGGGGGAGGATTGGGGGGGGGGGGCACCAACAAGGAGCACCCAAGAGCAACAGGGGCAAGGAAAAACTCCCTTACCAAGGAAAAAACCTTGGGCAGATCCACGGCTCAAGGGGCTAACCCAACTGCCAGGGGTCTTGGTGTGTGTGTTGGGGGGATGACAGGGGAGATGGGATAGTGTGCTGTGTATGTGGGGAGAGGGCAGTGTGCAATATGTGTGTTGGAGAAGCTTCCTCATGAGTCAATGTGCTGTGTATTGGGGGGGGGGGGGGGCAGTGTGCTGTAAGTAGGCTAGGCAATCAAGGACATGGGTAGATAGATGGAGGAGAAATCAAAAATAATAAATAAAAAGTTCTATGGAGATGTGCAAAAGTTGGAGAAAGTCAGATGTGTGTGTATGTGTTTATTAAGCTATTAATAATAATAATAGGCATAATAATGATAATTTTAATAATAACGTCACAGTCTATTGAACGTAGGGTAGCCTACTAATTAATCAGTGAAGCATAAATCGCCAACCGAGGAAATGTGAACAAATAAGTTACAAATTTAATGAAACACACCACATACATATAAATACTAGCCAATACTTTTACGTGTGTCGTAGCGCGACAGTGTGGTGTGAAAGGATAGACATCTGCATTTGGAATCTTGCAGTCGTAGGTTCGAGCCTGGACTATGTTCATTTTACAATCTTGGATAGCCTCAATCATTAAATATTCCTATGATCGATTAGAACCTGTAATCCTACTTTTAACTATGGAGACCATGCTTACTAGCCTACGTTATAGGCCCACAGTAGCCTATTCTGTGGTCCAGTGATCTGTTTTTTTTTTCTCCATATGCGCTCTTCCAACACGATAGCCTATATTAGTTGTCTTTAAGCTATGCAAATTGAACAGAGGTCACGCACTGTTTCAATGAATAAGGCAAATAAAGTAACACTGTTGAGTACCACGTTGCTTGATTACATTTAGGCTACAAGCCGTTGTAGCTCGATGAGATAGGCTCTTAACTGAACATGGTTCACTGACATTCACTGGAATTTGTGATGGGTTCGAGTCACGGTTACTGCTTTTGTGTTATTTGTCTGAAGATGCGCAGGGACATTATCAATGGCTTAGGCTAAACCAAAATTGTATATTATGTTCTATCAAAACTGGCATCACATAGGCCCACAACACGCTATTTGAAATAAATATAAATTCTTAACAATTCTTATAGGCCCACACATACAGTCGCACACGTATGCTCTCCCATTCCCTCAAATTAGCTGTGTGAAACAGGTGAAATATATTTCAGCAAACACCTGCTGGTTGTAGATGATCTACACCATAGCCTTTTTAAACCCTTGTGCAATGAGCAGAGATCCTTTGAAACGCATCATGGCAAGAAAGCCAAATTTCACCTCTCAAGAGCTGTCTGTGTTGGTCGATCTTGTAGACCAACACAGACAAGTATTGTTCAGTAAGTTCAAAAATGCTAAAAGCAATGCTGCCAAAAAACAGCAGTGGCAGCACATCACGGATTGGGTCAATGCAGTGGGACTCGGTTGCCGGCGCACCGTGGAGGACATCAGGGCGAAATGGAGGGACTACTCCAGCGTCACCAAAAGAAAGGCTGCAACCCTCAGAAGAGAGAGGGAGTGGATTAGTGGTGGGAGCACCAGTCTGCCTCCCTTCACAGCTGAGGAGGAGAGGGTTGTAGCCATTCTAGGTCTGGAGGCGCTGGAGGAGTCCCTGGCGGCATCGATATGTTTGCCCGTCGGTGTACGAGCGCACCTGGATCCCCACCGTGCCAGTCACAGGGCCCCTCCACTTCCACCTCAATCACGCCACAGGGCCCCTCCACTTCCACCTCCATCCCGCCACAGGGCCCCTCCCCTTCCACCTCCACCCCCTCACAAGACGCCAGGCCACCCCTCCGTCGCCGACGTTCCCACTGCGGTGTCTCCTGCGTCCCCAGAACTGCATTAGTCTGAAAGCCTTTCGACTCCCCTCGGCCGACCCTCGCCTCTCAAACGCAATCGCTGCGATTGCAGCCCGGAGCTCCTGAGGCCAGAGGAGCAGAAGATCGCCGTTCTGAGGGGCATCAAGGATGAGCTGACAGCCCTGAGGGAGCAACAAGAGCGTCACCATCAGAAAAAGTGCCTTGCTCAAATGCACAATGATGGAAGCCAAGAATTGAACCCACAACTTTTCTGGCTGCTGCATGCTAGCCTAGCTCCTTAGGTCAGACCCCCCCTGAGAATGTCAGAACAGCATTTATTGCACAACATTGCCAGTTAAAATGCTACATAGTACATACTGCTGCTATAAATGTGTTTGGGTAGGCGGCCTACATACTCTATTGTTCACATATGCCACCAACTATATACAAATATAAATAAAAGACCCGTGATTCACACGTGAGGTCGGACAATTCGAAGTAGTGCCCACTGTAGAAGAGTCAACAAATTACGGAGAAACCAGTTAAGATAACTAATGTATATGATAGCTTAGCTCCCTGTATTCTCAAGATAATAAATACCTCATTAGAAACAGGTACATTTTCCGACTGCTTTTAAAACTGCTGTTGTGAAACCTTTACTTAAAAAATCAAATCTCGACCATACTATCCTGAGTAACTACAGGCCTATATCAAACCTACCTTTCCTGAGCAAAGTACTTGAAAAAGTTGTTTGTGGACTTCCGGTTGGCGGACTAATGGAATACATGCAGGAACCACAGCCTCCCACTAACCTGTTTTTAACTATTAAACCTATTTGCATAAGCTACATAATTTCAGTTTTTTTTTCACCGGATCTTTTAGTTTAGATTTTGCATTTAAAACTCTCCAACTAGTCATAACATGTCAACCAAGGCTGGGAAGAGCTCCAAAAAGGACAAGGGTACAGCTAGCCTGACCATGGATAGCATAGCAGCCCTGCTGAATCAACACACAACTAATGGCGGCCTTTCATTGTACGACACTGCGGAAAACAAACCACCGCAAAGCGGCAGGCCCTGACGGGTTCCCATAAACCCTGCAAAGCGGCAGGCCCCCGACGGGTTAGATAGATATAGATACTTTATTGATCCCCAGGGGAAATTCAAGGTCTCAGCAGCATACATACAACACAAACACATTCTGTAACAGCAGAAAGAGTAATTCAAGTATATAATATAAAAACACAACTAAGCAATATAATAAGGACAGTACAAGATAAAGAATATGCTAAATATACTAAAATACAAATTATACTAACTGACACTTAATACAATTTACAAAAATACAAATTATACTAACACTTAATCTAAATCAATTCTACGGTGGTCGTGCAATGGTGATAGTGGTCATGGTGATAGTGCAAATGAGTAAGACCAACAGTGCAACAGTGCAACAATGCAGAAGTAAGTAAAGTAAAGTCTATATATCTATATATTGAACTATTAAGAAAAAGTATAAGTGTGTCCACAGTTCGGCTGTGGCATGGAGGGGGGGGGTTATGCATATGTGCAAATGTGCTAATATAGCACGCAAACAGTGAGGCATAAAGACAGTGGTACAAGTGGCTAGTGGACAGACAGTGCCAAACATGGAGGGGGTGAAGAGGCAGACAGACTATGCCGAGAAGTCTATCTCTCCTCTTCCCTTAAGTGAGGCATTGAACAGTTCAATGGCCCTGGGGACAAATGACTTCCTCAGTCTGTCCGTTGTGCAAGGCAGTGAGCGAAGTCTCCAGCTGATCAGGCTCTTCTGCTTAACAATAGTGGTGTGGAGTGGGTGACACTCATTGTCCAAGATGTTGATCAGTTTGTTCAGGGTCCTTTTGTCAGATAGTGAAGTGATGTACTCCAGTTCAGCTCCCACTACAGAGCCAGCTTTCCTTACCAGCCTGTCAATTCGCCCCGCGTCCTTCTTCCTTGTGCTTCCTCCCCAACACACTACTGCATAGAAGAGGACGCTGGCAACAACAGACTGGTAAAACATCCTGAGGAGCTTACTGCACACATTGAAGGACCGCAGCCTCCTCAGGAAGTACAGCCTACTCTGCCCTTTCTTGTAGAGTGCATCAGTGTTGGCTGACCAGTCCAGTTTATTGTCCAGGTGGAGACCCAGATACTTGTAGGTGCTAACCATCTCCACATTGACCCCATCAATGTGGACTGGTAGCAGAGTGGGCTTAGACCTGCGGAAATCCACCACCATCTCCTTGGTCTTTAAAGTATTAAGTTGAAGATGATTGAGTTTGCACCATTGCACAAAGTCCTCCACCAGGCTCCTGTACTCCTCCTCCTGCCCGTTCCTGATAAACCCCGTTCCTGGGTTCCCATAAACCCCGCAGAGCGGCAGGCCCTGATGGGTTCCCATAAACCCCGCAAAGCGGCAGGCCCTGATGGGTTCCCGGGCCGGGTCCTTAAGGACTGCGCGCACCAGCTGTCAGATGTCATGACGGACATTTCTAACATCTCACTCTCCCAGGCCACCGTACCCACGTGCTTCAAGACATCCACCATCATCCCTGAGCTAAAGGCGGCTACAGTGTCCGGTCTATATGACTACCGCTGCTGTGGGCCGCCAGTCCCTCTGTCAGGGCCGGTGAGGCCAGGTAAGGGACTGTGGAACCAAAAGCAGACTCAGAAGCTGATTGAAGGTTAATTAGGATTTTTAATGTTGAAGAACACAAAAATAGGCAGCCAGGCAAAACCACTTGGTAGGCAGAGTCAACTTAGTAGGCGAAAAAAAAGCACAGGCAGCAGTACAGGCAGGGCTCCGGAGAGACAAAAAACAGGCAGAGTTCGGTACACAGGTATGCTGCAGGCAGGCAGAGTTCGGTACACAGGTATGCTGCAGGCAGTTAAGCAAAGGGGCTAGGCAAGACTCATGTGTCAGAACAGGCAGAGTTCGGTACACAGGTATGCTGCAGGCAGGCAGAGGTCGGTACACAGGTATGCTGCAGGCAGGCAGAGGTCGGTACACAGGTATGCTGCAGGCAGTTAAGCAAAGGGGCTAGGCAAGACTCACGTGTCAGAACAGGCAGAGGTCGGTAACAAAGAGCAAGCGAGGTCCAAGCAAAGGTTTCCAAAAAGGTTCAGGCAAAATCAAAAAATCCAAAAACAATCCTTTGTCAAAAAACAGTAAATCCAGCAAGATCATGAGACAACGCAAGAATCCACACTGAAAGACGTGACGATCTGGCAAAGAGTGTTCCATGTGGCATGGCTTAAAAGCCATTGCTGACGAGGAGAGTGGCAGCAGGTGTAGCAGAGCAAACACAGGTGATTGGACGCCTCCCTTGTCAGTCAACAAAAAGCAAAGGCAGAAGGAAAACCCGGACTGGAGCAGCAAGGGCATCTCATGTCACAGGCTAGGAAACGAGGCTTCTGGACCGAGTTGTGACAGTACCCCCCTTCCGACGGACGCCACCAGGTGTCCCAGTCAGGGCCTCTGGATGCTGTTGGTGGAACTCGGTGATCAGGGTACGGTCTATGATGAACCGAGCAGGAACCCATCTGCGCTCCTCTGGACCATAACCTTCCCAGTCAACGAGGTACTGGAAGCCCCTGCCTCGACGACGTACCTTCAGGAGCCTTCTCACTGAGAACACCTCACCACCATCAACAACCCTGGGAGGAGGAGGACATCTGGAGGGTGGGGATAGGGGGCTAGACACAAGGGGTTTTACTTGGGAGACATGGAATGTTGGGTTAATACGCCACATAGTCAGAGGCAAGGTAAGTCGAACAGAGCAGGGGTTGATTACCTTTGAGATGGAAAATGGTCCAGTAAACCTGGGATTCAGCTTGCGGCAGGTGGACTTGAGAGGCAGATCACGAGTGGAGAGCATTACCCTCTGACCCACTCTGTACGCTGGGGCTGCTGAACGATGCCTGTCTGCCTGTTTCTTGAAGGCATCTACTGAGTGCAAAAGCTGGGTCCTGGCCCGAGACCAAGTCTTCTTGCATCGACGTACAAAAGCCCGGGCTGAATGGACTGCCACCTCCTCCTCCTCTTGGGTGGGGAACAGGGGAGGCTGATAACCCAAACAGCAGTGGAATGGGGAGAGACCAGTGGCAGACGTGGGCAAAGAGTTGTGTGCATATTCCACCCAGGGAAGAGTCTTGCTCCAAGAGGCAGGGTCCTGAGAGGTCATGCACCTGAGAGCTACTTCCAGCTTCTGGTTTGCACGCTCGGTCTGTCCATTTGTCTGGGGGTGAAAACCTGAAGACAAGCTGGGAGAAGCACCGATCAATTTGCAAAACGCCTTCCAGAATTGAGCAGAGAACTGTGGGCCCCGATCAGATACAATGTCAACAGGAAGGCCATGCAGACGGAACACATGAAGGGCCAGCAACTCAGCTGTCTGCTTAGCGGAGGGTAGCTTAGGCAAAGGGACAAAGTGAGCTGCTTTAGAAAAGCGGTCCACCACAGTCAAGATGCATGTATTACCATGAGAACTAGGGAACCCT
The DNA here is from genome assembly GCF_046254945.1 of Alosa pseudoharengus. Taxonomy (NCBI): domain Eukaryota; kingdom Metazoa; phylum Chordata; class Actinopteri; order Clupeiformes; family Clupeidae; genus Alosa; species Alosa pseudoharengus. The sequence goes on from NW_027468859.1 coordinate 313,135, forward strand.
GTTACAAAGTCAATGGCAATATGTGACCAGGGACGGTGAGGGATGGGAAGGGGCCTTAGGAGGCCAGCAGGAGGCCTGTTACCTGTCTTGTTCATGGTGCAGACGTCACAGGCTGCCACAAAACTCTGGACATCCCTCTTCATGGACGGCCACCAGAGGGCGCTGTCTGATCAGTGCCAGGGTTCGAGAAACCCCAGGATGGCAAGCAATTCTGGAGCTATGCCCCCATTCCAACACCTGAGACCGAATAGAGAAAGGTACAAACAGGCAGTTAGCTGGTCCTTTACCTGGTCCTGGTTCCTAATCCTGAGCCTCCCGGACCAGGGTCTCAACGTCCAATAAGGCTGCTCCCACCAGGCAATGGGAAGGAAGGATTGTTCCCGAGGAGGGCGTGTCCTGAACAGAGAACTGTCGAGAAAGAGCATCTGGCTTGGTGTTCCTGGATCCTGGACAAGGACCACCTGGCCTGTCGCGCATTGAGGCGCTTGGCTGTTCGCAGGTACTCAAGATTCTTGTGGTCGGTCCACACCAGGAAAGGAGGGTCAGCTCCCTCCAGCCAATGCCTCCATTCCTCCAGAGCCAGTTTAACAGCCAGCAGTTCCCGGTCTCCTATGTCGTAGTTTCTCTCTGCTGGTGAAAGACGGCGAGAAAAAAAAGAACATGGGTGAAGCTTGTTGTCCTTAGATGATCTCTGAGACAGAATGCCCCCTACCCCAGACTCAGAGGCATCGACCTCAACCACGAATTGGAGAGTGGGATCGGGAACAGCGAGAATAGGGGCCGTAGTAAATCTCCGCTTTAGATCAGCAAAAGCCTTCTCTGCCCTCTCATTCCAGTGGAAAGGGGTCTTGGTGGAAGTGAGAGCAGTGAGAGGGCCAGCAACCAAACTATAATTCCTGATAAACCGCCTGTAAAAATGAGCAAAACCCAGGAAACGCTGGAGTTCTCGCCGTGTGGAAGGAGTGGATCAGTCAACCACTGCCTTCAGTTTCGAGGGATCCATCTGGATCAGGGAGGGAGAGATGATGTAGCCCAAAAAAGAGACTGAGTCCTTGTGGAATTCACACTTCTCTGCCTTGACAAAAAGTTTGTTCTCCAGAAGCCGCTGGAGAACCTGCCTGACATGGATCCTATGGTCAGCAAGAGAGGTACCGTCAAGGTACACAAAAACAAAAATATTCAAGAAATCTCTCAATACATCATTTACCAGAGCCTGAAAAACAGCTGGAGCGTTGGTCAATCCGAAAGTGGACCACACACTCATAGTGGCCGGTCGGGGTGTTAAAGGCTGTTTTCCACTCATCCCCTCCCTAATCCTCACAAGGTGGTAGGCATTTCTTAAGTCAAGCTTTGTAAACACCATGGTAGTCGATGCAGGGGTGCAAGGAACCATCCTTCTTCCCAACAAAAAAGAAGCCAGCACCAGCAGGGGATGATGACGGACGAATGATGCCAGCAGCCAGTGACTCTGAAATGTACTTGCTCATGGCCTCCCTTTCTGAGGGAGAAAGGGAGTAAAGTCTGCCCTTAGGTGGAGAGGTGCCTGGAAGGAGCTCAATAGCACCTAGCACATATGGCCTATGGGGGGGCAGGGAGACTGCCTGTGATTTACTGAATACAGGCTTGAGGTCCAAGTACTCGTGGGGAACCTTTGACAGGTCAGGGAACTCCTCAATAGCTGGGGTAGGAGAAACAGGAGCGAAAGCAGACTTGAGGCAGGAGGACAGACAGAAGGGACTCCATCCCAAGATGGTTTTATCTGACCAGTTAACGTGGGGATTATGCAAGGACAGCCGGGGGAATCCAAGAACAATAGGGACATGGGGTTTCTCAATGACATGAAAAAATATTATTTCAGAATGGTTTCCTGAAATTCTCAACAAAACAGGAACTGTTCTGTGGGTGATCGAACTCAAACAGCTACCATCAAGGGCCTGGACAGTGAGGGGCTGATCAAGAGCAACTACAGGAATGCCAAAACGGTAGGCCGCAGCTGAACAAATTAAATTCCTACCCGCACCTGAGTCAATGAGGGCGTGAAGGACATGGGACTGATTCTCATGAATGAGAGTGACTGGAAGATAGGAGCGCTTAATAGGGGAGTGATGCTGGACTGTGCCCGCCAGGCCCCCTACTCTCACTGGTGGGCATTTACTTTTAAAGGACATGCCTGACAAAAATGGCCCACTGTTACGGCCCATGATAAGCACTAAACATGGATTAAGAGACCAAAGAGACGGATTATCAAAAGAGGGGTAGTTTATTTTGTAACCCTCGCAAAAATGGTCAAAAGCGGCCGAAAGGCCCGACAGTAGGCTACGATGCACCTGATTATGGGTAGTTAACCTGTGGGCACACGGAAAAAGATGAAAGCACAAACGCAAGACATACTCGCCCCAGCAGGGGGAGCTCAACATGAATGCAAACTAACTAAACAATAAGGGTTCGTAACACTCACCTTTAATTTCTATGATTTTGGTAGCACTACACAACTGAGCCCACAAGCTAGCAAACATGACACGAGCTAAAAGACATCTCCAGGTGTAAACGTTTGCCAAATGGGTTGCATACTGTAGCCTACTCAAATGTCAGCAAAAGTAGGCCTTAATTAACTTACTTTCATAGCCTAGGTAGGTTAGCAACATCAGGTTGAGAGATGCGCAAGTAAAGCAGATCATTTATGTTAGCCTTCTATTTATTGTCAATAAAACTGCAGAGGAGTGAACATAGGGCAGTATCTGGTGTCTGCAGAAGTGAGTGTGGCATCTGACTTAATATTCTGCACGAGGGACTGTTGTGGTAGGTGAAATTTCATGGGGAAACCATGATGATTGGTCAAATTTGCGAAAAAGTTGCGGTGTTTGGACAAAATTGCGAGGTCGCCCAGAATTCACGAGGATTTGCTGAATTTGCGTTAATTGTTGCGATCGCAACATCGCGAATTCCTGGAGGGACTGTGTAATCCGGGCACGGTCAACCTGCATGGGTTCCACAGGTGGAGCAGTGAGTGAAGGAGGGGCAGGAGGTTGAAACCGGAGAGGTGCGAGAGTCCGTTCCCTCACTCTGCCTGATGCATCGATTCGACCAGCCAAATCCATTAGACTAGAGAGATCTGAGGGTAATTCTCTTGAGACCAGTTCATCCTTGACAGGATCAGACAAGCCATTTAAAAAAGCATCCAACAGGGCGTTATCATTCCACCCGCACGACGCTGCCAACGTGCGGAACGCTATGGTATAATCATAAACTAACCGTGAGCCTTGTCGGAGTCCCATGATCTCCCTCGCTGCTTCTCTTCCGGAAAAAGAGCGGTCAAAAACTCCTCACATTGCCAAAGTGTGGCCCTTTTTAATTCAACAAGATGCATAAAAACTAATTCATGCCTTTATCACTAGCAGGTTAGACTACTGCAATGACTTTACTGGTCTCCCCAAAAAACATATAAAGAAATTGGCACTCATGCAGAACTCTGCTAGACAGCTGCTAGACTTTTAACTAAGACCAAGAAGAGACAGCACATCACCCCTGTGTTAGCTGAACTGCACTGGCTCCCTGTTTCCTATAGAATTGATTTTATGGTTATGTTAATTACTTACAAAGCTCTGAATGGCATAGCACCATCATATATATCTGAGCTTTTAATAACATATCAACCACAAAGTAAACTTATGCCAATGCTAATCTTTTAATTGTACCCAAAGTGCTCCACAAAGTGGAGAAGCTGCTTTTATCCATTATGCCCCAAAGCTATGGAACACCCTGCCTCTGTACATCAAACAGCCGAGTTCAGTGAATATCTTTTAAAAAAGACCTGAAAACATACCTATATATGAGAGCTTTTAGTTAACTCATCTTATCTTGTAGACTATTTTTTCAGATTATTCTACATTCAACTGCTGCCATTAGAGCTGCAGCCAGCCAGAAGCAGATGGGCTCCCCCTATTTAGTTGGGTTCTGCTCAAGGTTTCTTCCTGGAATATGGGAGTTTTTCTTTGCCACAGTTGCCATATGGTGTGCTTGTAGGGGGTTAAGGGTTAAGGCTTGCCATAGTTTCCATATGGTGTGTTTGTGTTTATTAAACATCTGTATGTAAAGTCATACAATCACAACACATACTAAGATCATACTAAGGCTAACCGCTTAGAGTCCGCATCAACGCTAAGATCATACTAAGGCTAACCGCTTAGAGTCCGCATCAACGGGGCCTAAGCATTTGTTAGCAAAGCCTATATATATATACTACTAAGTATTTCTGATATGTTGCTGATTGGATCATAAACGGCCACAGCAACAAAGAGGAATGACTGACTCTTCTCTATAATTGTTACATGTTCTTATCTATATTTCTGATATGTTGCTGATTGGATCATAAACGGCCACAGCAACGAAGAGGAATGACTGATAATGACTGACTTCTCTTTTATTGTATTACATGCTCCAACTGTAAAGCACTTTGAGCTGCATTCTGTGTATGAAAGGTGCTGTACAAATAAAGCTTATTATTATTGCATTGCATGTAAATGCAATGGACTATTATCACTGTTCTTCTTATTATCGTCTTTTATTATTCTTCTTCCGACCGAAGTTTGACGTTTAATGACACTAAAACCACTGAACCGTTTGACGTAATTCAAACACTCCTATAAAGGTCTTGTAACGGACAATTGTACAATGTATTTTTTACATTTGTGAACTTTATACTTTTTGAGATATTTACGATAAAAGAGCAACAAATTCCCATTGAGTTAACATTGACCGCTTTGGCGGCAACTTTTAGCATAATGACGTGACCTGCAGCTGAATGCAATCAACCTCTACCACTGGAGCTGTGAGTCTTCTGAACGTTCGTCTTATCGCCTGCCGTGATCCCACTTTAGGCTACTTGCTCGTAACTGACTGTCCTTCTCTAATTACAGACATGGTAAGTGGTCCGATTTTTGGCATTTGACTCATTTATGTCGTCAAACATTATGTTGTATGAAATGATAGGTGACAAATAGCCAAACTAACGTTATAACGTTAGGGGAATAGTTAACGTTAGCACCCACCTTATCAGCGTTAATAGGCCTAGCAGCTACTGTATGTCGTCAACTTTAAAGTGACCGGTTAGCCGTAGGTTTCGATAACGTTAGCTAACGACAATCAAACCTAACATTGCTCCCAGCTAATCCCGACGTTAACGTTACATTTGCTCACTAACCAACGTAAACGTTAACCAGATACAGTAGTCTAGCCTAATCATATTGTACAGATACTGGCTCTTGGTTAAATACACCTGTGGAAAGGGACCTGCTAAAAGCCATACTGTTTGGAAACGGACCATATGACCAAAGTATTGTTAAACACACGTACAGAAGTTGAGGTATAACGTTTGTGTCGTCAACATAGGCTACAGAGTATGTTTACTTGGCCTAGGCTAACGTTACTAATTTCTGCATTATTCTGGCCTAAAATTTAAAGTGTAGCCTGGCACACGAACCAAGCTTCCAAGTTGTAGTACATCCTAGAGTAGGTCGGTAACACTTTACTTGACGGGTGAGTTCATAACACATTCATAGCAGCTGTCATAAACTGCACATAAAGCATTCATGACTGTTTCATGAGACATGACTCAACATTCATACCAAACCTTTCATGAATGTGGAAGACAGAATGACAACAACTTGTCAAAATAAAAGTCCAACAATCGCAAAGGCGCATTGCCATTTTTCTCCCCAGCCTTTGTAAATATTTTATAAATATATCTTATGAAGTCTTCATGGAATGTCACTTTACTATACAAGTTGTGAAGTATTCGTAATCACTGAGTTTAACACTGGGAAGTAAACTAGCCTACATTCAGCTGACCCGTATTTGTGTAACCTGGAAAGGTTGGACATTCCCAGTAGCAAAAGATGAGAAATCATCTGCAAAGGTTACATCATAAAACAAATACATTTTTATGAAACAAAAATTATTATCTTGACCATGTTCTGTCTTTTTGGCACCGGAGTAGCCCATTGACTCAGATGTGATGTGATAAGGTAAGAGGTTTGGAACAAAAATGGCAATGCTGCTTTGCGATTGTTAGACTTTAATTTTGACAAGTTGTCGTCGTTCCGTCTTCCACATTCATGAAAGGTTTGGTATGAATGTTGATTCATGTCTCATGAAACAGTCATGAATGCTTTATGTGCAGTTTATGACAGCTGCTATGAATGTGTTATGAACTCACCTGTCAAGTAAAGTGTTACCAGTAGGTCTACATCGTAATCTGTAGAAAAAATGTGGATGACAGACCTACACTCTAAAAAATGTTGGGTTAAAAATAACCCAAATATAACCCAGCCGCTGGTTAACTATTGGACCAACACCACATTATTAAACCCAGCAGATTGGGTATGATTCTAACCCAAAACGCTGGGTTATATCAACACAACGTTAGTTAAATTGGCACAATAGACTGGGTAAAGGTAACCAATGTGCTGGGTTATAACTATATAAATGTTGAGTAAAATTCACACAGTATATTGGGTATAGATTCAACCCAAACCACTGGGTTATATCAACAGAAATGCTAGTTAAAATAACCAGTTGTCGGGTTTTCTAAACCCAGTATTTGGGTTGCATTGAGAGAAAATGGGCAACAAATAGCCATGCAATGAAATAAAACAGTTCGACATAATTATTTATTTGACAGTTTACTTTATTTTTGAAGGGATAGCCTACTCTAAAAGCAGCATCAGCATGTGATAAGTTACATCCATGAAGACAGCTAGATTCCACGGTCCATTTGGGGGTCAGCCCTGTCAATCAAAGAAAGAAAAAGAGTAAATTAATCACTGCTATTGACTGAACTTTATATCAAAACTTTCACGAACCATGATCAGTGAATGATGTTGACAAACATTAAAAATCTGGAGACACAATATTAGCGCAACACACTCGGAAACCATGACCACCTCATGGAGTTGTTTAACAGCAGACTGACAAACATACGTTCAGTAATATTAACGTTAGTGGCAGTGATAGTTCTACCATTAGCTAGCTCATGTTAACACATTCAGTTAGTTAAATTCAAGTTGTCTGTAACGTTAATGTTACCACCAAAAACCACCCAGTAAGTTACATGGCTATAATATGAAGCTACTCTGAATGAATTAATATGTTGTTTGGCATGATGATTACCATACGTGTGAAGAGACTACTTCATACCAACCGTCTGCTAACGTTAACCTAGCCAGCTGTTGGTATGCTAATTTTAGTTCGTTGTAAAAGTTTGTTTTGTTTCTGTTCAGCAGTTCATACCTAGTGAACACAGAACTATGTTTTTAAGAGTCTGTCTTTGTGTAGATTTAACATTAACATGAGCAGTAATTGTAAGTTAATGTTAGCTAACCTTAGCTGGCTTGAATGACAATTCTTAACCTGCTTAGGCTGAACGAAATTGGCAGGCAGAATATCCATTCATATCACAAAGGGTATCTCTGGGTGTAGTTTTAAAATCCGTCTGAATAATAATAATAAAAAAGTTAAAAGCAGATACATACTTTTCAAAATCGCCTGATTTCCACTGTATGTTGACAGCTGCTGGACTGCATGGACGGTTGAAAGAATAACGATTTCCCCCGAACTCTCAAACAACTAGCAGTTCCGCATCAACTTCCGTACACGAAAACTCGCTTCCGTGCATATAAAATCGTCAGAGTGACCCTTAACAGATTAGACCAATGGACTTTTGATGTGTCATTTACTGGGGGAGGGTGTTATCTTCGTTTCTTAGCTTTGATTGGTTTATGTTTTGCTTTTGAAAAGCTCGTAGATGACGATTTCCGTTCAGCGGCGCTGTGTATGGAAGTATGTTACGTGTCACAGGATTTCGTACAATCAGTGTTGGGACCGTAACATGAAACCGTACAATGTTTTCGACGCCGTGTAGGTAGCGTAACCAGAGGTCGGCGATGGTGGTGGCAAAAGGGGCCGGGTGGAGGTCGATGGTGGTGGTGGCAAAAGGGGCCGGGTGGAGGTCGATGGTGGTGGTGGCAAGAGGGGCCGGGTGGAGCTGGGCCGTGGCGGTGTTGGTGCCAGGGGGGGCCGGTGGAGGGATGACGATCATCTGAAATGTAAGTAAGAGGAGATAAAGACATTAGTAAATTATTGTTTGCATTGTTTCTATTGTATCTAAGCAGTGTCTTTTGTTTTGTATTGTTTGTAGTATTACCTGGTCACTGCCCTTCAACGCATGGCGGTTCAGGGGGAACAAGCCGGTGAGAAGGAACCCCTCCTTGACGTTTTTCTCCGTGGCCGCCTTCGGGTAAGCATGTTTTAGAACCGATGCAAAATGCTTCTTCCCGAGGACCAGGTCCCCCCTGACCAGGCCCAAGTTGGTGGCCAGCTTTGTGAAGGCCTCCTTGAGTGGCCGAAGAGGGAAACGTCGAGGGGTTGAAGGGCATGGGTGGTGTGGCTGGGTAGGCAGACCATTTCAATGCCGTTGCTCCGACAGAGGTCCACCGCGTCCTTCGATATGTGCATCTCATGTTGATCACACGTGAGAGGCAGTGGACGCTCTGACTTAATAAAGTGCTGCAGCCAGCGGACGCTCTGCCGGAGCGAAATATTGTAGTGAGGACTTTTACTTGATGAAGTGCTGCAGCCAGTGCACAAACAGGGGCCCATCCATGTATCCTTTCTCAGTTACAGCATACAGGGCGTTGGGGGGGCCATTCAGGGCGTAACTATTGCTGGGCAGGCAGCGGGCGTACATGATTAAAGGTGGTATAGTGGTACCTGCCGCACTGTGACAACAGTGCACACAGATGTGCTGTCTCGTGGTCACTGTCTGCCTATATACATGTTTCTGCCCCCTCTGGGCGTAGACCTTCTCCATTCTGCTCTTTTGTTTGTCTCCAAATCCAGTCTCGTCACAATTGAAGAGAAGATGAGGCCGCTCATGCCACCCAGCACGGTCAAACATCGGCTCCAAAATGTTAAATAGGAGCTCCACCCGAGGCACTGTTACCCCGAAGACCCTCTGCCTGTCCAGGGAGTCGGGGGTCCTGGCAGACAACTCCGGGTGGCGCTCCCGGAACCGGCCCCACCACATCCTGCTCAGCCCCTGCTCAATGTTCACCGTCGTCTGCCGCCCGGACGCCTTGACAATTGCTGTCCCCAGCAGTGTTGCCACGGCCCTGGTGATGGGGAAGCCGTGCCTGCCCATCCATATTATATAGCTCACCAAAGACTCCTCTTCCTCCGGGAGGAGGGCATGGCTGGGGTGGGGCTGATACGTGTACCGGCCTCTCCGGTGGTCTTGCAGTGTGTTAAAAGGTATGGCATAACGGGCCCCCACCGATCGGAGACTTCCCCCCTGCCTCCAGCTCCTCCAGGGCCTTCGCCATGTCCTCTTGGGACCATTTCTTATATAATTTCACTTGTTTTGGCATTTTCTGAAACACACACACACACACACACACACACACACTAAAGACTGAGTTTTCTGTTTTATACCTTTGCAAAAACAAAATAAAGCATAAATGGGTTCATTCATTCACCTGTTCATTAGTTCTTTTGAGATCACTGGTTTTGAAAAAGCAAGATGTTTACATTTGTCTTGTGTGACTTACATATAACTAGCTGCTATGTATATAAACTTTTAATGAAATGTGTATAACACTGTTCATTCATGTGTTCATTTAGCTAGTTCTTTGAGATCACTGGGTTCAAGCAAAATGTTTACATTTGTCCTGGGTGGCTTATATTAATGTAGGGACAGGGAGCTAGTAAAAGGTGTTCAGCTCTGTTCATTGAAGTGTTCATCGATGTAGTGCTATAACTTAAAACAAACATGTGACAGCACCTCTCTCTCCATAAGATGGAGCCAAACCCTAAGGTTTGACAGAACCACCTTGGTGCAGTGCCAAACCCGGTGCTAAGATAACACCCACTCGCATTTGGTGACTCGTCAAGTGCCTGTCAACTCGTCAAGTAGCTGTTACCTTACTTACCTCGTTTTATGAACACCCTGCCTCATCGTGCAGGGTGTCTTATAGTAGTTAGATTTCATTATGACACAATTTACTTCACATTTGACCCTTTGGTTGACTATAAAGACCTTATATCGCTGATCTGCAAAATATTTTTCATTACGGAAAATGGCGTGTTCAGTCACCGCAGGTCGTTCCCAATGTCGTTTTAAAACCGCCGTTTAAAATGGGGTTTTACTAACCTTATAACACACATTTTAGGTTAAAAATGTTCAACATCAATAGTCATTATGCTTAACTTCAATACTATAGACCACATGACCAAAACTTCATTCATTTCATTCGCTGAATCTCTTCCCTCCTTCACCGGAGTCAACGCGAGATCCCCTGCCCACCGCCATTTTTAAATGCCATACCGGTGTCATTGTACTTACCAGTAAAATGTCGTCTTCCAAGGACGTGGACTTTGATAATGTTTGAAGAAGATCAAAGAGGACAAAACACAGTTTCCGTAGGTATATATAACTTTATTTGACCTGGAAGTGATTAATTGTACATTTGATTCAAAGCGTCCCTGTACGGATTCATATGACGGAATCGCCGCTGTACGAATGTTGATGCGGAACTGCTATGCAGCTGTGTTAAAGTTACCCTGGTGCTGGGTAGTGTGCTCACGTCAGGTGGGGGGGAGGAGGGGCGCTGTCCTAAACTATCAACCCAACAAGCTGGGTTACAGAAAATAACCCAACATGAGTAAAAACAACCCCACACAATGACCCAACAGTTTCAACTCAGCGTTTGGGTTGAGAAAATAATCCAGCATTTTTTAGAGTGTAGCAAGCTGTATAAACTATTGTAGTTGGTTATCAAGATACATAATATCAGAATGGTCCATCCTTAAGACTCAGTTGATGATTATCAACAGCAACAACACACCCTGTGCCTACAAAGTGTTCTAAGCTGTTTACTTGAAACTGTTTGGCTATCAACTATCCTTAAACTGAAATGAATAAAACACAAAATGTTGCTTTGTTTGCAATACTATAGGCTAGTATATTTAACTACCATTACAAATTTATGGTGCAACAATCTCACTTAAATATCTAAGTTGTATTGAACAATTGTACACATTCCTTGTTTTTGGTATAACTAACTTGTTTACATTTGTCTTTTATAGGTTCCAGACCAGGCCAGACCAGTGTGGTGGTCTGTGAAACTTAGCTGTGCTGTTAGACCTCTGTTGTTAGACCTGAGCTGTGTAAAAATTAAGATTCTAACCTAAGTTCTGTCTAAAACTGATCATCTGAAGAGCTGCATCTTATTCTTCAGTCTATATCACCATCAAATGTGACCTATTACTATTAACTGAGACCTCTAGCTCTTACTGCCAGTTCAGAATTACCACTGATAAATAGATCTGTCTTAGGATAATATGATTGGCATTATCAAGTTCTGTAAGAATGCAAATTCAGTAGACATCTGGTTTCTCTCTAATCATTATTGGGTAACTTTAAAATTGGTTTCAACAATTTTTCAAAAGTTTTTTTTTTTTACTTCAAGCCTACATTGGTTGATAAGTGTTCATACTGCTGTATTCTGCTGTATTAAAACAAAGAATTTTGATCAATATTGAATTAATTTATTTTGACTGTCATATACAGTACTCTAAGCTAACATCTAACCAAGTAAGTGGTTTTCAAGAATACTTTAAGTCTATGTAATCTGAATAATTATACTGTAAGTAATATAATGTTATAAACAGCAGCTTTTTTGCATTTACATGCAATGGTGATTCCCTGGAATTACATTTTCTAGTTATTATTATTATTATTATTGTAACACCTATTAAGTCACTGTATGGATGTCTGAATATCAGGATTGACATAATTTCCTGTGCAGCTTGTAACAAGCTCAGCTCGAGTTGTCACCAAATTAATGTCATCGGTTCATAAAAACGCACATTCACTGATAATCTCTAGCATGCTTAGATTTATTGAAGTGCTTTGGTGAGGGTGAGAACGTGAAAGAGAGAGAGAGACAGGCCCATAGGCCAGAGTTTATAATTGTCTAAACACCGCCGATGCGGCACAACAAAAAAGGAGAAGAAACGCGCAACCAACGCTGTTTCAGTCCATTAAACAGAGCGAAAAAGGTAACTGAAAAACCTCTGTATTTTCAATGTCAATCAGTCCAAAAAAATGAAAGTAATCCACGGCAATAATAATCCATACGTCCGAGGGTGTCAAGACAGTCTTTGAAACGCAAGCACAAAAATAGGAAAAGGATAGATCTCACCTCGAAATCATCTCCAGGATACGCAGAAAAAACAGTCAATTATTCCTTATGTCGGGCGTAAAGAAGAAGATAAATCCAGTCTGTAAAGTAGGCTAAAGGAGGTTATCAGAAGCGCCGATCGCCTTCTACCCCTGTCCATTCATTTATTCTTCTTTTTGGCTTTCTTTCCGCGTCCCATTTAAAACGCAACATGTGATTCTCCGAGAGCGCAGCCATAGGGCCAGAACAGGAAAAGTGGGTGAGAGTGAGCGTGGAAGGGTGAGTGACAGTTCTAGACCCTATCGTCTGTTTGACTATACTCGCCCTGGATCACTGACTTACGCCCATAGTCATCAAGATAGCTAGCCAACTATAAAGATGGTTAGAGAGAAACAGAGCTTATAGAGCTCAATACTACCTGGCCAGGTTTTTAAATAGTACATTATAAAGAAAAGGCACTTTTATAGTAAGAAAGTTAGGCCTATTCCACATGAAGAAACAGTTAACAAATCTGTTATGTTTTACAAAAATAAATAAGACTTGTCTTATATTATAATATGGCCATTTATATGGCGGATGCTACAAGCTTATGGCTTCAGTGGAGATGAAAGAATGTGGTCTAAATCAGCAGAGATCAGACATACCCAGTATAATCATATAGAGATCAGACATACCCAGTATATCATATAGAGATCAGATATAATGATATAGAGATCAGACATACCCAGTATAATCATATAGAGATCAGACATACCCAGTATATCATATAGAGATCAGACATACCCAGTATAATGATATAGAGATCATACATACCCAGTATAATGATATAGAGATCAGATATAATGATATAGAGATCAGATATAATGATATAGAGATCAGACATACCCAGTATAATGATATAGAGATCAGATATAATGATATAGAGATCAGATATAATGATATAGAGATCAGACATACCCAGTATATCATATAGAGATCAGACATACCCAGTATAATGATATATAGATCAGATATAATGATATAGAGATCAGATATAATGATATAGAGATCAGACATACCCAGTATAATGATATAGAGATCAGACATACCCAGTATAATGATATAGAGATCAGATATAATGATATAGAGAGCAGATATAATGATATAGAGATCAGACATACCCAGTATAATGATATAGAGATCAGACATACCCAGTATGATATAGAGATCAGACATAATGATATAGAGATCAGACATACCCAGTATAATGATATAGAGATCAGACCCAGTATAATGATGACGGTCACCAAGAGTTTTCCATTCCTCTCCACTGAGGATAATGATGTTTGGCCTGTAAAAACAGATAACCTGTATACCTATAGTAGAATTAATGTGCACACATTTTACTCTCTGTCCACCATGACACAGGGAGCAGGCCGGGTCAGGCACAGCTCCCCCTGCTGTAAAAATATAAACTTTGGCCTGTGTAAAAATATAAACTTTGGCCTGTGTAATAAACTTTGGCCTGTGAAAAAATATAAACTTTGGCCTGTGTAATAAACTTTGGCCTGTGTAAAACTATAAACTTTGGCCTATGTAAAAATATAAACTTTGGCCTACAGTTTTTCTCAGTCGCTTTAGTGCATTTCTCAAATCATCATTAACATTTGCACAACAGTTAGTGCATTTCTCAATACAATTAGTGCAAAACACCTGCAAAAGTGTGTATCTTGCTCAAAATGCTTAGTCTATGTCTCAAAGGTATTTAAACCAATTAAACTGTCAGTGTAATCAAAATGACAAGCCCTTATGCCATTGTTTATGTCAAAATAGTCAAACTGCTTTGTCTTGTTGTCAATATGACAGTTTACTCTGCAAGTATTTTCTAATGAACAATGCAGCACTAATTACAGCGGAGAAAATAAGTATTGAACACGTCAACATTTTTTTCAGTAAGTACTTAACTTAGGTAATCCACACATATTAAAAAATCCAAACATTAATGTCCCCTAAGTAGAGTTATGAGTAAAAAAGTGGAATGGCACAGGGAAAAAGTATTGAACACACTAAGAAAAAACAGTACACAAAGGCAAGGAATGGCAAGGAACGAGCTGGAATCTATACATAGTTAGAGAGTAATTATCCCTCCTATCTGTGCAAATTAATGTAAGCTGGGTTAGTACATATTGATGAGCTATAAAAAGGTTTTTCGTTACCAAGTTGTCACACATGAAACATGTCATGGTAGGTAAAAGCAAAAAGCTCTTCCAAGATCTTTGCAACATTATCGTTGCAAAACATATCAATGGAACTGGTTACAGATGCACTTCAAAACTGCATCATCAATCGGCCATGCACAGGATCTCCTCACAAGATATCTGACCAGGAAGTCAGAAGGATAGTCAGAAGAGTAGCCTAAGAGCCAAGGGCCACTCCAGAAAGACTTGGAGGCAGCAGGTTCAATTGTTGCAGAGAAAATCATAGGTAATGCACTCCACCGCCATGGCCTCTATGCACGCTCACCCCACATGACTCTATTACTGAAGAAAAACATGTCGAAGCTCATTGAAAGTTTGCTACACAACATTTGGACAAGCCTATGAAATACTAAGATAATGTATTCTGGTCAGGTGAGAGCAAAATTTAACTCTTTGGATGTCATACTACACACCATATTTGGAGGAGAAATGGCACTGTGCATCACCCTAAAAATACCATACCAACAGTGAAGTTTGGAGGTGGAGGCATCACGGTGTGGGGCTGTTTTTCATCTCATGGTACTGGCAGACTTCATACAGTTGAAGAAATGATGAATGGAGTCATTTTTTCTGGGAGAATCTTGCCATCCACCAGAACAATGAGGATGAGACATGGCTAGACCTTCCAGCAGGACAATGATCCAAAGCATTCAGCAAAGGAAACTCTCAATTGGTTTTAGAGAAAGGAAATTCAGGCCCTGACTTAAATCCAATTGAACAGTTTTGGAAGTTACCTAAAGATCAGGATTTACAAGAGGGACCCCTGGAATCTTCAATATTAAAAGACTATCTGTTTAAAAGAATGGGCCAAAATCACACCTGAATACTGCGACTGATTCGTTTCGTCATAGAGGAAATGCCTTGAAGCTCTCATTACAAATAAAGGGTTTTCCACAAAGTATTTAGGAAATTTCAGTAGGCGTTCAATACTTTTTTCCTGTGGCATTCCACTTTTTTACTCATAACTCTACTTATAAACATTAATGTTTGGATTTTTTATATGTGTGGATTACCTAAGTTAATACTAATGTCTAGTGAAAATTTCATGCAAATAGCCTCACTGGAAGTATACTTTCTGAAAAAAATGTTGACGTGTTAAATATTTATTTTCCCTGCTGTATATGTGGCATAGCTATTTCAAAACTAGTTACACATTCTTGTGTGTGGAGGGGATTGATTGCAAGAGGGCGGATATGATAACCCTATTGACAGTCATTATACTGTGACTTTACTGTGAAGAAAACAAAGGCTTTTACATACAGCCTTATGACCAGTATGACCAAATGACCAGTGAAACCCCATTATGACCAGTATGACCAGTAAAACCATAGACTAGTCTATGAGTAATTACCCCTAAGTCAGAGTTGTGCACCACTGTACATCTTTCTATACATCCTGACGTTCCTGTCTGTCAGGTCACATATATGTATTATATGCTAGACAGACTATGACAACTAGTTCAACACTTTTGCATGTGATGACACAAGCGATTAAAAAAGGATGATTTGTTTTAGAGGGTAGGACTACTGAGTATGGAACCAGTATAGTGCATTTTGACCAACATGACATTAGTAATTAAAAATGTAAAAACACAGCAGACATTTGTACAAAATCAGTTGCATGAATGTAGTAAAGCATTGTTGTTTGTTCAAGATGGAGATAAAAGGCTTTAATGATGTGCACAAGTGATAAGCTGATATGGAGTTTGAAGAAGTATTTTTTAGAATTCCAATTCTGACCTGAAAAATGTGCCAAAGCTAATAAGAAAAACTAATGTCCTGCTGAAAAATAAATTGATTATCAGTCACCCGTCTATTAACCAAAGTTTATACATTGATTGCGCCAAATGTCTTTAGTTATGAGGTTAATACACTGGGGCAGGCTACGCATGGGAAAGCATTTATTCTCTTCATTCTGATGAAAACATGATCTGAACCTGATTTGGTAATACATAGGTGCAGTCAATACATGTTTCTTTTCATGCATACAGCAGTGTCATGCGGTTAATACCCAGGAATATAACTGTGCTCATTCCACTCTGGCCTGTGTGACTAAGATGCGTTCAATTATGACCACTTTAGCCTGTGTGACTAAGATGCGTTCAATTATGACCACTTTAGCCTGTGTGTCTGAGATGTGTTTCTGAATGACCCCACTAGCCATTAAACAAAAGCAGATGTCTTTATTTCTGGGTGATGGGGAAAGAGTTTTGGTCCATCAGTTCTCCGACCCGCTCTTGTAAAATCTGCACTACTTCAGCCAAGATGAAGACATGGGTGTCGTCCAGATCTTGAATGATGAACTTTTTCCCAAGCGCTGATGTTTCATCTAGATACAGGAGAAACTGCTTCATGGCTGGGTCACTGTTGGAGAAAGAAACATAAGTGAACAATACTATAAAAAAAAAAGACCGAAACCCCCCCAACAGCTAGGCCAGTCAGTGCATTTCTTGATTAGAATTGCAGTTAGTGTGAGGTGCTAGCCTGGGAAACCCAGATTAACCTGTTAGCGAATTTGAATTCACAATAGCGATAGATATATAGATAGATAGATAGATAGATAGATAGATAATTGATCCCCAAGGGGAAATTCAAGAAGCTAGGGTTAGGTTAGGGAGCTAATCCAGTATGGGGCGGGCTTAACATGATGAGACAGAGCAGTGCATCCAATGGCTGTGCTGATGGCGACAGGGTTAAACAGATATGGACGTGCATTTTCTTTGGAATTGAGTAAACAACTGCATTTAGAACCTTTGTTTACAAGATGTGATTGCTGCACTTCTGAAAAAACGATTTGGAAAGAGTTTGCGTTCATTAAAGTTTCATTTTACTGCTTTAGTTACACCCCAGGAAGTGTTACGTTAATAAAGCCTTTCCAGACCCTCTCAATCCCACCTGTGATGTGGTCTGGGGTCAACAAGGCTCTCAATCCCACCTGTGATGTGGTCTGGGGTCAACAAGGCTCAACATGTCACGTGGGGCAATGCCTCGACATCTCCTTATTTGGCCATGTGGATAGTTAGCAGTATTTCCTTTAACGATGTATCTTAATGACGTATGGAGTTTGGGTAACACTTTATAATAGCTACACACAATTCATCATTTATTAAGCATTTGTAAACTATTAGTTAATGGTTTGTTCATCATTTGTAAATTGTGTTCATCATTTGTTAAACCCATCTCAATAAATATGTTTGCATATAGATGTTTTATACTTAATAAATAATGCAACAACCATTTAGACATGAAATAAATTTCCCATTAGGCATCCTCCTTCATATGACACCACCCGTGAAAAATTCCGTCAGAGAAAATGGAAAAAATATTCAATTTTAAAGTCTGTAGCCTATAATGCAGAATATGCATTAACAATTCCATGGGAGAAAATGGGCTAAAGTAGTCATTCACTTTAGGCCTATTTTCAGCACTGAAATTGTTCCCTATCGCTCAAACCTAATTTGACATGGGATCAATAAAGTATCTATCTATCTATCTATTTATCTAAACTAATTTGAGACTCAGAAGTTTTTATCCCCAGGCCATCCGAAGTCTGCACACATTCACTCCTCAGCACTCTCAAACATTTCCCAACTCTGAACTTACACTATACTGACTTTGCACTCATTCACTCCTCAGCACTCATGACCCCCCCCCCCCCCCCCCACACACACACACACCTACAATACTTTTAGCACTTTTACATCCCTCTCCCTATGCTACAGACCTTTTATTTATTTTCTTATTTCATCACACGTCAAAACACACACACACATACGCATACGCACACACACACACACACACATCTGACTTTCTCCAACTTTTGCACATCTCCATATAACTTTTTATTTATTATTTTTGATTTCTCCTCCATCTACCCATGTCCTAGATTGCCTAGCCTTTCTGCCCCCCCCCCCCCCATCCCCAACACACACACAAAAAACACACACTTACATCATCACTGTCATCACCTCACATACATACAGCACACTGCTTGCTACAGTAAGCCTCCTCTACATACTTGCTGCACACTGCCCCCCCTCCCTACATACACAGCACATTGTCTTCAGGATCTTCTCCAACACACATCCTCTACATACTTACAGCACACTGCCCCCACCTACCCACACACACACTACACACACACACACATACACACAGTCACTGCTCCACTCCCCTCCCGCCCACACACACATCTTCACGGTCATCATTCACATACATCATACATACAGTACTCTGCTTGCAATAGTCCTTTCACCATACTTGCAGTACACTGCCCCCCCCCCCCCCTACATACACAGCACATTATTCCATCAGGAAGCTTCTCCAACACACATCCCCAACATATTTACAGCACACTGCCCCCCCCCCACCAATACACAGCACATTGTCTCATGAGGAAGCTTCTCCAACACACATATTGCACACTGCCTTCTCCCCACATACACAGCACACTATCCCATCTCCCTTGTCATCCCCCCAAAACACACACCAAGACCCCTGGCAGTTGGGTTAGTCCCTTGAGCCGTGGATCTGCCCAAGATTTCTTCCTTGGTAAGGGAGTTTTTCCTTGCCCCTGTTGCTCTTGGGTGCTCCTTGTTGGTGCCCCCCCAATCCCAATCCTCCCGCACCTTTCTTATGCAGCCCTTGCCACTTAATCTACTAAACCCCTCTTCTACTGCACTTTTTACCCCCCCCCCCCCCATTAAGAGTGAAGAGTGTCTGCTACTGCTTGGCTGGCGAATGACACTGCCCCCTGGTGGTAAATAATTGCAATCTTTAAGGTGGAATCTAAACTTAAAGCAACACCAAAGAACTTTTCCTCCGTCGCACGCACGCTATTTGTTTATCCAACGGCTTTGTAAATAACAATGTCCATAGACAAGGTAGAATATGTTGCATGATATTATGAAAGTAGGCTACGAGGTATTGCATGATATTATGAAAGTAGGCTACGAGGTATTGCATGATATTATGAAAGTAGGCTACGAGGTATTGCATGATATTATGAAAGTAGCTACGAGGTATTGCATGATATTATGAAAGTAGCTACGAGGTATTGCATGATATTATGAAAGTAGGCTACGAGGTATTGCAACATCATGCAAGTCACATTTGTAGTTTCTCACGTCTCACTCTCATTGGAACTACAGATCCGCTACCCGATCTGGCAAACTTACATAGTGCGGTTATAGCCGATAGAGGGCCGCGAAGCGAATGCAGAAGTGCCGTTCACCCTGTTACGAGTTGATGAACCACGGAAACAATTTTGGAAACATTATTTTAAGGTACAAAAAACTCTTTGGTGTTGCTTTAAAGGGGTGGTTCAGGATTTTGGACGTAGGACCTCATTTCCAAGTTAGCAAGTGTGATATTTATCAGTGGAGACCGTTTTCAACATGTTTCATCCAGTCCTTCTAGTTGCAGAGTTCGCAGGTGCTAGGCTAGCACAAGTCATCAGTATGTGTTAGCCTGCCACTAAAAACAGTCTTACCCACTCCACAGTACACACGAGGCAAATAAATTATAACACCAGACTATCGATGTAAATGTCTGTCGACATTTAAATTATTACACCAGACTATCGATGTAAATGTCTGTGTTGTGTATGTGTTGTGTCAGTTATTTCTAACATTATTCTATCCTTGCATTTCAATGATCACATTACATTTTGAGGGACTAGTTTCTTAGCAGCGGCGGAATTATACTTGCTCCGGTTAGTAGTACTGCGCTGAAAAGTAAACAGAGAAGCGCACTCCAATGGGGATACCTAGTAGTAGCCTTGGTAATATCAGTCCGCCGCTGCCGTTGCTTATGCCTACTACCAACTTCAGGGAACAAAGTAAAACTATTGCAATGCAATGTAAGGATAGTTTTATTTCTAACACTATTCTGTCAACAGACAGAACCAATTTGATAATAAACTACATTTTGGTACAACATATACAGCAAGAATAACAAAATTTGGCTCAAGCTACGTGGAGAAATCTTGAGAGGAAGAAAATTCCGCTGCACGTCGGGGAGTTCTTTGCATCCCCCCTTTTACTGCCTATGGCGAAAATCTTAATGTGATTAAAAACTTTCTTGACGAATATTGGTACTTGTATCAACAAGGATTGTGGTTTATACATCACACGAACTTAGTCAGGGCCAATACACTATCAAATAGACCACTGTAAATGTTAGTTCAAACACTCAAACTTTTCAGGTAGCCGACAGGCTAACCTTTAGCATTTCCAACATTGTATGTCATTACATAATGCAGCTAACATTAGCCTACATGCTGCAGCACAGGTATGAAATATATTATGTTTTAGTCAGTGTCCAAAGGGGTGAAAGCCACTTTAAATCAGGTCACATTATTGACTGTTGTGTGTCCGAGAGTGAGCTTGTGGGTTTTGTAAGGGCCAGCATGAGGGACAAGTCCTACAAAGTTGTGGTGAGTTAAGCAGGGAGGTTGGTAACATTAATGCTGCTAGTTAACATTAGCTAGGCTACTGTAGCCTTCATACTGTATGATTCCTATCAATTATTAACCTAGGAATACTTCTTCGTGCATTTAATGAACATTTTGTGTAATAATTCACGGCAAATTAATAAACTGAATATGGTGGACCAAGAGCAGACCATTAACCGGTCCATGCATCAGCCCGACTGAGCAGTAGTGTTGTCACGATACCAAAATTATGACTTCGATACGATACCTGCCATAAATATCACGATGCTCGATACTGAAACGATACTACGGCGAAATCCTAAGATATCTGGAAAAGAAAGGACTCAACCTCCTCCAAGTGTATTGAGTCATTTGTGTTGAATTCGGTGCTCTTTTGTAGTGTGCAGGTCAATTCTGGCTTGTAAACTTCCTACATAATTATTATTTTTTATAGTCAGTAAAATAGTAGGCCTACTTTGTGTGATTAAGTATTGTTTGTTATAGTTCATTTACATTGTGTTGTGTTTTGGCAATAAAGTAGCTTTAAATAACCAAACTAGGCTAGATCAAGGTTAGTGTTGAAATTACTGCATGCAAATCACTGAATACTATGCAGAGGGGCCTAATCTTTAGGCCATCTGATGTACAGTATAGGCTACCCTAGGCCTTCCCGTGTTCATGGGATTTCTTTGACAGTTGCAAAGGGAAAAATGTGAGGATAGTCTTCTTTGCGCCCAGTGTACAAGTACGACGTTCCAACCACTCAGGTCTTCGTCAGATAGGTCTACACCATTACCTGTTGCAATATATCTGTGTGCATTCCTACATTACGTCTATTTCTTTGATAACATGATTTGCTACCACGTAACAATAAGCCGCTATTATTATTAGGACTCAACACGCTTTGGTGGTAATATATGCTGTGGGCTTTAATTAGCGCATTTCGGGTAGCCTATCCTACAGTACATCTGGGCAATAATTATTGAACAAATTGCAGTCTACATGCCATGACAAATATTACCAGTAGTACTGACCGAACATGAAATAGATTGTTTGGTAGTGTTGGTACTGTTATTCTGGCGTGAACATTGCGCTTTCATCACGTTAGCACCCTATGATTACAGCTCGTTATGTCTCGTCAAAATGATTACAGCTCGTTATGTCTCGTCAAAATTCATTGATGAAGGAAGGTTCGCTTTAGCCCAGAGAACCATACTTGTTTCACTTAGGCTAGACTAAAACAGAAGAGAAGAACTTGGCACTAACCATGTAGTTGTGTTTTCTATAGCATATTTGTTAACCTGTCGTTCTTTGAACTCTTTAAAAATGTTGGGATATGTCTGCGAGGTGTTTAGCCAAGTTCCATGTGTAGCCTACTGCTTTTAAATGACTTTGAAACATTATTCATGATGTATCCTAAATAGTTCCAGATTTCACATCACCTTTTGTTTTATCCACAAGGCCCAGGACTGTCGGCAAATAACTATGTTGACGTTGCTGCGCACTCACTCACTCAGAGCTGCCTGCTTGACACGCCCACTTGCCTAGATGCGTGCAAGGTGCAGTTCACACAGACACAGAACGTTATTATTTTAATAAAGTATCGATTCTAAAACGTCGGAAATCGTATAGTTTTTTGCGTGAAGGCATCGTGATACCTTTTTAGTACCGATACACCGTGCAACACTACTGAGCAGTGATGACAGCATAGGATGACAGTCAGGTTCGAAGCACTGCACCATGTTGCTAACGTTAACCGCTTCACATACACACGATTCTCTTTTTTTCACTCGAAATGATATGTTTTATGCTTATGAGTTATGCCGTAGCTGGTTAGCCTAATACATGCTGATACGGATTTTTCCAAATGTCAATGGGACAAATGAATGGGAATCCTACATCCGGCACCTAACCGCATTTTGGCTGTGGGCGGGACTGTGCAGCTCTATTCACCCGGTGGCCAAAACGAGGCTACAGGGTACACTTGCCATTACACGCAAGTCCAGCAGATGGTGGTAATGGACTCCGTTTGCAAATTGCCAAAAAAAAGCGCACCGAAAAAGAAGGGTTCGCTGGCCTGTTCTTCTTCTTCAGTGAGTTTTTTTGGCAGTTTGCAAACAGAGTGCATTACCTCCACCATCTGCTGGACTGAGGTGTAATGGCAAGTGTACCCTGTAGTCTCGTTCTGGCCGCCGGGTGAATAAGGCAAATTATTTGTGTAATTCATTCAATTGTTTTTCTTTTAAAACTTTATAAATTGTGGTGTATCATTACTTTGGCCAGCAGCCTTGTCTTAGCTGAATTACTGAAGCTAAGCAGTGGGGTATACTACGGATACCTTGTCTTAGCTGAATTACTGAAGCTAAGCAGTGGGGTATACTACGGATACCTTGTCTTATACTACGAAGCATGTTAGACATATCTAGGCTATGTAGACATATCTAGGCTATGTAGACATATCGAGGCTTCACAAAGCCTTGCCTCAGGAGTATAAATTAAGTGATACTACGATAGCAGTTATGTGATATATTTGTCAAACTAGGCTTCAAATGTGGAGACGCACAAGACCGCCTCTATTTAAAAACAATTACTTCCGCATTCATGAACGATAGCTTAATCTACACTGCGGTCATTTTTTGTGTCTAACCTATAACATCAAATAAATCAAATGTCATCAGTAGTTGTATGGTATGCACGTCCATAGTAGGATATTTGCACGCACAGCACGATTAAAGCGCATTCGAGATCCAAAATGTTAGTAGATGCGGAGCTCCACCTGTAAGATATATGACAGAATCCTACACGTGAGATAACTTTGTTTTTAAGACAATTGATTGGTCAGTGGGCGGTAGATTACACGATTTGAGCTATAACTTAGCACATAACCTCCTCCCGAGCAGGTTTGGTTGACAGCATAAGATACCATGGAGATATAGCGAAACTAAAACAGATCCACTTTCGTGTCACAGCATACCCTGGCTTTGAGCGCAACATACCTCGCTAAGAAGGAGATTAGTTTTGGAATGTAATTGGCGGACCGTGCGTTCAGTGGTTAGGCCTTCAATAATGACTATTTTTTGACAAAATAATAATAGGGGGGCGTTACGGGGGAGATTTTTTTAAAAACATTTCAGCGTTAAAATGTGTGCAATTTCCCAGCATTTCATGGTGGGGGGAATAGTTTTCTCTCTCTTACGCGAGTCTGTGTAGCACTAGAATCTTCGTTACACAAACAATTAATGCTCCGATTGCTTATTGGTTAACAGATAATCCTCAGCAGCAAAGTAGGCTGCTAGGCTATTTATTTACAACCCATATTCGTACATTATAAACTGCTGCCTGCTGCTGTCCAGTAAAGACGTGCAATTTAGTCCATGTCATATTGAAAGTGAACACCAAGTGTACTCAAGTATGGGTTTGTGCAGACTACTTTGAAATATTTAGGCTATCGGTTGCCTAATTTATGTTCATGACTCGCACGCACATATTACGTCACGTTCTGGCCGGTAACTATGGTAACCCAGCAGGCGCGGCCATATTGGCGGTACTCAGTGAATGAAGTACAATGGAGTATTATGCACTATGGATATCTTACGTGATTGTAGCCGTGTCTAAACAACAGAAAAGCTCATCAAAATGCGTCTTAGATGCAAAGGCATATAGGGCAGGACTTGGACCACAAGAAAAGGTGCAATATTTCGAAAAATTACGGATTATTGGCAGCGCAGATCCATATGAGTTGGGTGAGCGAGACGAAGTACCAAGTTCAACCACAAGCGCCCCCCTTCCTCTGATAACTTCTGGCATTATTGTCCCTTCTCCCTGTTTTTTTAATAACTTTTGGAAGTCGATACATACACCAGATGTTTTTCTCAGTCTAACCTATTGGTACAACCTAAAACACGGCAATAATTAACCATTTTCCTTGACGATGTTAGGGATTTACTTCAGTGCCTAATGCTTTCTAATGAGGCGAGTATCTCCAATATGGCGATGTCCAGATCTGATGACACGCCGTTCAAACCCCTAATAGCACCAGGGTATCTGCACATTTTCCAAGTGCAAATTTAAAGACTTTTAAGACCTTTTCAAGACATCTTCATGGAAAAATTAAGACTATACCACGGCAAAAAGATACATACGACAACTTAAAATTGTTTTATGCAACGGTTTTTTTTTCTACTAATTTTAACCCCCACCCAATTTTGGATGTCTACAGAAGTTACGAAATATATTTTGGCGATAATTGCTAACACTCAATAATTGTTTGAATTACCTTCACAGCTATAAATACCCAATTTTAGGGTCTGGGCTGCTTGCTTTTGAAGCTGGCTGTACATATCTGGTTGTGCTTACTGGCTGAGACTGACTGTTCTTCACCTGTATCTGTAGTAGCCTATATTACTTGCCAAAGACATGTGCACTGGACTGGATTCCCTTCAATATTTTTTTTTAAAGTTAGACTAAGCTATTTAAATATTTTAATAGGCCCATATGCATCATATGTCCCATATACAGCACAGCAAATTACTTATACTTAAATTATTATAACTTAGACAGATATTTTCTTCCCTAGGCTAGGCCAGCAACACACGCTGGAAAGATGCAAACAGATCAACTTAACATGTACAGTATTTCCTTCTGATTGCAAAAATGCAAGTCAGTCCGTGGTTCCTTCATAAATTGCGCAGCAAATTATCAGATGAGTGACAGAAGCACTGCGCATAATTTGACCAGAAGTCTTAGTGTCCATAGTTTGTGAAACCATGCTGCATCCGAGCAAAGATTCTAGATGCCCAGCGCAACTCCAAAAAGGAGGACAAATGAGCTTCCGGCTTGAGGCTGCGTATGGCCACCCTATCGCTAACTGGCTTATCAACTTTCTCCCGCTCGCGTAGGCTACCTGTGTATCTCTCAGGCCTCGGCTACACAACGAAAACGTCAGGCATATTTGTACATATTATTACCGTTTTTTACACCTTTAACAACACCCGTGAAAATCATCTTCACTCTGCAACCACTACACTTCCTCCCATAGCCTTATATAGTCACTTATACAATTGCGTTCGGATGGATGGAGACATTTCACTCGCTCACTCGCTGGCGGTCCCATACGCAAATTTAATACCTCCCTTTCGAAAATTCAAGACATCCCCGACAATTTAAGACTTTTTTAGGCCTTAAAAAACGAAAGTTGTATTTAAGACTTTTTAAGACTTTTTAACCACTTGCTTTGCAGTCATATTTCAGTAATTCTGACCAAAAGGCACTACACGTATTAGAGAGGCCACCATGCCCACATCGTTTGGTCTACAAGCACATGGCTGGTATCATTGGAAAGCTGAGACCATGTAGATTTTTTTGAAACAGTCAGGATAACCCTGTGAAGTTCTCAGAAAGAGCTACAGAGGCTGGAATAAAGTTTTTTTTCGCACCAACAAGCGCTTCTTTTGTGCATTGAGATACACGCGCATGGTCAAAGTCAATGACGACATCCCATACATCGTTTAAAAGCTCTGGTCATTGGCTACAAGAATATGTCCATAATTTCCTTCTTACTTGTAAGAGGCCCACGTGGCTGCCATTCCAAGCTTGCATGTCCAATAGAAAGGTGTAGCTGACCAAGCTTGTCTCTGCCTCGTCTTTGCTTCGTTTCTCGTGATTGGTAGATCCTACAGACACGTGACATGGCTCTTTGTGTTCGTGAGACTCAGGGGAGCGTGGGGAATACGCATAAGTAGGGAGTTCGAAGCCGAATGGTATTCAAAATCACCGATATTCACCGGAAAATCTTTGAAAGTGTTTTATTTCTATTCTATAAACGTTTTGAATATGGAAGCTTACACACTCACAGTTCAACATTGGACTATAACAACACATATAATCTTGTTCTATGGATTCTTACGGACATTTTAAGACCAGGTTAGCCATATGAATATATTGTTATGGGTGTACACAAGGATTAGAAGGCAATGATGCAGGGGGGGTGTGTGTGTTTTTTTGAGGGGGGCATATCAGCATAAATTACTTACTGTAGCTCACACCACACAGTTTGACATGGAATGGTGGATACCTTTGGAATCCTGAGTCCCGTAGCTTTTTATTGATGTATGGGATGTCAATATTACATGAAGTAATGAGCCTACCCATTGATTTAATACACCCCACCACCCCCCTCCTCCCCCCAAATGGCGCGACGGCGTTCCACTGCGAGTTAACTGGTTAAGGATCCGCGGGAACCCTGTAGCACTGCCACCGGTCTACAATGATGTGTCCAAAGACAACCAAAGACAATGATGTGAACCAAAGACAAATGACAGTTTTCACATAGATGCCGATCCAGACATCTTCACCAAAGCCACCAACTCCAACACACTTTCAAGCTAGCATACAGTAGAGTAACCAAGCAGACACTGCAGTATGCAAGCAGCACAAAAACATTTTTTTTTATATAGAAAAGGGCCAGATAACAAGCATCTATAGTACTACAGTACTACAAGTCTATGTTATCGAATAAACATGAAACAAAACTTACCAATTCCTGCATAGGTTAGCAGCTACGTGCAGAGCTAGCTGACGTTATGTGCATCTTGCTAACATGTAGTCCAGCTGACACTGTAACGTTACATTAGCCTATATTATTTTGCTTAATGAAGGCGTATCAATATATATATTTTTAAACAAAAACGGTCAATTTACTGTTCATAACTATAACCATAGTCATGTCAGTGTGACATGTACTTTTCCAGTGAATGTCTGTCTGTCTGACTGACAGAAGTTGCTCACGAAGTTCATCACGTAAAACATACAGCGTCAAAATTTGGGATGAACGGTTCCGGGTATTCTTTTCGAACTTTGCAGGCCCAACTGCAGTCAGACCTGCCTACCTCGCCATAACAGGTCGATTTGATTGGCTAATCAGTCAGATGTAGCCATCAATCAAGCCGAATCCAAACATATGATTTCTAATGGTTGCTTAGGTACCGAAAACGCAGTGATTCCTTGTGAAGGCCTGATGCGGGACTTAACAAGAGATGTGCGATTGGATAAAAATGTATCACACACTATTTGTTTACACAATCTGCCAATCAAATCACATATCGGACAGCGGTGGGATATCAGTAGTCAAGAACGATCGGGGAAAGAGAAGCAGAAGCAAATAATAAATGCTAAAGTACAATGTTATTAAAGACACTATTATTTTTCATTCGTCTGAAAATAGTTAGGCCTTCAGAGAAGGCTTTGAAGGCCCTGACGGTCCGCCACGGTACTCTGACATTTGACATTAAACAACCATAAATTGTGTGTCATTATTCTTACTGTACTCTACCGTTTTTTAAATTGTCCTAAAATTGTTGAGAATTCCTTTAAAAAACTTAAACTGTTGTTAGTCGCTTTGGCTAAAAATGCGTCAGCCAAATGTAATGTAATACTAAACAATGGGCGGTCTTAGGGGCTGACACTTTGCATACAATTTAACCTCACTGCTTAAGCCAAATTCTGTTATTTCTGCTGTATATATGTTGTACCAAAATGTAATTTATTATCAAAGTGAAATGGTTGCTGGCATAAGTCAGCAGCTAGTTTAAGTACATAATTGACGTTTTGTTTACATGTGTTGAATGGAAGTCAATGTGAGCCGTAAATCGGTAAATACCGGTGACCAAATAATATTTTGCCAGATAGCGAGACGGCACTTAATTCTGAACGATGCACTAACATTTTTACTCACATATTATCACTTCATGCCACGGATGTTATTAAATGTATGGCTGGTTGTAATGACGTTAACGTTGATGTGAAACCACGTAAAATCGCCATTAGAAAGAATTTCATACGCAACCTTGCATCTCAAAAAACCCAGCAATGTCTCCTACAGTTCTGAATGAGGTAACGTTACCATTCCACAAGAACTCCTTTCAACACATTGACCATTTTCACCACGATGTTCCTTCTGAAAAGTGTGGTTACCTGAAGGGAAAAATGTTTTAAAAAATTAGGAAATGCTATCTCGTAATATTCAAGAGAATCCGGGTGCCTAATGTGGCTAAAGCAATTGCAATAACGTCAGCTAAACCACTATACACCATACGAACACCGAATTTCATGGTGCGTAGATAATTCGTAGCAAAAATATTTTAAAAACACCGTGATCGTGACCTTTTTTCCATACACAGTATTTCATTGGCAGTGTAACATTTTTGATGATTACATGACCAACTCACAGTGCAGGCGAAACAGTCGAGTAGAGGCAGAGACGCTCTGGTAGAGTAGTGCAGTAGCTCGTCTCGTACCGGGGTAAACAGCAGGGTGTGCAGAGAAAGGGTCGTGTAAAACATACGACCGAATAGCATTGGTTCCTACAAGAGTGAGCAAGCTCCCGACGAAAGCAAGGGCGTAGGTTTGCATAAAATATCCATCCATACCAATAGCTCATTCATATTATGTTGTTGTGAAATCATATTCATTCAAACGTGTCTAGTTGCATCCCCCATAGGCCCAATAGTAAACCCAGAAGTGTTTAGTACCCTAAGGTTTTATTGCAGAAATTTCATTTATAGGCCTAGTGAATGGAATTCAACTTGGTTGCTAAAAGTTGCACTTTGGGCAATTTGCATAGTTTGCATAATAAGATCATTAGGACGAAACACTACAGGTGAATAGTGTAAATATCTTAAATTATAGCTATCACCATGAAACTTTCTCAGTTGATTACTTATGTTAAGATGAGAAAAAATGTATTGCATGTTTTTCTATTTTAATGTTTAAATATGCAAATTAGGCCCTCTCATTAAATATGCACTCATTTGCATATATTTTAAAAACAAAAATCAGATCATGTCACTTTTAAATATTAGTTTTAGAAGTAGATCACGATATTACTTGATTATATTGATTGATATCGATAACTATTGATAATTTGATGACATAAAAAAATAAGAAAAAACATGCTGAATTAAAACATTTCTGTTAATCACTTAATATAACATTCCACTGTTCTTCAATGATCTATAAAGGAGAAAACTCCAGCTTCGACACAACAATGAAAAAAAACACAAATGCTGCAAATAAGTACAGAGCCGCGTTTGTCCAAATCCCGTTGCTAGATTCGGTGGTGCAGTCTCTTATCAATATACATGTTTTATATATATATATATATATATATATATATATATATATATATATATATGTTATTGTTTGATTGACCAGGCTATGGTATTAGATATTTAGCTTTTACTTTGCATTTCACTGTCACTTGCTATACTCTCCACTTGATCACTTTACTCTTCCACTGTGAAGTACAATACAATTACATGTTGGTCAGACTATAATAAGGAGAATAGCAATAATAAATAATAAACAACAATGTCAATTCAATCAATAGCCTAATGAAATAAACAATGAAAGTGAGGGAAAAAAGCAATAATAAACAATAATGTCCATTCAATCATTAATATAAAAACAATCCCTGCTGAAAAAAACAGCCTGACCAGCCAAAGGTGGTTTGCTGGTTGACCAGCTTGTTTGACCACCCTATGATGGTTGACCTGCTAGACCAGCAAAACTCTTGCATACCTTCAGCTGGTTTTCCCAGCTTATGATGGTAATTTAACTGGTTTTGCTTGTCGTACCCAGGGGGTCAGGATTTGAAGGGTTAGCTTCAGCCACTTAGCATGGCATTTGGCCGCCGACATTTTTGAAAACATGGCGTTACATGGTTGCAACTTCCGGCACCAGTTTTTACATGCTGATTGGTAGATGACAGCTCATGCACGAGTTTAGTGTTGGGCACGAGCGTCCATGTTGGTTTGCATTTCTGGAAGACGACAAATAAAACAACTAACTACTTGGATTAAGCTACTGATACTTGACTTAAAGGAACACGCCACCCAAAATCAGTAGTAATATATGTTCTTACCTTAACTTTCACGAGTTGAGTCATACCTCTCCCGCGCCGGTAGGTGCACTCAAACGCTCTGTCGCGCGGCGCGAATGTGTTAGCATGTTGCTATGCTAGCGGGCTCTGCCGTGGCCGTAGAGAGAGGAACATAGCAGTAATCAAACACCTCCATTTTTTCCCTACTTAAATACAGTTGCACGAGTAGTTGATAAAAATGTGTACGTCACACAACATGAAACGTGGCGATTTTCCAAGCGAATAAACAGGAGAACTACAATGTGTGGCGCAATAGCACTTGGGAGTACTTCGACCTAGCGTGGTAATATTATTAACACCTAATTGTAGATCCTATCCACCACAGAGTTTAGAATCTATGCTGGATCGACCCTCAGCCTCTCCCTCCCCTCTGAGCGAGAGAGAGGCACACACACTAGAGATGCGCTGATGGGCTAGGACTTCAGAGACAGGGCAAACTTCTACCACCATTCCCAAAATGTTATCCCAACCAATGAAATACATTTGCGCTTATAACGAGGTGAAGTGAAGTGCGTTCACGAACAACTTCTTTTCCTCTAAGGGAATGTCCAATCAGAGAATGTCTAATAAGGAGAGAACCTTCACTCTCGGAACTCTTCCGGTGTGGTACTGCATCTAGGGGCGCTCACGGGCGAGTCCAGAATGAATGGAGGTCTATAGAGCTTTACCCCTCAAAATCCACTTTTCTCGGGATATAATTTTTTTTCGAGTAATTGGAATATTGTATTCGAAAGGGGAGGCAAAGAAAATACACTTGGTTGAGTATTATATTTTTTAGTCACTTAATTGTTCTAAAAAGCCTTTCAAACGTGCCAATGACGTCATTCATTAGCATGATCATAGCATAGCATAGCATCAATGCTAGCGTGTTATGGGCAACAACGACCCAACCTGTAAGAAAACGAAAGGACATGACTCCCGGATTATTTCACTTTTGATTGAAAATCCATATCCATTTTGCGAAAAATAAAATAAAATCTGAGGGTTTCAGTTGTTAAATAGGTGAAAACAACAAATGTAGCCATGTAGCTCCATAGGACCCCATGTATTATGGACTCTCCCGCGATCGCCATCTAGGTGAACTCTGGTGAACTGCAGCCAAATTCGGTTTGTATGGGATTAATAGAGAGTGGGGAGGCTTTCCTTAGACGGGCTCTGGTCCAATCTTCATCAACGACATACCGTTGTACCTTACGTTGTCTCAACGTGGAATCTAATAGGCTAATTCTACCTGGTGCCGGAAACGAACACCCATGAAACGCCATTTTCATAAAGATGGCTGCGGTCAATTTCAAACTTTTTTGGCTGAAGTAGCTAGCCTAGCATGGGCCATTGAAATGAATGGGGGCGGGACTTAGTCACTCTCTCCAGTTATATATAATACCTCCATGGATTGTACCACCTCAAGCTGGTCATTTTAGCTGGTGTTACTGGTCTATAGTGCTGGTTTAACTGGCCATGCCAGCTTATGTTGGTCATTCTAGCAAACCAGCATGACCATCTTACACCAACAATGTCAAGCTTGACAGGCTGGTCACCAGCATGACCAGCTTCCTCAGATGGTCACGCCAGCATATCCAGCTGGTGGCCTAACCAGCTACACCAGCAAAGACCAGCAAGAGCTGGAAGAAAACCAGCAAAGACCAGCTAAAACCAGCTACCAGCATAAGCTGGTTTCTAGCTAGTTATTTCAGCAGGGATGGTAAGATGTTGCATGTTGAACAGATATGCCTTTAGACCAGTGTTTCCCAAAGACTGGATCGCGACCAGTGTTGTATAAAGTACTAGAAAGCAATACTTGAGTAAAAGTACAAGTATCGTACTAGAAAAAGACTTTGGTAGAAGTGAAAGTTACCTTTTAGAATATTACTTAAGTAAAAGTCTTAAAATATCTGATATATACTGTACTTAAGTATCAAAAGTAATTTTCTGATATTTAATGTACTTAAGTATTTGAAGTAAAAGTAAAAAGCAAGCGGTTTTATTTTGAACTTTTATTGTGAACTTTATTTTGGCTTTCTTATAGTAAAGCATAAAGCATATTCATATATATTCCCATATCTTCTTAATCTCACTCATCAAACCAAAATCACATTCTTTTCTAGGAATTTTCAGGCACAATTCTCTTAAGTTCAAAGAGCAAACAGCATATTTTTAGAGCTGACATCAAAGAAAAAAACAAACATAAATTTCACTTTTGTATGAACTTCAGGTAAAAATGAATAAATAACTTATTTCTTTTTAAAAAAAAGACCTGCTGGTAGGGAGACCATTTTGGTCATGTGGTATGAGCATTTCTAGGGCTTACTCCCCAGGTCACCATCTTACTCTCACACACACACACACACACACACACACACAGGCCACCTATGTCCAGCAGCTACTAATATGCCAGTCATTAGTTGAAACTGAAAAGGTGTCTGTTCATCTTCAAAAGAAGCTGGTTTTCAAAGTTGCCAGAATTCAGTGCCCGGGAGTTTCAGGCCCAAGACCGGCCCACCTTTTCCATAGTGGTGGAAATTGGATAAATGAAGCAACATTTCAGCTCTTACTATCCTGTAGTTTTTATTAGTACCATGGTGTCATGCACAGAATGCGGAATGTGTCCTACTTTCTATCCTAAAAGATAGACTAACGTGACCAATGTCAATATTTTTTTCCTTGACCAGCCCACCGGGAATTCTCCCGATTACTCCCCGATTACTTATGGGCCTGATTCAGTCTTACTCTTCTTGGACTGAAAAGTCAGGACTCAAGTCCTGCGATGCACTATTATTTATAGTTAATTTTATTTGCACTATCACCATGACCACTATCACCATTGCACTATCGCCATGACACTCACTCACACAGAGCACCTTACCTTACCTTACTATGAATCACAGGCTCAGTCCCTGCCTCAGTCATTGCAAGTGCCTCTTGATTAATCACCACTATGTGGATACTGCTTTTAGAATTGATTTAGATTAAGTGTTAGTATAATTTGTATTTTAGTATATTCTTTATCTTCTACTGTCCTTATTGCGTAGTTGTGTTTTTATATTATATACTTTTAATTACTTTTTCTGCTGTTAGTGAATGTGTGTGTGTGTTGTCTGTATGCTACTGAGACCTTGAATTTCCCCTGGGGATCAATAAAGTATCTATCTATCTATCTATCGATGCTAAACAGCCTTTCACAGGCCGCTAAGGCAGGTAGCGGGGTGTTCAGCTTCACAGAAGCTGCCAATGTACAGAAACATTTCTTGCAAATACGGCCACGGGTGTACGACGTTATCTTCACCACGACCCTTTTCACCGAGTTCACCACTATCGTCTATGATAACGGGAGGTCCTCCAGTAGGTGCTTGTGCTTCCATGGCGGTTTCACTTGTGCGTCCTCCTCCCTCCTCCTTTAGCAACAAACAAGAGCTGAAATGGAGCGCGGAGCGTGCGCAGCGTGCCTAATGCAATCTAGGAGCAGTGATTCGCCAAACCTCCCTTATTGCAGTCGCACACATTTCTTCTAATTTTATGTTTTAGTAACGAGTAATGAAGATGCTTAGTGGAAATATAACGGAGTAAAAGTATACATTTTATCTAGGAAATGTAGTAGAGTAAAAGTGAAAGTTGGCATAAATTGAAATAGCGAAGTAAAGTACAGATACGTGAAATTTCTACTTAAGTACAG
Source organism: Alosa pseudoharengus (assembly GCF_046254945.1). Lineage (NCBI taxonomy): Eukaryota > Metazoa > Chordata > Actinopteri > Clupeiformes > Clupeidae > Alosa > Alosa pseudoharengus. The sequence continues at coordinate 347,647 of NW_027468859.1, forward strand.
TTACAAAGTATTTGTACTCCGTTACAACACTGGTCGCGACCCACGGCTGGGTCGCAGGAGATTTTATTTGGGTCGTCAGCACAATTTATGTTGTCTAATAGGCCTAACTTTAACCATTTAGCCAGGAACGCTATCCGTTTTCTAGTAGGATATAGTTTGTTTACCACAGTCACGTCCCTCTATGCAATTTTGCATTTAAAATAGCTCTGAAACTGGGGGGCGAACGCGTCGCAGAGGGGACAGCGTGGACATCTCACTGGCAAAATGAAACATTTCTGTGGGGCGCCTGCCATGGACCTCGCAGTTGCAAAATGCAAGGGACATGAATCAGCCTATTTGCTCGAACATTAACGGACTCCAGCTCTTCAACTTGACCGATTAAAATCTAGTCAACTAAAGCAGACATCCGTATACCGGACATGGCTATTCAATTTGCGTCATAGGCTGTAGATACACTGTAGTTTCAATTGTAGATGCACTCTTTAAAGTTAATAGCAACCTCCTCACATTCCTTATTATAATCCTTATTATATGCATGCAGGTTGCATGTTAGATCTGAAGTGAGATGGGTCGCGATGGTCTGTCATTTTTAAAAAGTGGGTCCCCAGAAAAAAAGTTTGGGAAACACTGCTTTACCTGTAGACCCCTCTTAAACGACCCAAAACTATCACAGGAACGGAGAGCACTGGGCAACACATTCCACCAACATGGAACCACTGAGGAAATTAGACCTAGCGTTTATGACTGGTCGACACAACAGACGCTCAGTTCTTGTATAGGTCTTGCATATAGTTCTTTTTTCTCATCTTAACATAAGTAATCAACTGAGAAAGTTTCAAGGTGGTATCTATTATTCAACATTTTTACACTATTCACCTTTAGTGTCTCACCTTAATTATCTTACAGTATTATGCTAATTATGCAAATTGCCCAAAGTGCAACTTTTAGCAACCAAGTTGAATTCCATCCACTAGGCCTATAGATGACATTTCTGCAAATAAAACTTTGAGTACTCAACATTTCAACTAGACTGAGACCAAACATACGCCCTTGATTGACAGCAAGAGCCAGAGTTTTCTAGGAACAGTAGTTAGAGTGTTTAATTACTGAGATGACACATATGGGATAGAATAAAGTCACTTTATTAAAATAGGCCATAATTATTTTTCAAGATAAAGGGCATTGAATATGTGATAATAAGTTTTGACAGTACTGACGTCATATCTTGTAGGGACTAAGCCATACGTCAATTCATTTAAGCATGAGCTTGCAGGCTCTATCATGACAAAAAATACCATAAAACAATAAAATAATCAAATAAATATCTGTAAATGCATTGAGGTATGCCTGAGGTAGAGGGCGAGGCCGCGGCAACATTTCAAAAGGCAGTTTTCAAGTCTGGTATTGATGCTTTTAACAGTGGAAACAAGTATTTAAAAGTCTGAATAAACAGCTCTGCATAAGAATCTCTGGACAAGGAAAGTGCGAATGATCAACAATATAAAGGTGCTCAGAGGGAGATGGAACACAGAGGAAGAAGTATGTGTGATGCAGAAAGGTCCGCACATTTAAAAGGGCTCTCTATATGTCCTGGAGTTACACACACGTTAAAAGGGCTCTCTATATGTCCTGGAGTTACACACACGTGTGATCCGCACATTTAAAAGGGCTCTCTATATGTCCTGGAGTTACACACACGTTAAAAGGGCTCTCTATATGTCCTGGAGTTACACACACATGTGATCCGCACATTTGAAAGGGCTCTCTATATGTCCTTGAGTTACACACACGTGTGATCCGCACATTTAAAAGGGCTCTCTATATGTCCTGGAGTTACACACACGTGTGATCCGCACATTTAAAAGGGCTCTCTATATGTCCTGGAGAGTTTTATGTTTCTGTAAAAATGAGGAGGAAACTAAACTCTGGAAAATGATACGATTCTGTCTCAAGACAACCAGGAGCACATGATCAGAGTGCTAGTAAAGGGATCCCACAGCAGCTGCAGGCTTGGGGTTGTGATCAACACTAGGGTTAGGGTCAACACTAGGGTTAGGGTCAATATTAGGGTCAAGGGTCAATATTAGGGTTAGGGTCAACACTAGGGTTAGGGTCAATACTAGGGTTAGGGTTAGGGTCAATATTAGGGTCAAGGGTCAATATTAGGGTTAGGGTCAACACTAGGGTTAGGGTTAGGGTCAATATTAGGGTTAGGGTCAATACTAGGGTTAGGGTTATGGCAGTCAACACTAACTGTTGCTCTCATGTTAGCATGCGCATCTCTCTCGGTCACACTAAGCAACACAGCACTGATCTTATACGGTGATTAGGCTGTTACTACAGGGAGCACTGATCTTATACGGTCATTAGGCTGTTACTACAGGGAGCTCGCAGCATCCAACCACTGCAGTCTCATATCATATCACCACTGCAGTCTCACATCGACACATCACTGGTGTGTCATATCACCACATCACTGCAGTCTCATATCATCACTGGTGTGTCATATCACCACATCACTGGTGTGTCATATCACCACTGCTGCAGTGTTATTGCATCTGAAATGTGTTGTCTAGTGGGCAGTGTTACTCCACTGTGGAGTTTCCATTCAGTCCTGGAGCGTCCTTATTGTGTGATGTGTCCTATGGAGTGTCCTTATTGTGTGATGTGTCCTATGGAGTGTCCTTATTGTGTGATGTGCCCTCTAGAGTGTCCTTATTGTGTGATGTGTCCTCTAGAGTGTCCTTATTGTGTGATGTGTCCTCTAGAGTGTCCTTATTGTGTGATGTGCCCTATGGAGTGTCCTTATTGTGTGATGTGTCATCTTATTGATCCTTATTGGGTATTGTGTATTGCAAGTGCATCCTGGATGAACTGTAAACTCCGCTTGTAGAGAAAAGAATCCCTCTTGTCTGGTTTGCAGATGTTCAGATGATCCACATCCACTTGGATAATTTCTCCAATGCCGAGATCTGCCAGGAGAGGAGCACAACACCCAGTGCCACTTAGGGATGGGAATTAACAGGCATTCAGGGGTTTATCAAACTGACAAGGTGACAAGGTAGTCATAGCTGTCAGGTTAGTTCCTTCATAATAATTTGGAGCATATTCTGTGGATATTAATCTACAAGAGCAACATAAAACACAGAAATCACATATGAAACACACATAAATATCAAAGAGTTTGGGAAGTGGAAAATAACATGAAATGATACACTGGACTACATACACTGGACACTGGATAGTGGCTGTAGTAGTGACATAGTGGCTGTAGTAGTGACATAGTGGCTGTAGTAGTGGCTGTAGTAGTGACATAGTGGCTGTAGAAGTGACATAGTGGCTGTAGTAGTGGCTGTAGTAGTGACATAGTGGCTGTAGTAGTGACATAGTGGCTGTAGTAGTGGCTATAGTAGTGGCATAGTGGCTGTAGTAGTGACATAGTGGCTGTAGTAGTGGCTGTAGTAGTGACATAGTGGCTGTAGTAGTGACATAGTGGCTGTAGTAGTGGCTGTAGTAGTGACATAGTGGCTGTAGTAGTGGCTGTAGTAGTGGCATAGTGGCTGTAGTAGTGACATAGTGGCTGTAGTAGTGACATAGTGGCTGTAGTAGTGGCTGTAGTAGTGGCATAGTGGCTGTAGTAGTGACATAGTGGCTGTAGTAGTGACATAGTGGCTGTAGTACTGACATAGTGGCTGTAGTAGTGACATAGTGGCTGTAGTGGCTGTAGTAGTGACATAGTGGCTGTAGTAGTGACATAGTGGCTGTAGTACTGACATAGTGGCTGTAGTAGTGACATAGTGGCTGTAGTGACATAGTGGCTGTAGTAGTGATATAGTGGCTGTAGTAGTGACATAGTGGCTGTAGTAGTGGCTGTAGTAGTGACATAGTGGCTGTAGTGGCTGTAGTAGTGACATAGTGGCTGTAGTAGTGGCATAGTGGCTGTAGTAGTGACATAGTGGCTGTAGTAGTGGCATAGTGGCTGTAGTAGTGACATAGTGGCTGTAGTAGTGGCTGTAGTAGTGACATAGTGGCTGTAGTAGTGTGGCTGTAGTAGTGACATAGTGGCTGTAGTAGTGACATAGTGGCTGTAATAGTGGCTGTAGTAGTGGCTGTAGTAGTGACATCGTGGCTGCAGTAGTGATATAGTGGCTGTAGTAGTGACATAGTGGCTGTAGTAGTGGCTGTAGTAGTGACATAGTGGCTGTAGTAGTGACATAGTGGCTGTAGTAGTGATATAGTGGCTGTAGTAGTGGCTGTAGTAGTGACATAGTGGCTGTAGTAGTGACATAGTGGCTGTAGTACTGACATAGTGGCTGTAGTAGTGACATAGTGGCTGTAGTAGTGACATAGTGGCTGTAGTGGCTGTAGTAGTGACATAGTGGCTGTAGTAGTGGCTGTAGTAGTGACATAGTGGCTGTAGTGGCTGTAGTAGTGATATAGTGGCTGTAGTAGTGACATAGTGGCTGTAGTAGTGGCTGTAGTAGTGACATAGTGGCTGTAGTGGCTGTAGTAGTGACATAGTGGCTGTAGTAGTGACATAGTGGCTGTAGTAGTGACATAGTGGCTGTAGTAGTGATATAGTGGCTGCAGTAGTGGCTGTAGTAGTGACATAGTGGCTGTAGTAGTGACATAGTGGCTGTAGTAGTGGCTGTAGTAGTGACAGTGGCTGTAGTAGTGGCTGTAGTAGTGACATAGTGGCTGTAGTAGTGACATAGTGGCTGTAGTAGTGGCTGTAGTAGTGACATAGTGGCTGTAGTAGTGACATAGTGGCTGTAGTAGTGGCATAGTGGCTGTAGTAGTGACATAGTGGCTGTAGTAGTGACATAGTGGCTGTAGTACTGGCATAGTGGCTGTAGTAGTGACATAGTGGCTGTAGTAGTGGCTGTAGTAGTGACATAGTGGCTGTAGTGGCTGTAGTAGTGGCATAGTGGCTGTAGTAGTGACATAGTGGCTGTAGTAGTGGCTGTAGTAGTGGCATAGTGGCTGTAGTAGTGACATAGTGGCTGTAGTAGTGACATAGTGGCTGTAGTACTGGCATAGTGGCTGTAGTAGTGACATAGTGGCTGTAGTAGTGGCTGTAGTAGTGACATAGTGGCTGTAGTAGTGACATAGTGGCTGTAGTAGTGGCATAGTGGCTGTAGTAGTGTGGCTGTAGTAGTGACATAGTGTCTGTAGTAGTGACATAGTGGCTGTAGTAGTGACATAGTGGCTGTAGTAGTGATATAGTGGCTGTAGTAGTGGCTGTAGTAGTGACATAGTGTCTGTAGTAGTGGCTGTAGTAGTGACATAGTGGCTGTAGTAGTGACATAGTGACTGTAGTAGAAGTGACATAGTGGCTGTAGACAGTGTACTGGATCTCTTCTAAAACCACTGATCTACGACCTATGGTGGTCATCTCCGAAGCACCTATCCCCAAAAAAGAGGTGTGCTTTGCCACTTTGAACATTTAAAGAGTTAAAAACGTGTGAAACCCGGTGATAACCGGGACAGACCTGCAGTCTGCTCTGGCACCACCAGTATCTTGATCATAGGGCCGATGGTTGTGGGGAGAGTTTCTGCGAAGCTCAGCACTTTGATCTCTCGCTCTTTGGCAATGTTCAAGAAATTGTCATTCAATTCTTTAAGTGCAGGCGAATCTGTGGGAAACACAAAGCCTTAAACAGACTGCCATGTGACAGAAAAATCAAAACAAACCATTAATTAAGTGGCTTCATGGTATTGGTGCTTTCAGACCTGCCAACTTTTTTTTAAATACATTCAATGTATAATTAGTACCTGCTGACTAATGCAAATTACTGATTGAATTTCACTTGCACATGCACTCAGTTACTTTCAGATGGCGGTGTCTTTCTGTCATCTGTGAGGCTGCAATGATTACATTATCCCAACTAAAGCGATAGGTGCAACACGCTGTTTTCCCTTGATGAAAGTGAAACCATGAGTTTTCCCACATCTCAACTGGCCAAAGTTTTCAGAAATAATCGTTTTCTGTTTTAGTGGAAACCTCATTGAAATAATATGCATTTTCCACATGGGGTTTTAGAAGCCATCTGTCTTTTTGCTGCAAACATAATCAACCTAAGCATGCTCAGATGTAGGCTTGGGTATCGAATATCGAGTATTGGTTGGAACCGGGACTATCTTTGCGATTTTCCCAGAATCGTTCAAAAGTTTAAATTTCGATTCCTAGTTTCGATTCCCAGTCTGCCGACCGGAAGAAGAAACGGCTGAACACCAACGAAGAAGCGCATAGTTCATAGAATTATATTTCATGGAGAAGGTCAGACTATTTCATTCAGAAAGCAGGGTTCCCGCGGATCCTTAAAAAGTCTTAAATACAACTGAATTTTCGAAAGAGAGGTATTAAATGTGCGTATGGGACCGCCAGCGAGTGCAAGAGAGCGAGTGATGTCTCAATCTAGTTTCGTGTATTTAAAACGCAACTGTATAAGTGACTAGGCTATTAGGCTACGGGAGGAAGTGTAGTGGTTGCAGAGTGAAGATGTTTTTCACGGGTGTGGTTAAAGGAGTGAAAACAGTAATAATACAGTAGGCCTATGTACAAAATAATATGCCTGACGTTTTCGTGGTGTAGCTGAGGCCAGAGAGATATACAGCAGAGGCGATTGCTCTAAGACTACAGGGGAAGCTCAGCCTCCTCTAAAATATCACGGAAAATCGCATCAAATAACACTATTACATTAGCTTCTAGCCTACTATTCCAACTAGAACATGCTGAAAAAATTTTCAACTTCATGGCTAGTTTGTTCAGCAATAAGGTTTTGCCGGTCATTTATCGTGATTTCGCACCCGTAATACATTGCTGTAACAACACGATCTATCAAAAAACCATGCAAAAAACCCATAGACGCTCGGCTTCACTGGCTTTCAATGGCACTACAGAGTGGGCTGATCTCAGTGCAGAAAAGCTACACGTTTATTGGACAAGCGCCACAAAATCGTCATTTCCAGGGAAGCCCGGCGTCTCTGGGAGTGAATGGGACAGTGGGATGGCCCGGACGCCGAGCTTCTGTATGATGATTGGAGGAACCGTTATAGAGGCTGGACTCTTTTTGATTGACAGCATATGTCGCGATCTGACAGGAAGTGGTTCAAGTTCAAGGCAGGGATGCGTTAACGTTAGTGTTGGCAGGTGAAGCCGAGAGACAAGGCAAGTTACAGCTCAAATTCTCATAATTTGGGAGCAATACAGTCGGTTTCTATTTGTCTTTGTAAATAGCATACTGTAAATAAAACCGTAATGTGGAGTTACAGAGTTTGTGACTTGCTTTTGTTCCAGTTGTGTATTTAGGCTAAATTAGGTAGCGTGTGTAGGCTACATGCCATGTCTGCCATGCCAACTCTATAGCCTACTGTTTGGGATACTTTTTGCCCTCAAAGAACAATATAGCACCTTAATAATATTAATTTAATAATTTACCATTTTTATCAGAGCTTCCCCTGTTCCAAAGAGCAGCAATCGCCACTGATATACAGGTAGCCTACGTGGAATGAGGAAGCCTACGGTAGAATGAGCAAGAGAAAGAAAGAGCGATAGGTTGGCCATACGTTCGAATTTAGACATATGTATTTTAAAAGCCCTGTCCGGCGTCCGGCGCAGCCTCAAGCCGGACGCTCATTTGTTCTCCTTTTTGGAGTTGCGCTTGGCATCTAAAATCGTTGCTCGGACGCAGCATTGTTTCACAAACTAGATTGCTGGTCAAATTATGTGCAGTGCTTCGCAATCAGGAGGAAATACTGTATATGTTAAGTTGATCTGTTTGCATCTTTCCAGCGTGTGTTGCTGGCCTAGCCTAGGGAAAAAATATCTGTCTTAAGTTATAGCCTACCTGTAATATCTGCCAGCAGCTTGCTTGCCAGCGTTTCCCAGTAGGCTAGGCCTACTTCGCAAAAGTTGTGAACTATAACCGCATATTTTTTGAATGTCGCTACATAAAAAAAACGTGTGTTCATAATACGTGCGTGCTTGAGATGAAACCAGCGGTTTTCAGCAGGATCATGTGAGGAGGACCTGTCTCTTAATTAATTTAAAACAAGTCAATGGTTTTACAATGTTTCAGTCAAGCTTTAGTTGGTTTAGATACAACTGGTATGCAAAATGTAAAGTAGTGGATTAACTTTAATTTGCTGTGCTGCATATTGGACAATAGATGCACATAGTAAATTATATAAAGTAGGCTTATTAAAATATGTAAATAGCTTAGTCTAACTTTGAAAAAAATATTGAAGTGAATCCAGTCCAGTGCACATGTCTTTGGCAAGTAGCCTAGGCAGACACAGGTGAAGAACAGTCAGCAAAACCAAATATGTACAGCCAGCTTCAAAAGCAAGCAGCCCAGACCCTAAAATTGGGCATTTATAGCTTTGAAGGTAATTCACACACAATTATTTTTCTTTCGCCAAAATATTTGGTAACTTCTGTAGACATCCAAAATGGGGTGGGGGTTAAAATTAGTAGGAAAAAAAACTATTGCATAAACAGTCATATATATCTTTTTGCCGTGGTATAGTCTTAAGTTTCATTTAGATGTCTTGAAAAGGTCTTAAAAGTCTTTAAATTTGCACTTGGAAAATGTGCAGATACCCTGAGAAAGACCGTTGGTTAGCTAGCCCATTTAAAATATCCTAAACTTTTTTTGACCCAGATTAAAAAAATCGGAATCGAGAATCGCTAGGAACCGGAATCGAAATAAGAAATCAAATTGAAACGATACCCAACCCTACTCAGATGACGTGATAGACGAGGCGCTGTTGCTCACCTGTCCATCATCGTAAAGCCCGATTTGATTGGTCCGCACAGCTCTGGTACGAGCATAGTTGCTCCACAACGGAGCAATTCCAGACCGAGCTTCCCGACCTCAAATGTTGTGGGCGGGACTAAGTTCGGCTGGCACCCTAGGCTAGGCCTAGTTGAAGATTTGAAAACCTGCACTGATTATAGGCTAGGCCTACTACACACACACTGCACTGATTATAGGCTAGGCCTACTACACACACACACAAACTGCACTGATTATAGGCTAGGCCTAGTTGAAGATGGAGGATCATACCTATTCTCGAGCACATGAGAAGGAGTCGTCAAAGAAGCGAAAATGACAAAAAGAGAATGTGATAAGAAAAACAACAACACGAGAATTAAAAAGAGACCACGATAAGAAAAACAACAAAATGGGACGCTATAAGAAAAACAACAAAATGAGACGCTATAAGAAAAACAACAAAATTAAAATTAAAAAGAGACCACGATAAGAAAAACAACAAAATGGGACGCTATAAGAAAAACAACAAAATGAGACGCTATAAGAAAAACAACAAAATTAAAATTAAAAAGAGACCACGATAAGAAAAACAACAAAATGGGACGCTATAAGAAAAACAACAATACGAGAATTAAAAAGAGAACGCGATAACAAAAACAACAACGAGGGTGAACATTGGAGTGGCTTTTCCCAGATGGAAAGAGCTCATGAGGAGCAAGGATTTTAAAAGGGACGCCGAAGTTGCCTTCTTTCTTCTCATCAGGTTCAGCCTATTTGTGTAAATTTAAAGTTTTATAGTTGATTGGCAAACTATAGCATGGTTATGCATAACGCTAGAATGAACTGAACAAAGTCCAGAATATTTTTTTCCTTGCATCAAAGATGAAAAAGACAGCCTAGATGTAAGGATTGTCTACCTAGTAAAATCAATCCGTGTGCTGCCACGGATGACAGGAGAGGAATATTTTGTATATCGAAGGGCACTGTAAGTTATAGTTATTTTTCATTACTTTGCACACAACGTATCCTAAACTGACTAAATAACTAAATGTAATTTGTAATTGTTTTCTAAAGTAACCTCATCACTAGAAGGACGCTGGAAGAAGTCGTACTGGAAGCCATGTTAATCCTGGCTACCATAGGAGTAACATCGCACTCGGAATGGGAGGGGCTAGAAAGTAATATTCAATTGGTTGTCATCTACAATTTCACCGCTTGATGGGAGAAAATTCTTATACAATGTAGCTGTAAGCTCACCTCATCAAGTCCTTCATTTAACCCACCGTTGGCTGAATAGAAAATAGCATAAAGACTATACCACTATGCTTAGCCTGTCACTCTCACTCGTCACTTTCTCTCTGTATCTCACCCTCGCATGAAATTTATTTGAGGGAGATTTCCGGAGAAGTTGGATGTCTGCTCGTTTTTGCGTAGTTGGATGTCTGCTCGTTTTTGTGTAGTTGGATCTGCTCGTTTTAAGTATATAAGTAGTATAAGTATAAGTATATATACTCTTTTGATCCTGTGAGGGAAATTTGGTCTCTGCATTTATCCCAATCCGTGAATTAGTGAAACACACACAGCACACAGTGTACACACAGTGAGGTGAAGCACACACTAATCCCGGCGCAGTGAGCTGCCTGCATCAACAGCGTCGCTCGGGGAGCAGTGAGGGGTTAGGTGCCTTGCTCAAGGGCATTTCAGCCGTGCCTACTGGTCGGGGTTCGATCCGGCAACCCTCCTGTTACAGGTCCAAAGTGCTAACCAGTAGGCCACGGCGTAGTTTTAATTTAAAAATCGTACCCGCATACTTTGATGTGAAAATGCATGGTTGCTACGCAAAGTGCGTAAAGGTTGGCAGGTCTGGCCTTTATGGAAATTAAGGTTTCAGGCTTCAGGTTTGAGATTCAGTGGCCGGTTGCACAAAGCACCTTAAGTTTTTTCCCTTAAGTATGACCCTTAAGACTTAATTTCTCCTCAGGTAAGGGATTTACTTAAGGGTGTTGCACAGAATACCTTAAAATGTTTCCTTAGTTAAGGAGAAACATCAAGGGATTTACTGCACTGAAAGGGATTTTCCGGCATGAAAATTCTATAGTTTCCACGAAGATTGTTCAACAGCTGTAGCCTAGCTAACTGCCTTTGCCTCGATGCCGTTAGTTAACCCACCAAACACAGTGCTTATATCTTATCATTCATCTTACCTTAATAATATTAGCGGAAATTATCCAGGTAGCAAGTAAAACATGTTATATACATGAACTGAACAATACTAGTTGGCAAGTTAGAAATGATCCTGACTGTCATCAGTGCACCAAGTTTTGCCTAGCGAACCGAAACGAAGCTCATAGGCTAACAAGACATCCATATGAATTGTTAACGTTAGCCTACATAAATCAAACAATAACAATACGGCATGTTTCTGATAGGCCTATCTATTTGACAGAGGAAGCATATTAACAGAGATATTTTATTTTGAATGGTCAAAAGTAGTTAATAAACTTCATTTACCAGCATCAATTCAGTTAATAATATGGTTAAGGTAGAGTCAGATGTCCCTTAGGGTTTTCCCCTTAGTTAGACTACTAAGGTCTTTTTTGCAACAGTTTACAAAACCCTTAAATACTAAGGGAAAATGTTAAGGAACCCTTAAGGAAAAAAGTTAAGGGTGTTTGTGCAACCGTTTTTATTTTAAGGGACCCTTAAATCAGATTTTAAGGGAAAAACTAAAGGTGCTTTGTGCAACCGGCCACAGGAACTTTGGTGGGTGTGACCAACAGGCACTTAAAAAGCTTAATTAATTAAATAAAACAATCTCCATTCTGAAGGTCAGTAACGTTCAGGAGTACCTCTACAGAGTTCTCTCACTTCTATGGAGGGGAAGAGCAGGAACCGCACGTTGACCGAGTACTCAGCCATGAAGGTGCCGTGGTGGGGAACGCTGTAGAACAGGATTCCCTTGGTGTTCTTCAGAAGTGGCTGCAGATCAGGGTCCCTTGAGGCATCTAAGAGCATCTTCTTCACCAGCAAACCTGAAGAAAAAACAAAAGAATGTTGCACAACTTTTAGCTTTTTAATCAGTCACAATCTCATGAAAACACCATCAAGCTCTTGGTAAATGGACTGCATGTATATAGCGCTGTTCTACTCCTCACACATTCATAGACCAGTGACAAAGGCTTGCCATGCAAGGCCCCAGCCACCACAACTGGAGCAGTTTGGGGTTCAGTGCCTTCCTGTATTAAGGAATTCTTGAATGAAGAGACAATTAAATTCTCGATACCTATGGCAGACTGGAACACGACAACCTTTTAGAAAATCAGCTTATTGGCTATTTACCCCAGAGTTAGATAAGAGGATATATACAGGTTGGTGTATTCCTTTCATACTAAATACATTCATATGATTGTCTTAAATAAAAAAGTGAGGTGTGTACCTATATATAAGTATAGTATATATATATATATATATATATATATATATATATATGATTGTCTTCAATAAAAAAGGTGAGGTGTGTACCTCCCATGCTGTGTGCCACCCAGACCACCGGTCTGTCTCCAACACCCGCTGCCTTCAGCTTCTTCAGCAGCTCACCGCTCCGATACGCCAGAGACTTCCTGCACAGCACAAGCACTCTGGATCACACACAACCCAGTCATTGGGTGTGTAAGTGTGTGTATGTGTGCTGTCTTCACGGAGAAAGTATCTCGAGGGAGAAAAGTATCTCACACAACTCAGTCTTAAAGGAGAAAGTATCTCGAGGGAGAAAAGCGCACCATTCCCTAGGTGCACAGTGGAGTGTGAGAAAAGAAGGGCTTCAGGATGCATTGTTACGTTGCCCTGCAAATATAAAAGTAATGACTGGCCTATGTAGATCAGCCCATGTTATACAGAAGTAGATGTTCTATACTGTAGATCTAACAGGTCAGCTAACGCAATGACGTCCAGCCAGCTGCTGCAACTTCTAGTGAGATTAGCCACACACATACACAACCCACACACACACCGCTCCGATACGTCTACTGCCAGAGTAGCAACGAGGCCAGAGGTATGACATGACACAGAAACTTTCACCTATATTAATTTCTGGCAAGCATCGTTCAACATCACATTGGAGAAAGGAAAGTACAACTTAATTCACAAGCAAAGCAAATGCACTGCTCAGAGCTCATTCTGGCTATGACAAGACACAGTATAGAAGTGTGTCAAATAATACTGAAGTATATTAAATATTTTAATTGGGCTGTTAAAATATTGTTGCATGTATGAGTAGCCAACAGAGGAGGAAAAAAGCAAACAGGGTTCTGTATCCCTTTAAAGGGCCATCAAAAATTTAGTAATTTATTAACAAAAGACATTTTTACTTTTACTTCAGTAGATTACTTAGATGGGAATATTTACTTTTACTTAATTGTACTTGAGTATGGATTTTCAGTACTCTACCCACCACTGTGCCACCCACCCTGTCTTACACCACCCCTGTCTTGGTGTGTTGGGGTTAGTGCTGGTGTGTTGGGGTTAGTGCTGGTGTGTTGGGGTTAGTGTTGGTGTTGGTGTGTTGGGGTTAGTGTTGGTGTGTTGGGGTTAGTTTTAGTGTGTTCCTGATAGTGCTGGTGTGTTGGGGTTGGTGTTCGTGTTCGTGTTCGTGTTGGTGTGTTGGGGTTAGTGCTAGTGGGTTGGGGTTGGTTTTGGTGTGTTGGTGTTCGTGTTGGTGTGTTGGGGTTGGTGCTGGTGTGTTGGGGTTGGTGTTGGTGTGTTCCTGATAGTGTTGGTGTATTGGGGTTGGGGTTGGTGTGTTGGGATTAGTGCTGGTGTGTTGGGGTTAGTGTTGGTGTGTTGGTGTTCGTGTTGGTGTGTTGGGTTTAGTGCTGGTGTGGTGGGGTTTGGTGTTGGTGTGTTGGGGTTGGTGTTGGTGTGTTGGGTTTAGTGCTGGTGTGGTGGGGTTTGGTGTTGGTGTGTTAAGTCAAGTCAAGTCAAGTCAAGTTTATTTATATAGCGCATTTCATACACAGAGGTCATTCAATGTGCTTTCATTCAATGTGCTTTTGTTGGGGTTAGTGTTGGCGTGCTCCTGATAGTGTTGGTGTGTTGGGATTGGTGTTGGAGTGTTCCTGATAGTGTTGGTGTGCTGGGGTTGGTGTGTTGGTGTTCGTGTTGGTGTGTTGGTGGGGTTGGTGTTGGTGTGTTGGGGTTAGTGCTGGTGTGTTGGGGTTGGTGTTGGTGTTAGTGCTGGTGTGTTGGGGTTGGTGTTGATGTGTTGGTGTGTTGGGGTTAGTGCTGGTGTGTTGGGGTTGGTGTTGGTGTGTTGGGGTTGGTGTGTTCCTGATAGTCTTGGCGTGTTCCTGATAGTGTTGGTGTGTTGGGGTTAGTGCTGGTGTTGGTGTGTTGGGGTTGGTGCTGGTGTGTTGGGGTTGGTGTGTTGGTGTGTTCCTGATAGTGTTGGTGTGTTGGGGTTAGTGCTGGTGTTTGTGTGTTGGGGTTGGTGTTGGTGTGTTCCTGATAGTGTTGGTGTTGGTGTGTTCCTGATAGTGTTGGGCTTGGTGTTGATGTGTTCCTGATAGTGTCGGGCTTGGTGCTACTGTGCTGGTGATAAGTGCTGGTGTGTTGGGGTTAGTGTTGGTGTGTTGAGGTTAGTGCTGGTGTTGGTGTGTTCCTGATAGTGTTGGGCTTGGTGCTACTGTTCTACTGTGCTGGCGATAGTGTTGGGCTTGGTGCTACTGTGCTGGTGATAGTGTTGGGCTTGGTGCTACTGTGCTACTGTGCTGGTGATAGTGTTGGGCTTGGTGCTACTGTGCTGGTGATAGTGTTGGGCTTGGTGCTACTGTGCTGGTGATAGTGTTGGGCTTGGTGCTACTGTGCTACTGTGCTGGTGATAGTGTTGGGCTTGGTGCTACTGTGCTGGTGATAGTGTTGGGCTTGGTGCTACTGTGCTACTGTGCTGGTGATAGTGTTGGGCTTGGTGCTACTGTGCTGGTGATAGTGTTGGGCTTGGTGCTACTGTGCTGGTGATAGTGTTGGGCTTGGTGCTACTGTGCTACTGTGCTGGTGATAGTGTTGGGCTTGGTGCTACTGTGCTGGTGATAGTGTTGGGCTTGGTGCTACTGTGCTTCTGTGGGGCACCTCTGGTTTTCAGCAGGACATTTGGCTCTCCAGTCACTCAGGTGGGTGTCGTACTCGACCGAGAGAATACGCAGGGAGGGGCAGTCGCTGGCCAGCCATGACTGTAGGAGAGTAAACAACCAATCAGGTGGACAGTGCCTGGAAATTGCATAATAATGAACCAGTCAGAAAGCAGAGGGGACGGGAGATACAGCACCTTTGGCCAACATTCGGTGTAGTCCTCCCTTCCTCTTGGGCCAGTGCCGTCTGCTGATTGGTCCAGGTCCTTCTGCCTCCAGGTCTTAAAGGCCGCCCCCAGGAGGCCATGCACGAAGAGCACGTCTGCTTTCACTGGCTGACTGGGGCTGCCATGGCAACACAGAAACAAAAATGACAAATGTGTGCAGTGTTAAGCACCTGACATGGACCTCCGTCTGCGTCCTGCGCACACGGCACTGGTGATCGCGTGACAAGAATTGCATCATCTAGGGATGTAACGATTACCGGTATAATGGTAAACCGCAATAAAAATGTTGACAATAACAATTACCGTTTTCTTTTCAAATATCATAATTATCACGGTTGATTACCGCGGTGTGGAAACCATGTGTTTAATCCTTCCCAGCTTCATCCGAGCCTGCTTTTGACATACAGTAGGCCTGGTACAATGAAAAAAAACTGGTACCCTACTGATTCGAGAAATTTGTGACTGCGTGTCAACACAACCTCCGAGGGCGCGTAGACTGCGCATGAGCAAAACTGAACTGCTGTACACATGCCCCTCCAGTAGGTGGAGCACATAGAAGAACACTTAAACTGCAGCAAACCAATGAAGAAGACTTGTTTTTACGGTTACCATAGCGACAATATTCACATGGATGCAAAGCAGAAAGACTTGTGGAGGCAATTCCCTACGCAGACTAAACAATTTCAGCCTGATTTTGTCGCTCAGGTAGCATCTTATTTAATATAGGCTAATTTATCCTAGTTGATAGATAGATAAAGCAGGATGGAATTTTCCCAATATTACTTATTAATATTAATAATAATTACAAGTGTAGGAAGGCTGCAGGACCAGATGACATTTCTGGGAGGGTACTGAAATCCTGCGCTAACCAGCTAGCCCCTGTGTTTACACACATCTTCAACACGTCATTGGCTCAAGCTAGAATTCCAACATGTTTTAATAAGTCCACTATTGTACCTGTGCCAAAAAACAAAAGCCCATCTTGCCTAAATGCCTACCGCCCAGTGGCCCTGACATCAACAGTGATGAAGTGCTTTGAAAAGCTTGTGAAGAGCTTCATTTGCTCATCTTTACCAAGCTCCTTCGACCCCCTCCAGTTTGCCTATAGAACCAACAGGTCCAGAGATGATGCCATCTCCAACCTCCTGCACACCACCCTAAACCACCTGGAAAGGGGACGCATGTGAGAATGCTGTTTATTGACTATAGTTCAGCGTTCAATACCATAGTGCCCCACACTCTGGTTACAAAAATGAAGGCTTGATTCTTGATTGATGGAGCAAAGGTAGAGAGAGTAGTTTTAAATATCTGGGAGTACACATCTCTGAGGACCTGACCTGGGGTACTTACATCCAAGCTCAGGTTAAAAAGGCCAGACAACGAATGTACCATCCAAGACAACTCTGGAAATCCAGGTTCCCCCCAGTGATTTTAAAAACATTTTACACTGGGGTCATAGAGAGTATACTGACGCAGTGTATCACTGTGTGGTATGCCAACAGCACTGAGAAAGACAACAACGCCTTGCAGAGAGTGGTGCGCTCAGCCAAGTGCATCTCTAGGACTTCTCTCCCCTCCCTGCATGATATACAGTATACAGTACATCAGCCCACCCTGCATGATATACACATCAGCCCTCCCTGCATGATATACACATCAGCCCTCCCTGCATGATATACAGTATACAGTACATCAGCCCTCCCTGCATGATATACACATCAGCCCTCCCTGCATGATATACAGTATACAGTACATCAGCCCTCCCTGCATGATATACACATCAGCCCTCCCTGCATGATATACACATCAGCCGTTGCAAGAACAGAGCCACTAAAATCGTAAAGGACTCCATCCATCCCAGTAACTGTCTGTTCAGTTTGTTGTCAGGCAAGTCAGGCAAGCGCCTCTGGCTAAAAAGCTATTTCCCTCAGGCCATTAGACTTTAAGGGGGGTTAGGGTCAGGATTAGGTTCTAATGGGTTAGGGTTAGGGTCAGGGTTAGGGTCAGGGTCAGGATTAGGTTCTGATGGGCTCACCTGGTGCGGCCCTGCGGGTGCAGCACGTACACCCCGTCCTGGTACTTCTCCTCCACGGCGTCCCGGTCCAGGTTGGCCAGCGCACGGGCAGCATGTGACGCCTGCATGATGTGGGGGGACTGGGCCATCTCAGCCAGCACAGTCAACCAACCTGGATTTACCACCACCAACAACAACAACAACAACCTGG
>NW_027468859.1:370000-377500 GCF_046254945.1 Alosa pseudoharengus
AAGTTACATTGTTGGCAGTTTCCACATTTATAGTTGCCTGGTTGAATGTTACTCAGAAAGTGTGTGGGGGGAGGAGGAGGGGGTAAATCTGCCCTCACCAGCATATTCCGAAGGTTTGGTTGTCTTTTGTAGACCACACGCGGTGGTTTGGAGAAAATCTTTTTTAAACTTGGGTCAGAGTCAATGATGTGCCAATGTCTTTTTACACTCTGTTCAATGTCCCTGGCAATTGGGGAGTACTGTACACAACATGATATTCTTGATTCCATTTTTTTATTATTTTTTGTTCTCCTATTCAAGCATTGATCTTGGGATATGTTATTAAAACGATCAGCAGCTTCTCCAATCCATTGATCCTTGTAGCCCCTTTCTTTGAACCTGTTTTTCAGAATGGTTGATTGAGATTGATAGTCGTCCTCCGAGCTACAGATTCTCCTGATTCTACTGAACTGGGAGATGGGAAGGTTTTTCTTTAGAGATGTCGGGTGGTACGATTCCCCATGTAGCAAAGAGTTTCTATCTGTGCTCTTGCGATATAGGTTTGTTTTTAACACATTCCCTTCCCTTATTACAAGAATGTCCAAAAGGTTCATTTTTGTTTTATCCACGGACATAGTAAATCTCAGATATTGGTTGTTCTCACCCATGTATGTATGAAATGCTTGTAGTCCGTTCTCATCACCATCCCATATGAAAAAGATGTCGTCCAGGTAGCGTTTCCAGTATGATATGTTCTGTATGAAGGGGTTGCTCTGTGTATTAAAGATCACGTTTGATTCGAAGAGTCCCACATAGAGTGATGCAAAGCTGGGTGACATTTTTGATCCCATTGCCACACCCGAGGTCTGAAGGTAGAAATCAGCACCAAACAAAAAATAATTACATGACAGGACACACTCAGTTAGTTCGATAAGACATTCAGTTGTTGGACTATTACTGGTCCTTTTCTCTAGAAAAGATTTTATAGCTTGTAGGCCACCCTCAAAGGGGACATTGGTGTACAGCGACTCAATGTCCATTGTAACTAAAAGTTGTGGAGAGTCTTTCAGTTGTACAGACTGAATCATTTTAATAAAATCCATAGAATCTTTCACATAGGATGGAAGAGAAATGACCAGTGATTGTAAAGTGTAATCGACAAATGCTGAAATTTTCTCAGTCAAGGAGCCAATTGCTGCCACTATTGGTCGTCCAGGTGGTGTATCCACAAAGTGCTTGTGGATTTTAGGTAAGGTGTAAAACACTGGAGTACTGGGGCAATCCACTTTCATATATGCATACTCATTTTTGGTTATATGTCCCATTTTCATTAACTGGTTTAGTTTCTCATGTACATGATTCTTGAAACTCAAAGTGGGATTAGAATCCAACTGCCTGTAGAATTTGGTGTTTTTCAATTGGGTGTGTAAGCACTTTGTGGATACACCACCTGGACGACCAATAGTGGCAGCAATTGGCTCCTTGACTGAGAAAATTTCAGCATTTGTCGATTACACTTTACAATCACTGGTCATTTCTCTTCCATCCTATGTGAAAGATTCTATGGATTTTATTAAAATGATTCAGTCTGTACAACTGAAAGACTCTCCACAACTTTTAGTTACAATGGACATTGAGTCGCTGTACACCAATGTCCCCTTTGAGGGTGGCCTACAAGCTATAAAATCTTTTCTAGAGAAAAGGACCAGTAATAGTCCAACAACTGAATGTCTTATCGAACTAACTGAGTGTGTCCTGTCATGTAATTATTTTTTGTTTGGTGCTGATTTCTACCTTCAGACCTCGGGTGTGGCAATGGGATCAAAAATGTCACCCAGCTTTGCATCACTCTATGTGGGACTCTTCGAATCAAACGTGATCTTTAATACACAGAGCAACCCCTTCATACAGAACATATCATACTGGAAACGCTACCTGGACGACATCTTTTTCATATGGGATGGTGATGAGAACGGACTACAAGCATTTCATACATACATGGGTGAGAACAACCAATATCTGAGATTTACTATGTCCGTGGATAAAACAAAAATGAACCTTTTGGACATTCTTGTAATAAGGGAAGGGAATGTGTTAAAAACAAACCTATATCGCAAGAGCACAGATAGAAACTCTTTGCTACATGGGGAATCGTACCACCCGACATCTCTAAAGAAAAACCTTCCCATCTCCCAGTTCAGTAGAATCAGGAGAATCTGTAGCTCGGAGGACGACTATCAATCTCAATCAACCATTCTGAAAAACAGGTTCAAAGAAAGGGGCTACAAGGATCAATGGATTGGAGAAGCTGCTGATCGTTTTAATAACATATCCCAAGATCAATGCTTGAATAGGAGAACAAAAAATAATAAAAAAAATGGAATCAAGAATATCATGTTGTGTACAGTACTCCCCAATTGCCAGGGACATTGAACAGAGTGTAAAAAGACATTGGCACATCATTGACTCTGACCCAAGTTTAAAAAAGATTTTCTCCAAACCACCGCGTGTGGTCTACAAAAGACAACCAAACCTTCGGAATATGCTGGTGAGGGCAGATTTACCCCCTCCTCCTCCCCCCACACACTTTCTGAGTAACATTCAACCAGGCAACTATAAATGTGGAAACTGCCAACAATGTAACTTCACTAGTAAAACTCACTTTTTTAATCACCCCCATACTGGTAAAAAAATTCACATCAAGGGTATCATATCCTGTTTAACAAAAAATGTGATCTATATGCTTAAGTGCCCATGTGGCTTGGCTTACGTGGGGAAGACCACAAGGGCACTTAAGACTAGGATAGCAGAGCACAGATGTGCAATACGTAACATGGACATGAAAAGTTCAGTGGCAGCCCATTTTAAAGAGGCCCGTCATAATGTGTCTGCCCTTAAATATATGGGAATTGAGATGGTAAAAATGCCCAGGAGGGGGGGCAATATTGACAACTTACTTCTCAAACGTGAACTATATTGGATTTATACCCTGGACACTATGGCACCAAGGGGTATGAATGAGGACTTTAATATCAGACCGTTCCTGTAACTATTTTAATGACTGTGGTTGCTAACTGAAAATCTTTAAATAATGGTACTTCTGTTTCGGGTTCTTCTGTTTGCCCTTTGGAAGTGAGTAAAGACTGTAGCAAAAGTTTTTTAACATGAGGCTGTATTGTAGTCTCCTGGATAAAAATAGTAACCTTGTGAGTATATAGACACCTTATCATGCTTACTTGAAATTATGATGGCCATAGGGCCTGATGCTATGTCAAGTACTCTGAATAGACTTCTCTATACACTCTTAAGTCGTGTTTTAGAAAGAACTTTAAAATATGCACTTATGTTTGTATGTATGTATATATGTGTGTAGGTATATATTTTCTGTATATTTTTGTATATTTAGTAGAGACTGGTGTAGTGTGGTGAAAAATATTTGTGGATGTCTGTTGGTACCTTGGGATGCACCTCTCTGCAGTGGGTGTGCCAATCAGAACTTGATTGATGTATCATGTGACCCTTTCTACCTAATAAGTATGACGTGTGTCTATCTTGATTCAAGTCTGATGAAGAGCGTGTAGCTCGAAAACGTTCACTTGGTGAAATAAAAAATAAAAGATAAAGCAAAACGGGAGCAAGTGTGCGGACATTCAACTTTGTTTTTGATTATTTGACCCTTTTGTCCTGCACCTGCGTTCTGGATGTGCGCACCTCTACCGGAACA
This sequence comes from Alosa pseudoharengus, assembly GCF_046254945.1. NCBI lineage: Eukaryota > Metazoa > Chordata > Actinopteri > Clupeiformes > Clupeidae > Alosa > Alosa pseudoharengus. Next base: position 373,704 of record NW_027468859.1, read on the forward strand.
CTAAAACAAGGGGCTACATTAAGATTTTTGGAGGAAAAGATCAGTTAATTCACATAGGAATGCTTTACTCAGAGCAAAGAAATTTCTTAGATGTAATGAAATAATAAAGAGAAAAATAGAATGAGAATTCTTTCATCAATTCAGTGGTGGTGTCTTTTACTTAAGGGACATATTTATTGAAGTAATCTAAAAGTAATCCTAAAGTAATCAGATTACGTTACATGTTTTTGGTAATCCAACTGATTACGTTACTGATTACAAAAATTGCCATGTAATTTGTAGTCAGTAATGGATTACATTTCAAAGTAATCTGACCCAACCCTGAGTGTAGGTGTAATCCTGATGGTGTGTGTTAGCATTAGTATGTTAGTGTAGGTGTAATCCTGATGGTGTGAGTGTGTTAGCATGAGTATGTTAGTGTAGGTGTTCCTGATGGTGTGAGTGTGTTAGTGTAGGTGTAATCCTGATGGTGTGTGTGTTAGCATGAGTATGCTAGTGTAGAGGTGTTCCTGATGGTGTGAGTGTTAGCATGAGTATGTTAGTGTAGGTGTAATCCTGATGGTGTGTGTGTTAGCATGAGTATGTTAGTGTAGGTGTAATCCTGATGGTGTGTGTGTTAGCATGAGTATGTTAGTGTAGGCGTTCCTGATGGTGTGAGTGTGTTAGCATGAGTATGCTAGTGTAGGTGTTCCTGATGGTGTGAGTGTGTTAGCATGAGTATGCTAGTGTAAAGGTGTTCCTGATGGTGTGAGTGTGTTACTGTAGGTGTAATCCTGATGGTGTGTGTGTTAGCATGAGTATGTTAGTGTAGAGGCGTTCCTGATGGTGTGTGTGTGTTAGTGTAGACGTTCCTGATGGTGTGTGTGTGTTAGCATGAGTATGTTAGTGTAGGCGTTCCTGATGGTGTGTGTGTTAGCATGAGTGTGTTAGTGTAGGTGTAATCCTGATGGTGTGAGTGTTAGCATGAGTATGTTAGTGTAGAGGTGTTCCTGATGGTGTGTGTGTGTTAGTGTAGGCGTTCCTGATGGTGTGTGTGTTAGCATGAGTATGTAGTATATAAGTATATGTATAAGTATATATACTCTTTTGATCCCGTGAGGGAAATTTGGTCTCTGCATTTAACCCAATCCGTGAATTAGTGAAACACACACAGCACACAGTGTACACACAGTGAGGTGAAGCACACACTAATCCCGGCGCAGTGAGCTGCCTGCTTCAACAACGGCGCTCGGGGAGCAGTGAGGAGTTAGGTGACTTGCTCAAGGGCACTTCAGCCGTGCCTACTGGTCAGGGTTCGAACCGGCAACCCTCCGGTTACAGGTCCGAAGTGCTAACCAGTAGGCCACGGCTGCTAGTGTAGGCGTTCCTGATGGTGTGAGTGTTAGCATGAGTATGTTAGTGTAGGTGTAATCCTGATGGTGTGAGTGTTAGCATGAGTATGTTAGTGTAGGTGTTCCTGATGGTGTGAGTGTTAGCATGAGTATGCTAGTGTAGGGGTTCCTGATGGTGTGAGTGTTAGCATGAGTATGCTAGTGTAGGGGTTCCTGATGGTGTGAGTGTTAGCATGAGTATGCTAGTGTAGGTGTTCCTGATGGTGTGAGTGTGTTTTTGTGCCCATCAGTGTAATAGGAGTCCTCACCTTTGAGTGCATCACCAGAGCCTGCAGGCAGAAGGACTCCACCTTCTCGGAGGGGATGGAGGTGAGACTCTGGGCGTAGGGCAGCCCGTTCCCCCCAAAGCACCACAGACCTCCCTGCAGGAGGACACACACAGCACGTAGAGCCGTCAACCCAGCCCAGCCCAGCCCAGCCCAGCCCAACACAAACCAGCCCAACACAGCCCAGCCCAGCCCAACACAAACCAGCCCAACACAGCTCAAACCAACCCAACCCAGCCCAGCCCAGCCCAGCCCAACACAGCTCAAATCAACCCAACCCAACCCAGCCCAGCCCAGCCCAGCCCAGCCCAGCCCAAACCAGTCCAACCCAGCCCAACACAAACCAGCCCAGCCCAACACAAACCAGCCCAACACAAACCAGCCCAGCCCAGCCCAGCCCAGCCCAGCCCAACACAAACCAGCCCAACACAAACCAGCCCAACACAAACCAGCCCAGCCCAGCCCAGCCCAAACCAGTCCAACCCAGCCCAACACAAACCAGCCCAGCACTCACTCACCCTCTGTGCGGCGAGGGCTTGGCTGCTCTCTCTCAGGGCCAGAGACGTGAAGTACTGCACACACACATCCACCTCCGACTGGGGCAAGCAGGCCAGCAGGAGCCTCAGGCCGTCCTCCAACGAGAAGCCCTGCAGGAGGTGCCACACACACACACACACACACACCAACACACACCAACACACACACACATATACACCAACACACACACGCACACACACACACACACCAACACACACACATACACCAACACACACACATACACCAACACACACACACACACACACACGTATACACCCACACACACACACACACACACACACACACACGCACATATACACCAACACACACACACACACACATATACACCAACACACACACACACACACACACACACACATATACACCAACACACACACACTCACACCAACACACACACACACACACACACACACACACACACACCGACACACACACACACACACAAACACATAAACACACCCCACACACACACACAAACACACACACACACACACACACATACACCAACACACAAACACACCACACACACACACACACACACATAACTAGGGTTGGGTATCGTTTGGGTTTTATCCGATACCGGTGCTAAATCAATACTTTTAAAACGGTGCCGGTGTCGAAACGGTGCCTGAACCAGAACTTTGTTTTTAAAATGTTTTAAATTAAAATGGTCTAAAGCATGAATTGCTTTTTTTTTTTATTGATAAGACAAATTTGAACATGAAATTGAATTGTTATATTCAATTTACTATCAATATCTCATTGCTCCTACGAATAATACATTTAAATGTTAAAACAGCTTGCCATGCATGCACACACAATGGTGAGCTCTGCTTTTAAGTTTACCCAGTGTAGGCGGTTGGTCATAATGTATGTTAAAACCGCTTGCCATAAAACTGCCAGGTCATGGACAACGGCATTTGCAAACAAGCTAATCTAACAGGGACTCTATTTTCCAGTTAATTCAGTGTGTTCCCAAATGCTTCAAGAAAGTTCTTGTCTTAACCCATAACACGCAGTAGTTTTGAACACGTTAGGCTACATGTCGGTGTTGAAGTGTTTCGATTCCCAGCGCTAGCCTAGTAGGCATTTTAACAGCAACTATGGCTATGCGCTAACACCAGTCAGCTGAGTTTAATTAGCGATAACGTACGGAGATGGTTTCGTAGCCTCTTTGACAGCTCAGTGACATCAGGTATGTAACCTACATATGTTTTTGCCAGCTAACTTTTGACATGATCTTCATATTCATTGTGATGCTATATGGGCCTCATGCACATGAAAGATTAATATCATGCCATTATGTTGTTTAGAACACACCGTGAAATAAAGTTTTCACCTTACAACTTTGCTGATAACATTTCAAATAAATGCCAGTTAGCGCATTAGCGAGGATATTGTGTAGGCTATACTGTTGATGTTGTTTCATAGCCTTTTGCTTGTGTGTAGTTAGGCCCACTGCTAGATTTTGACAGGAGCTCGCATGTCGCTTTAAAGTAAGCTACTTGGGCTCACTCAAGCTGTCAAACACTGTCCACTCACCTATGTGGTGCACCCCTCTGGTATACATCCAGTGTTTATC
>NW_027468859.1:382500-387500 GCF_046254945.1 Alosa pseudoharengus
CAGTGTGTATTGTGTGCCAGGTCTCGGACGGCCTGGAGTCTCTCTGTCCGACTGGCTGACCGTGTCCTCTTCAGCAGGACCCACAACGCACACTCATGAGGGTCCGCATCCTTATGGCTCAGGTGTTCTAACACACACACACACACACACACACACACACACACACAAACACACACACTCATGAGGGTCCGCATCCTTATGGCTCAGGTGTTCTAACACACACACACACACACACACACACACACACACACACACACACACACACTCATGAGTTTCCGCATCCTTATGGCTCAAGTTTACAAACTCAAACACACACACCTGGTTGTTACTCCAACATGTTTAGCTGCTACTGCTACTCCAACACGTTTAGGTGCTACTGCTACTCCAACATGTTTAGTTGCTACTGCTACTCCAACACGTTTAGCTGCTAATGCTACTCCAACATGTTTAGCTGCTACTGCTACTCCAACATGTTTAGCTGCTACTGCTACTCCAACACATTTAGCTGCTAATGCTACTCCAACATGTTTAGCTGCTACTGCTACTCCAACATGTTTAGCTGCTACTGCTACTCCAACACGTTTAGCTGCTAATGCTACTCCAACATGTTTAGCTAATGCTACTCCAACATGTTTAGCTACTGCTACTCCAACATGTTTAGCTGCTACTGCTACTACAACATGTTTAGCTGCTACTGCTACTCCAACATGTTTAGCTGCTACTGCTACTCCAACATGTTTAGTTGCTACTCCAACATGTTTAGCTGCTACTGCTACTCGCACATGTTTAGACGTTTAGCTGCTACTGCTACTCGCACATGTTAACTCATTGAATGCCAAGCTGTTTTCGGGAGCTTTGTCCTAGAGTGCCAGCAATCTAGACCATTGTTGATGATTTTTGTACAGCCACAGCATATTCTGTGTTATAGCTATGAACACATACAATAGCTCGATTAAAAGGTGAGACTTTAAGATCTCGGTGGGTGCAAACCGTATATTTCTACACGCCTCTGTTCCTGAGAAATCCCAAGCTAAACAGTGGCTAGTTTTCATCAAAATCGCTAGAATCTTTTTATCTAGAAATCGAGATATAACGTCTTTCATGAAATATGAAGTGTTGCCTGTTACTTACTTGTGTAAACCTTCCGGGAAGTGATCAACGAGACCTGGCGAGACTGCCACCTAGTGATAGACCCACGAAAATGGCCTGGTTTTGACCTGACGTGCATGCGTCACTGATTCGACCCAAAGCGGCAACGCGAGTTATGATAAAATGTCCAGATAAAATGTCCAGATGTGCGTTTTCATGAGTTTCACGATCGTCATATATTTCATTTCCATTCATCACAGAGTTCCCAAAATCACATATAAGGTGTGCTAGAGTGTCTAGTTTCGTAATTAAAAAAAAAAGCTAAAAACGTAATATTACGTTTTTGGCACTCAAAGCATGGGAAGGAAAAGGCACTCAATGAGTTAAGATGTTTAGCTGCTACTGCTACTCCAACATGTTTAGCTGCTACTGCTACTCCAACATGTTAGCTGCTACTGCTACTGCTACTCCAACACGTTAGCTGCTACTACTACTCGCACATGTTTGGACATTTAGCTGCTACTGCTACTCAACACGTTAGCTGCTACTGCTACTCCAACATGTTTAGCTGCTACTGCTACTACAACATGTTTAGCTACTACTGCTACTCCAACATGTTTAGCTGCTACTGCTACTCCAACATGTTTAGCTGCTACTGCTACTCCAACATGTTTAGCTACTACTGCTACTCCAACATGTTTAGCTGCTACTGCTACTCCAACATGTTTAGCTACTACTGCTACTCCAACACATTTGGTTGCTACTCCAAAACGTCTGGCTGCTACTTAAATGTTTGGCTCATGATGTCAAACCTGCTCTCCTCAGTCGCTTTGCTGCAAAGGGCCAGAAGAGGTGAAGAACTCAGTTACACGTACCATTTCCTTAGCATTCACCCTAACTCATCATTACTTAGCCTTCACCCCAACTCATCATTACTTAGCCTTCACCCCAACTCATCATTACTTAGCCTTCACCCCAACTCTTTATAGGGACTGGTGATGAAGATGAAGATGAGCACTATATGGACTGGTGATGAAGATGAGCACTATATGGACTGGTGATGAAGATGAGCACTATATGGACTGGTGATGAAGATGAAGATGATGATGAAGATGAACACACACTGACCTCAACAGCTCCGTACTGGAAATTAATTCCAACAAATGAGCTGCAGCTCCACACTGTTCATTCCAACAAGTTCTGGCGGTTTTACCTCTGACTGGGCTGGAGGTGAGGTGGGACCATGCTGGAGTTTAGAGGGGGGGTGTAGAGGGTGTAGAGGGTGTAGAATGTGTAGAGGGTGTAGAGTGTGTAGAGGGGGGGTTATAGAGGGTGTAGAGTGTGTAGAGGGTGTAGAGTGTGTAGAGGGGGGGGGGGTATAGAGGGTGTAGAGTGTGTAGACTGTGTAGAGGGTGTAGAGTGTGTAAAGTGTGTAGAGGGTGTAGAGGGGGGGTGTAGAGGGTGTAGAGGGGGGGTGTAGAGGGTGTAGAGGGTGGGTGTAAAGGGTGTAGAGAGTGTAGAGGGGGGGGTGTAGAGGGTGTTGAGGGTGTTGAGGGTGTAGAGGGTGTAGAGGGGGGGTGTAGAGGGTGTAGAGGGGGTGTAGAGGGGGGGTTAGAGGGTGTAGAGGGGGGGTGTTGAGGGTGTAGAGGGGGTGTAGAGGGGGTATAGAGGGGGGGTGTAGAGGGTGTAGAGGGTGTAGAGGGGGGGTGTTGAGGGTGTAGAGGGGGTGTAGAGGGGGGGTGTAGAGGGTGTAGAGGGTGTAGAGGGGGGGTGTAGAGGGTGTAGAGGGGGGGTGTTGAGGGTGTAGAGGGTGTAGAGGGGGGGTGTAGAGGGTGTAGAGGGGGGGTGTTGAGGATGTGCTCACCATCTAGTGGCCGCAAGAAGACTTTTGAGGAGATCTCCAGGAACCTCCTGGCAGCCTTATGCAGCTCCCTCCGAGCTCGGTGAGTCAGCCCTGAAACACAGGTAACAGGACAGGTGAGTCAGCCCTGAAACAAAGGTAACAGGACAGGTGAGTCAGCCCTGAAACACAGGTAACAGGACAGCCCTGAAACACAGGTAACAGGACAGTCCTGAAACACAGGTAACAGGACAGGTGAGTCATCCCTGAAACACAGGTAACAGGACAGGTGAGTCAGCCCTGAAACACAGGTAACAGGACAGCCCTGAAACACAGGTAACAGGACAGTCCTGAAACACAGGTAACAGGACAGGTGAGTCAGCCCTGAAACACAGGTAACAGGACAGGTGAGTCAGCCCTGAAACAAAGGTAACAGGACAGGTGAGTCAGCCCTGAAACACAGGTAACAGGACAGCCCTGAAACACAGGTAACAGGACAGCCCTGAAACACAGGTAACAGGACAGGTGAATCATCCCTGAAACACAGGTAACAGGACAGGTGAGTCAGCCCTGAAACAAAGGTAACAGGACAGCCCTGAAACACAGGTAACAGGACAGTCCTGAAACACAGGTAACAGGACAGTCCTGAAACACAGGTAACAGGACTGGTGAGTCATCCCTGAAACACAGGTAACAGGACAGGTGAGTCAGCCCTGAAACACAGGTAACAGGACAGCCCTGAAACACAGGTAACAGGACAGTCCTGAAACACAGGTAACAGGACAGGTGAGTCATCCCTGAAACACAGGTAACAGGACAGGTGAGTCAGCCCTGAAACACAGGTAACAGGACAGCCCTGAAACACAGGTAACAGGACAGTCCTGAAACACAGGTAACAGGACAGGTGAGTCATCCCTGAAACACAGGTAACAGGACAGGTGAGTCAGCCCTTAAAAACACAGGTAACAGGACAGGTGAGTCAGCCCTGAAACACAGGTAACAGGACAGTCCTGAAACACAGGTAACAGGACAGCCCTGAAACACAGGTAACAGGACAGGTGAGTCAGCCCTGAAACACAGGTAACAGGACAGCCCTGAAACACAGGTAACAGGACAGCCCTGAAACACAGGTAACAGGACAGGTGAGTCAGCCCTGAAACACAGGTAACAGGACAGGTGAGTCAGCCCTGAAACACAGGTAACAGGACAGTCCTGAAACACAGGTAACAGGACAGTCCTGAAACACAGGTAACAGGACAGGTGAGTCATCCCTGAAACACAGGTAAGAGGACAGTCCTGAAACACAGGTAACAGGACAGTCCTGAAACACAGGTAACAGGACAGGTGAGTCATCCCTGAAACACAGGTAACAGGACAGGTGAGAGAGCCCTGAAACACAGGTAACAGGACAGCCCTGAAACACAGGTATCAGGACAGGTGAGACACCTCTGTCTTTATTTTTCATACTGAATACCCGCATTTATTCTGTAAATACACTGCATATATCTAAACTATTCTTACTACTATTATAATGTTACTGCTACTACATTGCACATATCTGTACATGTTGTTCATACATTGTTTATATTACATAGCTATATTTATTCTGCTCTTAAGGTAACTGTTAATACACTGCACATATTTATATTTAATCTATACTACTCTAAACCACCTTCTGTAAACCAACTGTATAATACTGTCTACACTGGACTATATATTTCTTGTCCTGTCTATGCACCACCTGCATATACTGTGTATATCACATTGCACTTTTGCTTTTTTGCAGTTCTTGTAATTTGTTAACTCATCAGTTATGTCTTGTGTTTTGGCACATTGAAATACACATGTAATGACTAGGGCTTCAAATAATGATTATGTTGGTAGTTGACTAATCTGTCGATTCATTTTTTTGATTAGTTGATCAATGATTATTTCTGTCATGCCCACCATCCCTGCTTCCTATAGGCTGTCATGCCCACCATCCCTGCTTCCTATAGGCTGTCATGCCCACCCTCCCTGCTTCCTATAGGCTGTCATGCCCACCATCCCTGCTTCCTATAGGCTGTCATGC
>NW_027468859.1:392500-422500 GCF_046254945.1 Alosa pseudoharengus
AACATCAACAGGTCACTCACTATAGGTTATCGGAGTTGTGCACATTTGTGTGTAGTTCGTTTTTATTATTAAGAAACCTCAATAAAATACAACACAAAACTGACTGCTCTAAAATATAGGGAAGTAAGATATATATATTCGCTGCCGGGCGCTGTTTCAAAAACTTACTGAGATCCTTCCAGGGGACGGCTTTCTTTACTCCTGGACCAGCCGTGGTCAACCTCCTACATCGGATCATACGCAAGGCAGCAACAGACATCTACGAATACAAGCAATACTGTACCGTTAGTGTAACTGTTATGCCTTAACCTGTACCGCACATGTTGCATGACATAACGGATGACCTATGAGCAGTAACGTAGCCTAGCTGGCTGGCTGTAGTGTCAGTGTGGGGTACACAGCTAAAAGAGTTCTGTTTAATGGCTTCATAACCCTTGGTAGCATTTCAAGATAGGTTATCAGTTTGGATATGGATGTTAAAGAGAAACAAATACGTAAATCACAAATGACAATCTGCTGCCGATGGCATTAGGATAACTGTTAGCCTAGAAACTCGATCGGCAATCTGAACCAGTCAGAGCTTTCTGCAACTCTACTGCCAGCGTCCGGCTTAGGCACAGCCTCGTGTGTTGTCTTTACCTTGTTTGGATGGCTTTCTAAACGACTTTATTCTGGAAGGAAAACGAGACTTTCCCCATCTAACCTTCTATTCGCCGCGCTCTGCATAGGTGTAAATAAACACCAGTCTCACAAATTACACGTCATACTTACCGTAATGTATGAAATATTTGGGCAAAAGAAAACACGTCGCTACAGCTTTTCTCATTTGTCGTGTGCTTAAAGCAGGTTATTCTTAAGTTCCCTGATCTTATTTTCCTATTTTCCCGTCACCCTACTTTTTTGGCCAGCTCTTGCTCGTAGACCAACTCTGGAACGTCCGGCCGGTGTAGTGGTAAAATAAGAGCCTACTGCAAAAAGTGATAGGCTACCTTCTGTTATCTTATATTAAGATTAAAAATCTAGGTAGTATAGGGATATTTACTCTGACCTTTCTTGTAATATTATTTGACTTAAGATAAGTCCAAATCTTCTTAAATTAAAGCTGCAGCTGGCAAGATTGTTTTGATCATATTCACACTATGCTCTGACAGAATAGCATAAATCAGCCGGTTTTAGAAAAAAAACACACTTCTACCTCCACCTAGAGCCTGTTATTTGTTTTGCAAAAATCCACAGTTCTCAGTTCTTCTAGTCCAAACAGAGCAGGGCTGTGTGAGGACTGTCAATCACAGTCTGGTGCGCACAAACTCGATGAGAGGGTGCTCGGTGGTAGTGGGGGAGGGGCATGAGAGTTGTAAACCTGAATTTTAGCTAAGTCCCCTCAATCTGTCAGACTTGCCAACTTTAACAGAATATGACGTTGTCACGTAATGGTTATCAAATGAATGATTGTGTTCATAAACTCACACAAACCAGCTAGCAGGAGGCTGCTGGACCACTGTCGGCCTACCGGGGGCAGATCTGGCGGTTCAGTAGTGTGTTGCTCATTTCCAGTGTTAACCCTAGCTAACCCACCCGCTAGGGTTCAGTAGTGCTTTGCTCATTTCCAGTGTTAACCCTAGCTAACCCACCCGCTAGGGTTCAGTAGTGCGTTGCTCATTTCCAGTGTTAACCCTAGCTAACCCACCCGCTAGGGTTCAGGGTTCAGTAGTGCGTTGCTCATTTCCAGTGTTAACCCTAGCTAACCCACCCGCTAGGGTTCAGTAGTGCGTTGCTCATTTCCAGTGTTAACCCTAGCTAACCCGCCCGCTAGGGTTCAGGGTTCAGTAGTGCGTTGCTCATTTCCAGTGCTAACCCTAGCTAACCCACCCGCTAGGGTTCAGGGTTCAGTAGTGCGTTGCTCATTTCCAGTGCTAACCCTAGCTAACCCACCCGCTAGGGTTCAGTAGTGCGTTGCTCATTTCCAGTGTTAACCCTAGCTAACCCACCCGTTAGGGTTCAGGGTTCAGTAGTGTGTTGCTCATTTCCAGTGCTAACCCTAGCTAACCCACCCGCTAGGGTTCAGGGTTCAGTAGTGCGTTGCTCATTTCCAGTGCTAACCCTAGCTAACCCACCCGCTAGGGTTCAGGGTTCAGTAGTGCGTTGCTCATTTCCAGTGCTAACCCTAGCTAACCCACCCGCTAGGGTTCAGTAGTGCGTTGCTCATTTCCAGTGCTAACCCTAGCTAACCCACCCGCTAGGGTTCAGGGTTCAGTAGTGCGTTGCTCATTTCCAGTGCTAACCCTAGCTAACCCACCCGCTAGGGTTCAGGGTTCAGTAGTGCGTTGCTCATTTCCAGTGCTAACCCTAGCTAACCCGCCCGCTAGGGTTCAGTAGTGCGTTGCTCATTTCCAGTGCTAACCCTAGCTAACCCACCCGCTGCACACAAACGTCACACCATTTTTCAATTGTGCTCTAAACACTTTTTTATTTATTCAGTTAGACTTCCTTCATTTTATTAACATTTTACATTATTAATATTTGCAACAAGTGAAATGAAAGGTAGTGGTGGTCCAACAGCAGACCAGTGTGGCACAGCTGATTTGTCTGGATATTATCATCATACTGTAGCAATGTTACTATAGCAACATCCCTTTATTCCATATCCAAGGCATTGCTTTATTACAATAAATTAAAAACAATTCAAGTCAGAATGAACTATTTTATGTAAAGTACAGTTTTACAAAACTATGTAAAATACAAAACTATAAATGTAATCATATTTATTGTTATGTGTATCTCTCTAATCTTTCACCATCTTTCTCCAGACTTGCATACTTCATCCCTCACATCAACACGCACACACACGTGTATACTTATACACACTAGAGGACTTGCATACTTCACCCCTCACATCAACACGCACACACACGTGCATATATACTAACTAGAGTTAAAGACTTGCATACTTCATCCCTCACATCAACACGCACACACGCACGTGCATATATACTAACTAGAGTTAAAGACTTGCATACTTCATCCCTCACATCAACACGCACACACACGTGCATATATACTAACTAGAGTTAAAGACTTGCATACTTTACCCCTCACATCAACACGCACACACACACGTGCATATATACTAACTAGAGTTAAAGACTTGCATACTTCATCCCTCACATCAACACGCACACACACACACGTGCATATATACTAACTAGAGTTAAAGACTTGCATACTTCATCCCTCACATCAACACGCACACACACACGTGCATATATACTAACTAGAGTTAAAGACTTGCATACTTTACCCCTCACATCAACACGCACACACACACTTGCATATATACTAACTAGAGTTAAAGACTTGCATACTTTACCCCTCACATCAACACGCACACACACACGTGCATATATACTAACTAGAGTTAAAGACTTGCATACTTTACCCCTCACATCAACACGCACACACGTGTATACTTATACACACTAGAGGACTTGCATACTTCACCTTTCACATCAACATGCACACAAGTGTATATATACTTATACACACTAGAGTTAAAGGCACCGGTACACTCACACACATACACACTCACACACTACAGTTAAAGGCACCAGTACAGCACTCATATACACTCACACACTAGAGCTATTCTACAGCAGACTCAAACACTTACACACTACAGCTATTCTATAGCAGGATACTCACACACTTACACACACACTATTCTACAGCAGGCTACTCACACACTTACACACACACTATTCTACAGCAGGATACTCACACACTTACACGCTAGAGCTATTGCACCCATACAGCAGACTCATGCACACACACTAGAGCTAAGGCACCCATACAGCAGACTCATGCACACACACTAGAGCTAAGGCACCCATACAGCACACTTCTGCACACACACTCCAGAGGGTTAGGGTTAGGGCAGAGGGGCTGTTGGAAGCCTCTGAATGAAGCGGTCTGATTGGTCCAGCATGGCCTGGCTGCATCAGTGTGCTGGCCCTTCAGGTATGACGCTCTTGGAGGGTCAGGTGCTGACCTCCCGGTATGCGCATATGATGGTCTAGTAGGCGGGAGGTGCGTTTGACGATGTCGGGGGGTGTCAGGTACAGGTCTCCTGCCTATGACAGTCGCATAGGTGGGAGGCGCATATGACGTGTGGCAGAGAGGTGTGTCAGGTGCAGGTCTCCTGGTAGGCACGTATGACACTCTCGTAGGCGGGAGGGGGGGTGGGGGAGGTGTGGGCGCCTCTGAGGCTGCTGTTTCCCCAGAATGAGTCTGGGCGGGGCTTGCTGGCGTTGGGCGGGGTGGACATGGTGCTAGCGTTGGCGTTAGCGTTGGCGTTAGCGGGGGTGGGGGTGGGGGTGGCCTGGCTGCCCCCCTCCGCCTCGCGGGCGATCTGGCTCACCTGCAGCAGCGGGTGGAAGGTGGAAGCGCGGAAGCTGGGCTTGTGGCCGAGAGGGTCCGCCTCGGGGGAGGAGCCTTGCCGGTGGAAGCTGAAAGCAGCACTGGCCAGGCTGTTGTTGCTACGGCGATCGTAGCCGCTGCTGCTGCGGTGGAACCCCTGACGAGAGCGGGGTGACGCCGACCGGGTCGTGGAGCGGCTGGGACGAGCGGGGCGGCACGTGATACTTGCTGAGGCTCGCCGGCGGGCCATCCAGGTCAGCAGCATGTAGACCAGCGCCCCCAGGAGCAGCCCCACCACCATGGACATGCAGAACGCCACGATCAGGTCTCCTGCGGAGGCAAGGTCACATACTACAGGGGTCAAAAGGTCACATAATGCAGGGGTCAAAAGGTCACATACTGCATGGGTCAAAAGGTCACATACTGCAGGGGTCAATACTGCAGGGGTCAAAAGGTCACATACTACAGGGGTCAAATTAGTAACCAGATACCACCACGGAATGTTAATTTCTTACATTAATATAGATAACATGTAACTTAATGTATAAATTAGGGCTGTCAAAATAACATGTTATTTTAATTCATTAATTACAGAAATAATAACGCGTTAAAAAATGTAACGTTGATTAATCGCATTGTGACTGAAGGAGGCAGACGAGAAAGCACTGCTTTGAATGAAACATTTAGCCTAGGCCTACGTTTTAAAAAGAACGCCCAGACCAATAATGTTGACAGGAGCATCAATCCACTATTTCTGCAGTAAGGAATTTCCGTTGCTCCCATAGGAGTTTGTCAAGTCTGAAGTAGCACCTCAATGCAAAACAATCCGGAGTTAGGCCTATGAGTTAGCACACTGATGATAATAATGCTAGTTAACTTTGCTAACGCTTTGCTGAGCCTACCCTATGACCGACTAACTAACCGACAAACTCCCTTAATAAATTGACTACATTTGTTGCACACTTGAAACAAAATGTCTTCAAAAGTATGTAGAAGGTGGTTACATTTATTTCCATTCCAATAACTTCATACATTACATTTCCGTTTGCACTTGTATTCTATGCTGCTTTAATTTCTTTGTTCCTACTATTTAGTTTATTTTCTTGAACTGCTATTTCTTATCCTGGACTGCCACCTACTGGATAGAAAAGGCAACAACTATCAGGCAACACTTGATGTTGTCTGGTGCAGGTATATTGTCTGGTGAGGGTATATAATCTACAGGTATATTGTCTGGTGCAGGTATATTGTCTGGTGAGGGTATATAATCTACAGGTATATTGTCTGGTGCAGGTATATTGTCTGGTGAGGGTATATAATCTACAGGTATATTATCTGGGGCAGGTATATTGTCTGGGGCAGGTATATTGTCTGGTGAGGGTATATAATCTACAGGTATATTATCTGGGGCAGGTATATTGTCTGGTGAGGGTATATAATCTACAGGTATGTTATCTGATGCAGGTATATTGTCTGGTGAGGGTATATAATCTACAGGTATATTATCTGGGGCAGGTATATTGTCTGGTGAGGGTATATAATCTACAGGTATATTGTCTGGTGCAGGTATATTGTCTGGTGCAGGTATATTGTCTGGTGAGGGTATATAATCTACAGGTATATTGTCTGGGGCAGGTATATTGTCTGGTGAGGGTATATAATCTACAGGTATATTGTCTGGTGCAGGTATATTGTCTGGTGCAGGTATATTGTCTGGTGAGGGTATATAATCTACAGGTATATTGTCTGGTGAGGGTATATAATCTACAGGTATATTGTCTGGTGAGGGTATATAATCTACAGGTATATTGTCTGGTGCAGGTATGTTGTCTGGTGAGGGTATATAATCTACAGGTATATTATCTGGTGCAGGTATATTGTCTGGTGCAGGTATGTTATCTGGTGCAGGTATATTGTCTGGTGCAGGTATGTTATCTGGTGCAGGTATATTGTCTGGTGCAGGTATGTTATCTGGTGCAGGTATATTGTCTGGTGCAGGTATGTTGTCTGGTGCAGGTATATTGTCTGGTGCAGGTATGTTGTCTGGTGAGGGTATATAATCTACAGGTATATTGTCTGGTGCAGGTATATTATCTGGTGAGGGTATATAATCTACAGGTATATTGTCTGGTGCAGGTATGTTGTCTGGCGCAGCAGGAAGGCTGTTCTTTTTAATGGTGATGACTACAGGAAAGCTGCTTTCTACTTATAGTGTTGTAAAACTGACATCACACTCTATTTACTATGAGAACATCACACTCTATTTACTATGAGAACATCACACTCTATTTACTATGAGAACATCACACTCTATGAGAACATCACACTCTATGAGAACATCAAACTATATTTACTATGAGAACATCACACTATGAGAACATCATACACTATGAGAACATCACACTCTATTTACTATGAGAACATCACACTCTATTTACTATGAGAACACCACACACTATGAGAACACCACACACTATTTACTATGAGAACATCACACACTATGAGAACATCACACACTATTTACTATGAGAACATCACACTCTATTTACTATGAGAACATCACACTCTATGAGAACATCACACACTATTTACTATGAGATCACACACTATTTACTATGAGAACATCACACACTATGAGAACATCACACTATGAGAACATCACACTCTATTTACTATGAGAACATCACACACTATGAGAACATCACACTCTATTTACTATGAGAACATCACACTATGAGAACCTCACACTCTATGAGAACATCACACTCTATTTACTATGAGAACATCACACTCTATGAGAACATCACACT
The DNA here is from genome assembly GCF_046254945.1 of Alosa pseudoharengus. Taxonomy (NCBI): domain Eukaryota; kingdom Metazoa; phylum Chordata; class Actinopteri; order Clupeiformes; family Clupeidae; genus Alosa; species Alosa pseudoharengus. The sequence continues at coordinate 399,724 of NW_027468859.1, forward strand.
CTATTTACTATGAGAACATCATACACTATGACAATATCACACTCTATTTACTATGAGAACATCACACACTATTTACTATGAGAACATCACACTATGAGGACATCACACACTATGAGAACATCACACTATGAGAACATCACACTCTATGAGAACATCACACTCTATTTACTATGAGAACATCACACACTATGAGAACATCATACACTATGAGAACATCACACTCTATTTACTATGAGAACATCACACACTATGAGAACATCACACTCTATTTACTATGAGAACATCACACTATGAGAACATCACACTCTATGAGAACATCACACACTATGAGAACATCACATGGCACACCACCATGATATTAACCATACAAAAGCCTCAACATACGTTTGTTGCTGTTTATTGTGACTGGCCATCAAGAAGCTTTATGTGAACTCATAGTTCAAGCATTGCCCTAGCCTACCATCTCTCTGTTGCTCTGTTGCCCTAGCCTACCATCTCTCTGTTGCCCTAGCCTACCACCTCTCTGTTGCCCTAGCCTACCATCTCTCTGTTGCCCTAGCCTACTATCTCTCTGTTGCCCTAGCCTACCATCTCTCTGTTGCCCTAGCCTACTATCTCTCTGTTGCCCTAGCCTACCATCTCTCTGTTGCCCTAGCCTACCATCTCTCTGTTGCCCTAGCCTACCACCTCTCTGTTGCCCTAGCCTACCACCTTTCTGTTGCCCCACTTTCTTTTTCTGTTCAACATGTGGTGGTGGGTCTGGCTCATGGTCAGGCATCATTTTCTAAGTATTTGTACAGTTGTTGTCAATGCTTTCAGCTACAACATGATGTAGCAGACAACTCTTTACTACTGAATGCAGCTAGCCTGGGTTTTCCCATGCTCTGTTGCCCTGTTGCCCTAGCCTACCATCTCTCTGTTGCCCTGTTGCCCTAGCCTACTATCTCTCTGTTGCCCTAGCCTACCACCTCTCTGTTGCCCTGTTGCCCTAGCCTACCATCTCTCTGTTGCCCTGTTGCCCTAGCCTACTATCTCTCTGTTGCCCTAGCCTACCACCTCTCTGTTGCCCTGTTGCCCTAGCCTACCATCTCTCTGTTGCCCTGTTGCCCTAGCCTACTATCTCTCTGTTGCCCTAGCCTACCACCTCTCTGTTGCCCTGTTGCCCTAGCCTACCATCTCTCTGTTGCCCTGTTGCCCTAGCCTACCATCTCTCTGTTGCCCTGTTGCCCTAGCCTACTATCTCTCTGTTGCCCTAGCCTACCACCTCTCTGTTGCCCTAGCCTACCATCTCTCTGTTGCCCTGTTGCCCTAGCCTACTATCTCTCTGTTGCCCTAGCCTACCACCTCTCTGTTGCCCTAGCCTACCATCCCTCTGTTGCCCTGTTACCTTAGCCTACCATCTCTCTGTTGCCCTGTTGCCCTAGCCTACCACCTCTCTGTTGCCCTAGCCTACCATCTCTCTGTTGTCCTGTTGCCCTAGCCTACCACCTCTCTGTTGCCCTAGCCTACTATCTCTCTGTTGCCCTAGCCTACTATCTCTGTTGCCCTGTTGCCCTAGCCTACTTTCTCTCTGTTGCCCTGTTGCCCTAGCCTACCATCTCTGTTGCCCCACTTTCTTTTTCTGATAAAAAACAGTTTTATGATGTGATGTCAATAACCTACACTTTCAGGCAAATTGTTAATGATTATAAAGGGCAAATTGTTAATGATTATAAAGGGTAAATTGTTAGTGATTATAAAAATGATTATAAAGGGCAAAAACAAACTTCAATATGGATGCTGTGGCACACAGTTTGGGAAAACAACATGGATTAAGGTTCTGTCCTTCTAACATGGATTAGGGTTCTGTCCTCCGTCGGTTTGGGTTTGGGTTAGGGTTAGGCTCCGACCTATCAATGATCTTTCCTTCATTGGTTTGGGAAACACTGCTCTAACCTCTCGAAGATCTGCCATTCATCCAAAACAGTCAGCTTTCTTTTGGAATCTTTCAGAATTACTGGAACAATAATCTTCACAAATAACAACATAACAAATTCTGTAGGCTTCGCAGTGACATGGCAAAACTAAAAAACAAAAGGTTTGCTCTGCCAATTCTACATTTTTGCTAAAACAAGATACAAAAAATTAAATAGTGAATTCATCAACGTGACCAAATCCAGCGTAACTGCAGTATAACGGAGTCTATCTGCTCTGCTGCTGCAGATCAGCAGAGGACAGAGGAGGCTGGGAGAGCCTGCGGTCATCTGGAAATGACATTTGGAAACACTGGGAAGGATACAAAAACAACTGCAGAGAGTTTTCCATAAATCTTATTCAAATGTGTTTTTCTGTCCTCAAACAGCAGCTGCTGCCGGAGCTATGCAGTTAGTTTCACACAAAGTACACCAGTTAGTGGTGTGGTCATAAGATATCACATGTCGATGTAATGCTACGTGTTTGTGTGTGTGTGTGTGAGGGAGAGAGGTGGGAGAGTGAAGAGGGAGGAAAGTATCTCACGTAGATCGAACGCGTGCAGAAAGTCCATGATGGGATGTGTGCTGTTGTCAGTCATGGTGTGCTGCGGACGTCTCGAGGGCAAGACGGGATCTCAGAGCGAGAGACGGGATCTCAGGCCTCCACCGTTCCGTCTCCAGTCTTCACACACTCTTCATCAATCTCACACTCTTCATCAATCTCACACTCTTCATCAATCTCACGCTCTGCTTCTCACTCTCTCGGCTTCTTCTGTGAATACGTTTCTCCACCGCTCCCTCTCTCTCTCTCCCGCTCCCTCTCTCTGGATTCCCTTCCTTCCTTCTTTCTCTTTCCTTTTCCTCCCTCTCTCTCTCCCGCTCTCTCTCTCTCTCCCGCTCTCCCTCTCTCTCTCTTTCTCACTCTCTCTCTCTCTCTCTCTCTCCCGCTCCCTCTCTCTCTCTCCCTCTCCCGCTCCCTCTCCATCCCTCTCTCTCCCGCTCTCTCTCTCGCTCTCCCTCTCTCTCTCTCTCTCCCGCTCCCTCTCTCTCTCTCCCTCTCCCGCTCCCTCTCCATCCCTCTCTCTCCCGCTCTCTCTCTCGCTCTCCCTCTCTCTCTCTCTCTCCCGCTCCCTCTCTCTCTCTCCCTCTCCCGCTCCCTCTCCATCCCTCTCTCTCCCGCTCTCTCTCTCGCTCTCCCTCTCTCTCTCTCTCTCCCGCTCCCTCTCTCTCTCTCCCTCTCCCGCTCCCTCTCCATCCCTCTCTCTCCCGCTCTCTCTCTCGCTCTCCCTCTCTCTCTCTCTCTCCCGCTCCCTCTCTCTCTCTCCCTCTCCCTCCTTCTCTCTCCCGCTCTCTCTCTCTCTCTGTCTGCCCATGTCCGGCCCCGCGGCCCACAGGATTCTCTCCAAGGCTGCGCTCCAGCCTTAACCCAGCCCCTGTGCTCTGCTTCACTTGTTTGTGGAAGAGGAAAGCTGCACTGTCCCATTTCCCATTTCCTGCCTTTCTGTGTAAAATTAGCAACCACTCTTATCTTCCCTGGGCAGTTTTCCGCGAAGGGGTGATTCAGGGCTGTGTGTGTGTGTTTTGTGTGTGTGTATGTGTGTGAGTAATTTCCTCCTCTCAGTCTTAATTAGTGATTGAGAAAGCCAGTCCCCTCCTCCAAAAAAGGGATTTATAAATGGAATGTTAGAGAGTGTCTTTATTCCTTAATCCACAACAAAAGTCTCTTTTTACAAGAGTTGGACAAGCTTGGATAAAAGTCTATCAATAAAAAGGGATTTATGAAATGAACGATTTGAAGGACTCATTTTGGCCGCTACCAAAAGTATTTGCTGATGTCCCAAATTCTCTCTCTCTATCTCTCTCTCTCTCACACACACCTCAGGTTTCCTTCCCCGATGGCACACACACACACACACACACACACACACACACCGCAGGTTTCCTGCCCCGGTGCCGATGGCGCTCTTTGGTTCCTGTGTTGCTCAGACAGGAGAGCCCTGAGCTCTGACACGGCCTCTGAAGCCCCTGGCCAATCACTGAGCTCTGATTCGGCTCTTGAGCCAATCACTGAGGCTTCATTTGACTCCTGAGCCAATCACTGAGGCCTAATACCCCTGTTGTAACACCTCAAACTGGTCATTTTAGTTGGTGTTGCTGGTCTACATTGCTGGTTTAACTGGCCATGCCAGCTTATGTTGGTCATTCTAGCAAACCAGCATGACCATCTTACACCAACAATGTCAAGCTTGACAGGCTGGTCACCAGCATGACCATTTTACACCAGCTGTATCCCACACGACAGGCTGGTCAAACCAGCATGACCAGCTTCCTCAGATGATCACGCCAGCATATCCAGCTGGTGGCCCAACCTGCTACACCAGCAAAGACCAGTAAGAGCTGGAAGAAAACCAGCTAAAACCAGCTAAAACCAGCAAAGACCAGCTAAAACCAGCTACCAGCTAAAACCAGCTAAGACCAGCTACCAGCAAAGACCAGCATAAGACCGGCTACCAGCATCAGCTAAGACCAGCATAAGACCAGCAAAGACCAGCATAAGACCGGCTACCAGCCTCAGCTGCTTTCTAGCTGTTTTTTCAGCAGCGACGGCACCTCAGCCAATCGTTATCGTTACACATTTTCTGACCTAACAGTTTAACGAACTGCTAACTGGAGAGGCTACCCCTTGGCGGCCAGTGAGCGACCTCTAGCCTCATGTTGGTGTGGGGCCAGTGAGCGACCTCTAGCCTCATGTTGGTGTGGGGCCTGTAGGCGACCTCTAGCCTCATGTTGGTGTGGGGCCTGTAGGCGACCTCTAGCCTCATGTTGGTGTGGGGCCAGTGAGCGACCTCTAGCCTCATGTTGGTGTGGGGCCAGTGAGCGACCTCTAGCCTCATGTTGGTGTGGGGCCAGTGAGCGACCTCTAGCCTCATGTTGGTGTGGGGCCAGTGAGCGACCTCTAGCCTCAGTGTAATTGTTGAACAGGGACAGTGCACAAAAAACACTAATAGATGTCTTGTGCAGGTTGAAGCAAATTGCTAGTTTCCGCCTGTAGTCACTGGGTAGGTAGATGGCGCAATAAAATACAGTCAAAGTATTTACAGTATACAAAATAGTCACATAAAGTCATAACAATCTACCCCACCCCATCTAGAGCTAAAACTAGACCCCTAATTCCATGCACTGGAATGAGTACACGTTAGTGCATGAAATTAGCTCTGTAGGAAGAGTATTCCACTGACTTATAGCCACAAAGGGAGTGATGTCCTCCCAAATGTAGTTTTGCATTGTGGAAGACTACATTTGTTCCTTGTGGCTGATCTAGTTAACTGCATTCGCCCCCTTGTGGCTTGTCTAGGTAACTACATATGCCCCTTGTGGCTGATCTAGTTAGCTACATTCGCCCCCTTGTGGCTGATCTAGTTAACTGCATTCGCCCCCTTGTGGCTGATCTAGGTAGCTACGTTCGCCCCCTTGTGGCTGATCTAGGTAGCTACATTCGCCCCCTTGTGGCTGATCTAGTTTACTACATTTGCTCCTTGTGGCTGATCTAGTTAACTGCATTCGCCCCCTTGTGGCTTGTCTAGGTAACTACATATGCCCCTTGTGGCTGATCTAGTTAGCTACATTCGCCCCCTTGTGGCTGATCTAGGTAGCTACATTCGCCCCCTTGTGGCTGATCTAGATACCCGTATTGTTTTTCAGAGCAGGGTGTAACAAATCTTTTCAGAGGAGGAGCAGAAGAAAAATTAAGCAAACATTTGAGTGAAATATAAAATGTTCAAGATTTCGTCATATTTAGAGAGAATATGACAGTGATGGTAATGACGTGGCTTTTTGTCATGTATCTTGAGGGCACTTTTATATAATGATTTAAGTGGCCTTAGGGCGGTTTCACATGCCTGAGACCAACTTAAAATACAAAATGTGGAATAATCATTGCATATAGGTATGTACTTGATGCCTCAACACCCTGCTGAAAAAAACAGCTAGAAACCAGCTTATGCTGGTAGCTGGTTTTGGCTGGTTTTAGCTGGTCTTTGCTGGTGTAGCTGGTTAGGCCACCAGCTGGATATGCTGGCGTGACCATCTGAGGAAGCTGGTCATGCTGGTTTGACCAGCATGTCTTGTGGGATACAGTTGGTGCAAGATGGTCATGCTGGTGACCAGCCTGTCAAGCTGGTCATGCTGGTTTTCTAGAATGACAAACATAAGCTGGCATGGCCAGTTAAACCAGCACTATAGACCAGCAACACCAGCTAAAATGACCAGCTTGAGGTGGTACAACATGCAAAACCAGCTGAATTACCATCATAAGCTGGGAAAACCAGCTGAAGGTATGTTTTCGCAAGAGTTTTGCTGGTCTAGCAGGTCAACCATAATAGGGTGGTCAAACAAGCTGGTTAACAAGCTGGTCAACCAGCAAACCACCTTTAGCTGGTCAGGCTATTTTTTTCAGCAGGGATGTTTCTGTAGTTTGATAGATTACATTTCAGTGTGTTGCCCAGCTTTTGCTATGTTTTTTAAAGCTGAGAGATCAAGGGAGACACCCAGATATTTGACTGGCCTGTAGGCGACCTCTCGCCTCATGCTGGTGTGTGGCACCGTCCCACCGGTTTGATGGGTACATGAGCCACCAGGGCTTCCCACTGACTGAAAACACAGTACAGGGGCCACTAAACCTGACTTCCTGTGATTGTGTCTTCCAGGGCGTTTTCGAAAATCCCATCAACACTCCCTCTTTGGCATGGAGTCTCACTTGCAGTTACACAGGGCACGCTTACAGCAGACATAGCATGGAAAACATTTCACGTTGGCTTTGTTGAATAAGGAGAATTTGGTGCACAGCCACAAAGTTACCGTGTAAGCACGGTCGTTTCCTTCACATGAAAATCTCAGACTTGGAAATTACTACTAAAAACCAGTGTGGCACCAACCTGTTGTGAGCAGTCATTGAGCATAAAGCTCACTTAATTATTTATGTCATTGAGCATAAAGCTCACTTTATTCTTCATGTCGGTGCAGAATAAGCATAAGGAGGTGCTACATATCTGCTAAAATGGACCATTTTATTTCCCATTCCAATTATAGAGTTGTAAACATGGTTGAAGAATAGCCTATGAGCATGTTTTGGATGGACCAAGTGGCTGGGGGCAGCCGTGGCCTACTGGTTAGCATTTCAGACTTGTAACCGGAGGGTTGCCGGTTTGAACCCGACCAGTAGGAACGGCTGAAGTACCCTTGAGCAAGGCACCTAACCCCTCACTGCTCCCTTAGTGCCGCTGTAGCAGGCAGCTCACTGTGTCGGGATTAGTGTGTGCTTCACTTCACTGTGTGCTGAGTGTGTTTCACTAATTCACGGATTGGGATAAATGCAGAGACCACATTTCCCTCACGGGATAAAGAAGAGTATATAAACTTCTACTTGCATGCCTTCTATGTCAACATCAGAGAACAAGGCAAAATACTCATCCATTCTATGTCATCTTTAATGCAGGAATAGTGTGTAATACACACTCATGGCTGCAGAGGGCGCTCTTAAAGAAGGGATAGTGTGTAATACACACTCATGGCTGCAGAGGGCGCTCTTAAAGAAGGGATAGTGTGTAATACACACTCGTGGCTGCAGAGGGCGCTCTTAAAGAAGGGATAGTGTGTAATACACACTCGTGGCTGCAGAGGGCTCTCTTAAAGAAGGGATAGTGAGTAATACATGTTTGGAACTGCAGAGAGTGCTCTTAAAGAAGGGATAGTGTGAGGACAGTATAATTGTTACCAAGTTTTAGATGTAAGAAAAAACATGTACAATATCAGCTGGGTTTGAACCCACGTCACACAGAACACAGACATGGAACCCACGCCACACAGAACACAGACATGGAACCCACGGCCACACAGAACACAGACATGGAACCCACGCCACACAGAACACAGACATGGTTTGTCTAAAAAGGTTTAGTTAGGCCTATGTCGTTTTATTTGTCATGGACACAAATTAAGGGGGACATTTTCGTACTAACCCATATTTCTTCATTGGTTAAATTGGCTTTTGTAGGGAGGAGGAGCCCTTATTTACGGTGAATTACGGTGAATGGTCGTCATTCAAAATCACGCTGTAAAATGACTTCATGTGTTTTTACACCAAAGGGGCTCTTTTTCCAGTATTAATGTATAAGGTAGGGTTTAGTAGTTATTCAAACAAAGATGAATACTTTACAATTAATTTACTTTATTATTACTTTTTATCTTTGATGTTAACAGGCAGGTTGTGCCTTTCTTTAGGGCTCCATACATCAGAATGACTGATTCTGCACACTTCTGGGTTTACATCTTCAATCTCTACCGCCCTCCAAAAACATCTTCCAGGGTCCGCTTTATCGTTATAGATCAGGGCCCGGTTTCCTGATAACGATGGATACACGCACTTATGAGGGTTTTCTACAAATCATCTTTAGATCGTTCGTTTGGTTTTTCCGACTGTTTCCCGAACATGCTCATAGCGTGAACGCGCGTGCACTGCTCTTATGACACTCGTACGGGGAGCTGTCCACGTTAATAGTTCTGAAATATCCTCTAATTTGATGGTGATGTCAGGTGACTGCACGTCACAGCTAGGCCTACACATTAATTCACATCAATACGAAAAAGAAAAAAAAACTTTGACATCTGCATGTAAGCATCCCAAGTAGGCTACATACCACACACAGACATAAATAATTGTAATTATTTAAGATCAGATTGTTTCACGATAATGTTTCACATTTGAATATAAGAAAGAAGTCGTGTAAGAAAGTGGGGAAATGTGGAGGCTTAAATAACACAGTGTAAGCCCAGGCTTAAATAACACAGTGTAAGCCCAGGCTTAAATAACACAGTATAAGCCCAGGCTTAAATAACACAGTATAAGCCTAGGCTTAAATAACACAGTGTAAGCCCAGGCTTAAATAACACAGTGTAAGCCCAGGCTTAAATAACACAGTATAAGCCCAGGCTTAAATAACACAGTATAAGCCCAGGCTTAAATAACACAGTATAAGCCCAGGCTTAAATAACACAGTATAAGCCCAGGCTTAAATAACACAGTATAAGCCCAGGCTTAAATAACACAGTATAAGCCCAGGCTTAAATAACACAGTATAAGCCCAGGCTTAAATAACACAGTGTAAGCCCAGGCTTAAATAACACAGTGTAAGCCCAGGCTTAAATAACACAGTGTAAGCCCAGGCTTAAATAACACAGTATAAGCCCAGGCTTAAATAACACAGTGTAAGCCCAGGCTTAAATAACACAGTATAAGCCCAGGCTTAAATAACACAGTATAAGCCCAGGCTTAAATAACACAGTATAAGCCTAGGCTTAAATAACACAGTATAAGCCCAGGCTTAAATAACACAGTATAAGCCCAGGCTTAAATAACACAGTATAAGCCTAGGCTTAAATAACACAGTGTAAGCCCAGGCTTAAATAACACAGTATAAGCCTAGGCTTAAATAACACAGTATAAGCCTAGGCTTAAATAACACAGTGTAAGCCTAGGCTTAAATAACACAGTATAAGCCCAGGCTTAAATAACACAGTATAAGCCCAGGCTTAAATAACACAGTATAAGCCTAGGCTTAAATAACACAGTATAAGCCCAGGCTTAAATAACACAGTATAAGCCTAGGCTTAAATAACACAGTATAAGCCCAGGCTTAAATAACACAGTGTAAGCCTAGGCTTAAATAACACAGTATAAGCCCAGGCTTAAATAACACAGTATAAGCCCAGGCTTAAATAACACAGTATAAGCCCAGGCTTAAATAACACAGTATAAGCCTAGGCTTAGATTTTGACACAGCACAGACTAAGCCACTTGTTCCTTTCTCTGCTTTTACTCATAGGCCTAATAAAAGAGAAACCTACACTTATCCAAAAATAATGGCAAACTATTCTGGCAACATCTCGTTTCATAACTTGATTGCATTTTTGTCTGCTTTTAATCACATTATTATGACCATTAAATGTATGCTATTTTGCACGCTAAAATCTGATTCATCACAAGTAAATACAATAAAGAATGGGAACGTAAGTTGGATAATATATTCTAAGTTGTAATTGCCCTGTATGTCCTGTTGGTGACCTCAGTAAGAAGTACCTGTTAAAACGCTGGACCACTCGTAGATCTACGGGTGTTTTCACAACGCTCTTAAGCTACGATGGTTTCGGGAAACAGTCAGCAAATCTTAAGATGTTCTGAAGCCAGGGGCGTCATTAGATGTAGAGCTGCACTGGGGCACAAGCCCCCCTGAGAGAGTCTGGGGGCGTAAGAAAGTTTTGTATATTTTAAAGTATAAATGCATCAAAGAGAGTCTGGGGGCGTAAGAACGTTTTGTATATTTTAAAGTATAAATGCATCATGCTGGTGCACTTGGGGGAAAAAATTCAGAGGTTAGATGTACTTATGTTTATGTATGGATGGAAATATTTGTGCTGTAGCCTAAACTATTTTGCGCTTCAAAATTGTAACCATGCACACACAGGTGGAATAGCTATGATGATACAGCAGTAAGTTCACAACTACAAAGCATATTTGCTGAGTTTCACAGTTCAGAAATGGTCAAAAATAGTGTACATTTCAGCTCTTCATGAAATTATGCGGTAGCCTAGTGGTCACCTGTGTTGTTCAGCTAGTTAATCTAAGATAAGATAGTTATATTGGTCATTGTAATGGGCATCTATACATACTATATCTTCCTTTGTCAGGACAGTCTAGGCTGCCCATATCTGGGAAATGTGATAATATTTGTCTTATGTAATATGTCTTATGTCAGCCTTTATATCAAGAAAAAAATGTTTGCGTCTCATTATCCCTCCCAATTTCTAAGTCTATAAACATACCTCTGTAGTGCCTCCCATAGTTAGGTATGGTGCAGTGTGGAACTTCAACCACCTCCTGCTATGTCCTCGTGTGACTGGCACCCCAGTCATGCATGCGATGGTGGACTTTTCATGTGTCACGCCGTACAACCTCCCCCCCCCCCCCTTCTCTCTCTCTCTCAACGCTCCATTTTGATTTATAGTAATACTAACCCACTCTACATCTCTCCAGCTGATCTAGCTCTTCTATTACAAAGCAGAAGAGCTTGATCAGCTGGATACTTTGCTCACTGTCATGCACAACTGACAGACGGCGGAAGTCATTTGTCCCCAGTGCCATTGAACTGTTCAATGCTTCTCTAAAGGGAAGAGGAGAGATAGACCTAATACTTAATACTTTATACTTAATACTTGACCAATGGCTGTAACCCTATTACTTCAACCTATTCTTGCACTGCTATAGTTTTTTTTTTTATATTAATTTGTCTACATTATTCTCTTATATGTCCATATTTATTTATATTAATTTGTCTACATTATTATCTTATATGTCCATATTTATTTATATTACTTTGTCTACATTATTCTCTTATATGTCCATATTTATTTATATTAATTTGTCTACATTATTCTCTTATATGTCCATATTTATTTATATTAATTTGTCTACATTATATGTCCATATTTTTTTATTCTGGTCTCCAGACTTTATTCTTGCACTGTTGCACTGTTGGACTTACTTATTTGCACCATCACCATGACACTCACTCTCATAGAGCTGTACTGACCCTAGGTAGATGGGTCAGGCCCTTGAGTCGTGGACCTGCTAAAGATTTCTTCCTATATGTATCTCCAAAAGGGAGTGTTTCCTCGCCCCTGTTACCCATGGGCCTTCTCTTCTTTTCTCTGATTGACTAACATTCTGTAAAGCGCCATAGACATGTGTAATGTTTTGGAACTCTATAAGTGAAATTAATTTGAAATTAAAATGATTTTTTCTATATATTTGTGCATTAATGTCACTAGGGAGCAATATATTATTATATTATATTATATTATATTATATTATATTATATTATATTATTATATTATGACATCTGGCGATATAAGAACCATGATGGTGGGATTCTCTGGTTAAGCAATTCACAAAACTGTTTGTACTGACATACTGTAGGCTAAATAGTTTAGATGAGAATACATTATAATTTTGGCCCAAAGTTGGAGACCATGGAGAAATGTGTTGCAATTAAACGGATTAGGCCTACAGATGCATGCGTTATATCCTCGTATTCGGTAAGGTCAGCTGTTTATTGTGATATACGGTTTGCCTTGTGTTGAGTGAAGAGTTCGTATGAAGAGATATGTGCAGAATGCAAATATGATTACATTTCATGTAAATTCAATGTTAGGTTTCTCGCGAACCATTTATCACATTATCGCGTAATATAATTGGACAGCTTAGATTGCGCAAATTCACGTGATATCTGTATGCTATCTGTCAAGTCAAGTCAGATTTATTTTTAAAGCGCATTTAACATGCACATAGTGCAACCCAAAGCGCTCCACAAACAAGACACATAACAACAACACCAGATCTGTGTGACGAGTACCCCGAGAGAAATTTAGTTGAACTTGGACTTGACATTTTACTGGGGCACAGCAGTTCAATATCAGTTCAAGGCTAGTCTTGATAATTATTCAGTCTCATATGTCATGTAGTTGCTTAATTCTAGTGGAATAACAATATTTGGTGCTGAAGGAGACGGAGCTCCGGCAGGGTCTGTTGTGGACCTCCAAATGTCTATGAGTCTAATATGTTAACCTTATTAATCGTCTTTGCAGAGTAGACACCAAGCATTTCCTTCAGATATCCCCATGGGCTAAACGTTTTCTATTTGCCTTAGATAGAGTAGCTTGCTATGCGTGTGAGAACAATGAAGACTCGGACAGAAATGCTTAAATCGCTGGTGGAATAGAGGCTTTGTGTGTGTGTGTGAAAGAGTTTACCGCGTGTAGTGATTTGATAAGGGAGGGTGTTTCGTCCTATTCCAAAGGGATGCTTCGGTGTCGGCTCTGTGCGTATTCTACTGCGCGAGACTGCGGGTTGGGTAGAGGTGACTGCTTGGTACCGCTGCAGGGGTATACCCACGTCAGCAGTCTGGTTACCACGTCGTGACCGCTGAACAACTCATGCACAGAGTGACAGGCTGCAGCATTCTTCCCAGAGCTTTACTAACATAGGTATGAAATAGAATCCACTCCTGGACGGATCTAGGTAGGCTACTTTCAGCGCAAGCGATCGTGTTTTACACGCGTACACACGTAACGAGGTTAAGTGATATCCGGCTTGGTCCGCGAAACATGTTACATGTGTTCTCTATTGAGATTCCACCATTGCATGATGACATGGGTATTCCCACGCACTCAAGTTTCCCTTTTTACTCTAGAAACGCAACGATGATGATTCGCATAGTATAACAGGGTTCATATATTAAGTTCTGTCTATCTATCTATCTATCTATCTATCTAGCCAATTCTACAGTGAACTCATCATCAGAGTGTGGTTTCAATCTAAACTTTTTGATTAATACCTTAATAATATACATCTGAACAATTTCAGATATGGCTGCTTTTAATATTGAGTGTTTCAACACTCTTCAAGAAAAATCAGAAAAATAAATGATGTAGGCTACACATACTCCCGACCATGAATGGTGAATTTAAGTCATCCCTATTGGCCACAGAGGAGCTAAATATTCACTGGAGCTATTCTCTGATTGGCCAGGGGATGACGAGAGCTTCTAAAGATCTTAAATCCTAGAGAGTGAGAGAGAGAGAGATTGTGGGTGAGAGAGGGAGTAAGGGAGAGAGAGGGAGTAAGGGAGAGAGAGATTGGTGGAGAGAGAGGGAGTAGGGGAGGGAGAGAGAGAGAGAGAGAGAGATTGCGAGCAGAGAGAGTGAGAGAGCACGAGGGGTGGCATACATGGCAGTTTGCAGCAGTATCTTGTGTGAGTTTTGCCTGAAGAAGAATGCAGTGTGTGGTATTCAGACTCAACCCAGCTGGAGTACCTGCACGCTGATCCCAGACTGGAGTGTGAGTGGCTGAGGAGAGCTGGGGCTTCGTCACCAGACAGAGCTGATCCCAGCGCGCGGGGATGGCGTCCCCTCGGCTCAGGGGCATTGCTGGGGAGGTGCAGAGGCTGCAAGGTAAGAGCTTACTCCCCCTCCCCTCACTGAGATGTGACCTACCTACAACAGTGAAGACAAGAGACAGGATGAGTCAGCAGAATATGATGAGTCAGCAGAATATGATGAGTCAGCAGAAACAGAGATATGATGAGTCAGCAGAAACAGAGATATGATGAGTCAGCAGAAACAGAGATATGATGAGTCAGCAGAAACAGTCTGCCGCTCCAGCAATAGCTCCCTATAACAAACAGGTGTTCAGAAGCACTGGAACAGTCAGCAGCTGCATGGGTTTCCTCCTAATGCAGCTTCCTAATGCAGCCTCCTAATGCAGGTTCCTAATGCAGCTTCCTAATGCATACTTTGGGTTTCCTCCTAATGCAGCTTCCTAATGCAGCTTCCTAATGCATACTTTGGGTTTCCTCCTAATGCAGCTTCCGAATGCAGCTTCCTAATGCATACTTTGACATCTTGACTGGATACTACGTCTGCACAATTTTGATTCCTAATTGAAAACTAAAGTAATTAAATTTTTTTTAACTAAAGCAATTATCGTGCAGCTTGCGGCTTTGTGCCAGTGGTTAATCTTGTCACATCTACGCTAGGCATGCTCACAAATTAAGTGGCCGAACTTAAAGTGAAGTTTAGAAAACTGAACTGAAGCTTGACTTTCACCGCAAATTGCTGTTTGCAAGAATGCTGGGTTGCTAGAATGACCAACATAAGCTGACATGGCCAGTTAAACCAGCACTATAGACCAGAAACACCAGCTAAAATGAGATGAGAAAAAAGAGCTTTGCTCAAACATCATATCACAGCAAACCACCTTAAGCTGGTCAGGCTCTTTTTTCAGCAGGGTATCTATCTATCTATCTATCAACCAGCAAGAGCTGGAAGAAAACCAGCAAAGACTAGCTAAAAACAGCTACCAGCATAAGCTGTTTTTTAGCTGTTTTTTTTATCAGCAGGGAACACTCTCCATCCAGTTTAACATGTTCCCTCTGGTTTAAGAAGTTCCTTCCAGTTGCCTCTGATATCCCTGCTGAAAAAAACAGCCTGACCAGCTAAAGGTGGTTTGCTGGTTGACCAGCTTGTTGACCAGCTTGTTTGACCACCCTATGATGGTTGACCAGCTAGACCAGCAAATCTCTTGCAAAAACATACCTTCAGCTGGTTTACCCACCTAACGATGGTAATTCAGCTGGTTTTGCTTGTCGTACCACCTCAAGCTGGTCATTTTAGCTGGTGTTGCTGGTCTATAGTGCTGGTTAACTGGCCATGCCAGCTTATGTTGGTCATTCTAGTAAACCAGCATGACCAGCTTGACAGGCTGGTCACCAGCATGACCATCTTGCACCAGCTGTATCCTCAGATGGTCATGCCAGCATGTCCAGCTGGTGGCCTAACCAGCTACAACAGCAAAGACCAGAAAGAGCTGGATGAAAACCAGCAAAGACCAGCTAAAACCAGCTTCCAGCATAAGCTGGTTTCTAGCTGTTTTTTTCAGAAGATGTAAGAAGATGTCTCTCTGATGTCGCTCTCTCTGAAGTCTCTCTGATGTCTCTCTCTCTGATGTCAATTCAATTCAATTCAATTCAATTGAGCTTTATTGGCATGATAAAAAAATACAATTTGTATTGCCAAAGCATACATGTACGTAGTAGTGTGTAAAGACATAAAACAAAACATCATGCATCATACATTACTGCAACGGCAGTGTGTCTGTGTGTGTGTGTGTGTGTGTGTGTGTGTATTTGAGTTTTTGTGTGCTTCACTGATGAAGTGACTCCCTTTGTTTATGGCAAGCATCTATATATCTTGCTGCGACTCTTGCGCTCTTTTGTTCCTCTCCTAATAGTATTCTTAGACTTAGATCCTTAAAGTTTTGAAGGTCTGGATGCATTTCTCTGAATTTAGGAAAGAATTGATCTCGTATGTCTTTCCATTGGCAGCATTCAGCCAAGAAGTGAAGCTCTGTTTCTATGGCACCTTGGTTGCAGTTGGTGCACAGCCTGTCTTCTCTGGGCAGCCAGGTTTGCCTGTGTCTGCCCTTCTCAATAGCCAGACTGTGATTGCTTAGTCTGTACCTGGTCAAGGTTTTTCTCTGTCTGGTATCAGTGACTGTGGATAGGTAGTCTGCCACAGTGTACTCTCTGTTTAGGGCCAAATAACATTGAAGTTTATTTTGTCTTTTTGTTGTTTCAGTCCAATATGATAAGTAATTTTGTTTTTCTGCATTTATAATTTGGTTAGGCCGAATTGTTTGAGAAAGGGTGGCAAGGTCCTGAGGCTGACTATTAGTTGTGTTAGTTGTACTATTAGTATATGTGAGTCTCAGGACTAGCTGGATGAGGGGACTTGTTTTTACACTCATCTCTTGACTTTTTAGGGCTTTATAACAATAGGAGTTGGGGTCGCTTGTTTTGAGATGTTCGAAGAATTTGATAGCTCTTTTTTCAATTTTAATTAGTAAAGGGTATTGGCCTAATTCAGCCCTGCATGCATTGTTAGGTGTGTTCCTCTGTACCTTGAGGATGCTTTTACAGAACTCTGCATGCAGGGTTTCGATTGGGTGTTTGTCCCATTTTTCAAATCCATTGTACATAAGAAGACCCCACACTTCACTGCCGTATAATGAAATAGGTTCAATAACTGTTTGAAATATTTTGAGCAAGATCCGAATGGGTATGTCAAATTGAATAGTTTTTTTGATGGCATAGAAAGCCCTTCTTGCTTTCTCTTTGAAATCATTCACGGCCAAGTTGAAATTACCAGTTGAACTGATTTTTAGCCCAAGGTAGGTGTAGCTTTTTACTTGTTCGATTGCATATGTACCAAGGGTTAATTTCTTTCTCTGATGTCTGGATTTTTTCTGGAAGGTTAGTATTTTTGTTTTTTGTGGGTTAATAGTCAGGGCCCAGGTCTGACACAACTTGTGAGATGTCTCTCTCTCTAATGTCTCTCTGATGTCTCTCTCTCTGATGTCTCTCTCTGATGTCTCTCTCTCTGATGTCTCTCTCTCTGAAGTCTCTCTGATGTCTCTGATGTCTCTCTCTCTGATGTCTCTCTGATGTCTCTCTCTCTGAATTCTCTCTCTGATGTCTCTCTCTCTGAAGTCTCTCTGATGTCTCTCTCTGATGTCTCTCTGATGTCTCTCTCTGATGTCTCTCTCTCTGATGTCTCTCTAATGTCTCTCTGATGTCTCTCTCTCTGATGTGTTCCAGATGAGCAGGAGGCTGTCCAGAAGCGGACTTTCACTAAGTGGATTAATTCACACTTGGCCAAGGTAGGACCGATGATGTTTGTGTTTTTGCTGTGCCTCTGTGCTTCTGCCTTCTGTTGTGAGTGGGCTGTGTCCGCTGGTCATTGTTGCAGAGCAGCAGAGACACTTAAGCAGATTTAATCACACTGGACACAATGAGACCCCCCCCCCCATCTGCTATGCTAAGCCTGTGCTGTATGTTATGCTAAGTGATAGTGCTAAGCTTTTGATGTATGTAATGCTAAGCCTGTGCTGTCTGTGATGCTAAGCTTGTGCTATCTGTAATGCTAAGTCTGTGCTATCTGTGGTGCTAAGCCTTTGCTGTCTGTAATGTCTGTAATGCTAAGCCTGTGCTATCTGTGATGCTAAGCCTATGCTATCTGTGGTGCTAAGCCTGTAATGCTAAGCCTGTGCTATCTGTGATGCTAAGCCTATGCTATCTGTGGTGCTAAGCCTGTGATGCTAAGCCTATGCTATCTGTGGTGCTAAGCCTGTGATGCTAAGCTTGTGCTATCTGTGGTGCTAAGCACTATTGCCTTTGACTGCTAGTGCCTATTGTCTGAATATGAGGTTATTATTTTCTGCTGATGTAATTAACCTAAACAGGTTTCATTATCCATTGGGAATGTAGCCTGGGTGTTCCCATGCTGCCTTGCGCGCGATTTGATTCACGCTGCTAAGGCAGCCCGGAGACCATGGAGCAAATTTTCGCCTGAGATAGGCGATCACAGAACAAGGGGGAAAGCAAGACGATGATGAGCTATGCACAGACGCATTTGATAGACATCCGTGGCACCCAATGAACGGATCTGGGCATTTCTTTCAAATACGAGAAAATTAACGTCTGGTTCCCAGACCACGTCTCATTGAGAAGTGGTGGCGCTAGCCAGGCTATTGGGAATGGAGATGATAACTGAATAGAAACTATCAGTGAGGCATTAGAGTGCATTGAGAGTTATGGTCTGCACTTACTTTGCCAGGCTGGCTGACACCATTGATGGCATATGTACTCTCAGTTGCATATGTGCAATATGCATATCAATCAGGCTGTGTTAAACTTTAGGTTTAGGATTTTAGGTGAGATTTAAAAACACTCAAGGAGGGACCCAGGCGTATATGTAGGGGCAGCTTGTTCCAGAGCTTCGGTGCAATCACCGCAAAAGCCCGGTCCCCTCTGCTCTTTAACCTAGAACGAGGCAAAACCAGCCGGAGTTGGTCAGCAGACCTAGAAGCCCTAGAAGATGTCTGCACCTTCAGGAGATCTGGAGCCGTATTCACAAAGCCTTTTATCTTACCACTAGGAGTACTCCTAAATCGCACTAAAAGATTTTAGCTAGGAGTTTTCTCTTAAAAGTTATTCACAAAGCCTTTCAGACCTACTCTTAGTAAGAAAAAATGACAACTCCTAAACTAAGAGTGAGTCTTCGTTGCTATGGATAACGTCATTACTCATGGACGAGCTTGACTGAAGTGACCACCTTGATTGGCTGATGATTGTAACGCGGGAATGATTCCAAACACCTCCCTTACGATGATGAGTGACAGGTGACAGGTCGAAGGACGTAAGATGATGAAAAACTGAATAAAAAGGCCTAACCTAAATGAATAAAGAGTAAGGCAAAACAAATAGCCTAGTAGCCTAATGAAACATACGGATTGATGCAGTATCTTTGCAACATTATTAAATTAATCTGTCACCATATGCCTACGTTTGCAAAGAGGACATTTTAATTTGATTCACAATGAAACGTTACATTTGATTTACATGTTGACAACGAGTCGTTTTGGTTGTTGTTGGTGTCATTATTGCATCCCTTTTATGTTTTGGATAAAAGCGTCTGCTTTTTAAATTAAATAGATCTTTTTTGTAAACAAAGATTTTAAATGCAGTTATTTCAAAGAAAATACATGTATGTTTTATTTAATTCTGACAAAGTGCAAATCCCTCCTCTGTCTGTTTTTTTTGTATGAAGCCCACCCCATAACAGACAAGTGCCCAGACAGCAAAATCATATAGCGGACCGCTGGTGGTATGCCGCCAGTGGCGTGCCACTTGTGGTCCGCCGTTGGACATAAAATGATATATGGAGTATACTGTAACTGAACAAATGAAAAAAGATTTTAGACCAATAGACCAATAATATTGGGCAATTTGTCTGCAACCCGCCAGCGGACCGCCAGAGAACCGATGAGCAAAATGCCAGTGGACGCCAGCTATGCCCCCAATGGACCACCAGCTATGCCCCCAATGGACCCACAGCTATGCCCCCAATGGACCGCCAGCTATGCCCCCAATGGACCGCCAGATATGCCCCCAATGGACCAACAGCTATGCCCCCAATGGACCGCCAGCTATGCCCCCAATGGACCGCCAGCTATGCCCCCAATGGACCGCCAGCTATGCCCCCAATGGACCCACAGCTATGCCCCCAATGGACCGCCAGCTATGCCCCCAATGGACCGCCAGCTCTGCCCCCAATGGACCGACAGCTATGCCCCCAATGGACCGACAGCTATGCCCCCAATGGACCGCCAGCTATGGCCCCAATGGACCGACAGCTATGCCCCCAATGGACCGACAGCTATGCCCCCAATGGGCCGACAGATATACCCCCAGTGGGCCGACAGATATACCCCCAGTGGGCCGACAGATATGGCCCCAATGGACCGCCAGCTATACCCCCAATGGACCGCCAGCTATACCCCCAGTGGGCCGACAGATATGCCCCCAATGGACCGACAGCTATGCCCCCAATGGGCCGACAGATATACCCCCAGTGGGCCGACAGATATACCCCCAGTGGGCCGACAGATATGGCCCCAATGGACCGCCAGCTATACCCCCAATGGACCGCCAGCTATACCCCCAGTGGGCCGACAGATATGCCCCCAATGGACCGCCAGCTATGCCCCCAATGGACCGCCAGCTATGGCCCCAATGGACCGCCAGCTATGCCCCCAATGGTCCGCCAGCTATGCCCCCAATGGACCGCCAGCCTCTTGCTATCTGGGTGGTTATGATTAGTCACCCCATATAGTACAGTACGCTGTGTTTGGAAAATAGGGTCCCGCTGGATTTTCATGTAAAAATTGATTTTTTTTGCATATTTTGCTAATATAGAGTCTAAGGAACAAGATTTTTTTTGTCTTCAAATTTTCACGATCCATCTTTAGTGTTTTTATCTGTATGTTTTAAAATAAGCGATTATATCTAGTCCGAAAAGTGATTTTCACATTTTCACATTTTCTTCTTCCAACTTTGTTGTTGGTTCTAAAACAATATCCATAGTTTTCAAACTTTGAGTGTCTCTACACCTCTACTCTTGTTGCCTATGTCAAAAACGATTTTTTAATCTTTGCTTTTCTTGATGCTTTCCTTGACCTGCCATGTCATTCTATTGTCTACCTTAAGATAAATTTGTCTTGTAAATAATCTATAATAGTACAGGCAACACAGTACACCATAGGTGTCATAGGCATGGGTAGTTGAGTAACAGTAGGCAAAATTAACAAACAAAAGAATATAAGGTACAAACAAACAGACAAACCACGGATGGCCCTCTCACAGCCTGAACTAATACAAAAACAAATAACTCAAGGGAAAACATTGCTCAGACACTAAACCATGTGCATTTGCTCTCTTTAAAATCAACGGGTTATCCACAGCCAACAGGCCGGGCGTGCGAGAGAAGCAATGAAGTCTTAGAATTAAGAATAAAGCCATGTTCTTCCAACAACAACAACCACAAACACCCATGCGCCAAAAATTTAAAATGACCGACATTGTTCTCCCAGAGAGGAAGCTACATATATGATCACCACCCACGGGTGGGCGTGTGCGCCAGCGCTGCAGGTCAGCTTTTCCACATACACACCTGGCTTTAAAGTTCACCGTGCTGGTAGCATACCTATCTACTGCCAAGGCCTGAAGGGGACGGGGAGAATATTTACTTCTGCTACATCTCAGAGAACTCATGTGAAACAGACTGTGGGAGGTGGAAGGGGTTTGAATGCTGTCCGGCAGTATTATGTATGTCAGCTATATTACAAGGGATCACATTGTCCCCGGAGCAACTTGGGGTTAAGTGCCTTGCTCAAGGGCATAACAGTGAAAGCCGGGAATTGAACTGACAACTTTCAGGCTACTGCACCCTAGCCCAGCTCCTTAACCACTACACTACCACTGCCCACTAGAAAAAGACTAGAGTGCCAGGTGGTAATATGGGTACAGTGTCAGGACCACACACTGCAATCTCCCAGAAGAACTAAATTTATTGAGTTAAAAACATAGTGGGTCGAACCCAGGTGGGTCGAAACGTTGCGTTATGTGTTATGATTGCAGTGTGCGGACAACTACTCTTCTTTCCTTGATAAGCTTTTTTGTCCTGCACCTGGCCTCAGTGAGGTGGGATGTGCATGCAACCACTTTCAAAAGGACTACAGTGTTAGGACCACCATGCCTACGATATGCCGCAGCCTCTTCTAAGTGTCTCCTAGCACTAGCATAGACAGAAGTCTGGTACTCTTGATGTTGCACCACCCAATCAGTCGGTGTCATGTTGAAATGTTCACATTGACCATTCCCCTCTGGATGATAAGTGGTGGTTCTAGTCTTTGTTATGATGTACAGTAGGTGTCACACAGGTGCTTTAACAGCTCCCCCTCAAAGCTGCGCCCCTGATCAGAGTGGACTCTCCTTGGCACGCCATACACATAGAACCATCTCTGTTAGAATCTTAGCTACGATGGAAGCTCTCTGATCAGGGGTGGGAAAGGCCTGGGTAAACTTTGAGAAAACATTTGTGA
Organism: Alosa pseudoharengus; assembly: GCF_046254945.1. Taxonomy (NCBI): domain Eukaryota; kingdom Metazoa; phylum Chordata; class Actinopteri; order Clupeiformes; family Clupeidae; genus Alosa; species Alosa pseudoharengus. Next base: position 421,786 of record NW_027468859.1, read on the forward strand.
CTACCAGAACATTCTCTTGTCCTGTGCTAGCCCAATCCAAAAGAGTAAAGTCAATGGAGATTATCTACAAAGGCTTAGTGGCTAACATATTTCCCAAGAAGGTTCTGGCTTGGGTTGTCTTGCTTTAGCAACCACACAGTGCTCACTCAGAACGCCACTTTTGCACCTCATGCCACATCTGGGGCCAGTAGCACCTCTGTCATATCAAATCTGTGGTCCTGTCCACCCCCAGATGGCCGTGGTTGTTGTGTAGGATAGTGAGCACTTCGACTCCAAACACCTTTAGCAGTAAAAGCTGCAGCACTGGATCCCTGGAAGGAGGAGCCTGGATCGCTCGGTACAAAGTCCCATCCACTTCCTGTATCTGGAACCACTGCTTTATCAACTGCGGACTTCCCGACCCTTGGTTCACTCCACTTGTCTTAACGGGTATGTGGTCGTCCCTGTCACCAAAACCACAGGTATCTGGAAATACAGGGATCAGTTCCTTGCAGGACTTTCAGGCCTCTTTTAGTTCGACCAGGGATGGTGTCCACCATACAAGATTCTGTCATCCATACCACCAACCATAGGTGCACTCGAGGCTTGCATGTTGGCTATGGCAAGCGACATGGGGACTTCCAGGCCGTGTTACACAGATGGCAAAGTGTTAGTGGGGCTTGTGGGAAGCCTAGAAAGGGTATCGGCATTGCGATTAGCTGTCCGGGGACGATAT
>NW_027468859.1:432500-447500 GCF_046254945.1 Alosa pseudoharengus
CTATGTCTGTGGATCCACCAGTCTGTCTACAGAGGATCCCCGGTTAGTAGTGTCTACAGCACTTTCACTTCTTGCACATATAACCTCATGCTGTAGGCCACATTAAACACCACACATATAACATCACATTAAACACCACACATATAACATCACATTAAACACCACACATATAACATCACATTAAACACCACACATATAACCTCATGCTGTAGACCACATGAAACACCACACATATAACATCACATTAAACACCACACATATAACATCACATTAAACACCACACATATAACCTCATGCTGTAGGCCACATTAAACACCACACATATAACATCACAATAAACACCACACATATAACATCACAATAAACACCACACATATAACATCACAATAAACACCACACATATAACATCACAATAAACACCACACATATAACCTCATGCTGTAGGCCACATTAAACAGTCTCCAGTAAAGTACAACGCCAAATCAGAAAGAAGTTGGGACGTTGTGTAAAATGTGACTAAAAACAGAATGTAATAATCATACCTGTCAACATTTAGCTTTCCAAAAACGGGAGATTCTTTTTTGTGTGGGGGGGGGGGGGGGGGCAGTGTTTGTACCGGATCAGTGTTTGCATATTTAACATGTTTCATACAGGCTGAGCAGTCGGCACCCGCTTCCTTGTTTTGGGTTGCTAGGTTTTAGCCTATGACAAAACGGTTGGAATTGAAAGTAAGTGATCGTGTATTAGTTCATACACAATCTGGCAACCTGAGAGATGTCAGACTAACAGAAAAAATGAATGGATCAATCATTTTAAAATGAAGTTTGATGGCCATGCAAATTACGGGAGTTTTCCGGGAGAAATAACAAAACGGGAGGGTGCTGGGAGATGACCTTTAAATACGGGAGAACCCAGGAAAAATGGGAGTGTTGACAGGTGTGATAATAATCTGCAAATCTCGTAAACTCATATTTAGTTGCAAAAAGGACAAAGACAACATATCAAATGTTGGAAATTAAATATTTGTCTATTTCATGGAAAATATGTTCATTTTGAATTTGTTACCAGCAAGTTGGGATGGGGATAACCAAATACTGGAAAAGTGTAATGATAAAGAAAACAAAAGGAGGAATGTTTCGCAACTAATTAGGGTAACTATGGCAACATGATTGGGTATGAAAAACAGCATCCCAGAGAAACAGGGTCCCTTAGAAGTAAAGATGTAGGGGTACTCATTACTCTGTGTAACCCTATGTGGACAAATGATGAAACGATGATGTCATTTCAATGTTTCTTAACATGAAATTGTGAAGTATTTAGGGAGTTCATCAGCTACAGGACATAATATCATTAAACATTTAGAGAAATCTTTGCATACAAGGGATAGCTCTAGCTGAAAAACAATATTGGATGGCCGTGGTTTGGCACTGCATTAAAACCAGATCTGTTTCTGTAAAGAAAATTATTGTATGGGCTCAGGAAAACCTCTGATAACCATTGTCTATGAGCACAGTTTGATACTCAATTCAGAAATGCTAATGTAAACTTTATCATGTAACAGCCAAAATTGTATTTAGACATGGTACAGAAATACCACTGTCTTATCTGGGCCTGAGCTTGTTTAAAATGGACTGAACGTAACAATGCATCCTGAAGCCCTGTTTCTTTTCTCCCGAGGGAGCGGTGCGCTTTTCTCCCTCCAGATACTTTCTCCTCCGATAATAAACTTGTACCCGTAACGAAAGGCAATTGAAAATGTAGCGGAGTAAAGAGTAGATTAATGTAGCGGAGTAAAGAGTAGATTGATGTAGCGGAGTAAAGAGTAGATTATTGTCTCAAAAATGTACTTGAGTAAGAGTAGAAGTGCCATCTTGAAAAAGGAATATGGAAAGTTGCCGTTCCTCGAAAAAAATATTATGCGTTACTTCATGGCTGACCATGTTAATGCAAATGAATCCGAATTCGAATTCACATGTTCAACTGTTCATAGTGTGTATGATTCACATGTTCAACTCTTCATAGTGTGTATGATTTAGATACAGTATGTGTGCACTGCTCCAGGAAATGTGTGTATGATCATTGAGTTGTGTGTTGCTGGTAATGTGTTGTTGCTGGTAATGTGTGTTGCTGGTAATGTGTGTATGATCATTGAGTTGTGTGTTGCTGGTAATGTGTTGTTGCTGGTAATGTGTGTTGCTGGTAATGTGTTGTTGCTGGTAATGTGTGTTGCTGGTAATGTGTGTATGATCATTGAGTTGTGTGTTGCTGGTAATGTGTTGTTGCTGGTAATGTGTTGTTGCTGGTAATGTGTTGTTGCTGGTAATGTGTGTTGCTGGAAATGTGTGTATGATCATTGAGTTGTGTGTTGCTGGTAATGTGTGTTGCTGGTAATGTGTTGTTGCTGGTAATGTGTGTTGCTGGTAATGTGTGTATGATCATTGAGTTGTGTGTTGCTGGTAATGTGTTGTTGCTGGTAATGTGTTGTTGCTGGTAATGTGTTGTTGCTGGTAATGTGTGTATGATCATTGAGTTGTGTGTTGCTGGTAATGTGTTGTTGCTGGTAATGTGTGTTGCTGGTAATGTGTTGTTGCTGGTAATGTGTTGTTGCTGGTAATGTGTGTTGCTGGTAATGTGTTGTTGCTGGTAATGTGTGTTGCTGGTAATGTGTGTATGATCATTGAGTTGTGTGTTGCTGGTAATGTGTTGTTGCTGGTAATGTGTTGTTGCTGGTAATGTGTTGTTGCTGGTAATGTGTGTATGATCATTGAGTTGTGTGTTGCTGGTAATGTGTGTTGCTGGTAATGTGTGTATGGTCATTGAGTTGTGTGTTTCAGGTGAAGTTGGTCAATATAAACGTCACAGACGTTGTTGATGGGCGGCCGTCCATCGTGCTGGGTCTGGTGTGGACGATCATCCTCTACTTCCAGGTGATGCAGGTCACATGACACATCACATGACACACACAATGACACGTCACATGACACACACGATGACACGTCACATGACACACACAATGACACGTCACATGACACACACGATGACTGGCCTGTCTTCTGTGTGGTCAACACATGCTGCATGTTGACGCCAACTTGCTAAACATTCACAGCTTTTAAGAAATATTTGCACATAGCTATATAGGTATAACATATAGTGAGCAGAGCATATGTGTGTATGTGTGTGTGTATATGTGTGTTTGTGTGTGTGTATGTGTGTGTGTTTGTGTGTTTGTATGTGTGTGTGTTTGTGTGTGTGTATATGTGTGTGTGTTTGTGTGTGTGTTTGTGTGTGTGTATATGTGCACATATAGGTATAACATATACATGGGTGGTGCAGGACGCCCCATAGTGGTTTTATATTGAATTTGCAGTTCACATATTGCACAGATGTAGAGCTTTGCAGGCCTACATGTTCACATATTACACAGATGTAGAGCTTTTAAAACATAATGTCAGCTGATCTTGCTCCCATTTCCTGATCAAAACATGTTCACTGTTTGAGACAGTTTGAGGAGCTGACCAGCGGCCCGTCGGCTCTGCAGGGTCAATTGGGTAGCAGCTCCTCATTGGACAGTTCCAACAGTGCAGACACCACCAGCCCATCAATCAAGAGAAAGCCCCGCCTCTCATTCCAAGGCGGTGCCAGAAGAGCTCTGCTGAAATGGGTCCAATGGACAGTAACCACGGCAACCAAGTACAAACGCACAGTAACCACAGTAACCAAGTACAAATGCACACCACATACACACACACACACCACATATACATTACATTTACATTTACGTGTGTTTACGTGGATTGGCCTGAGTGTACCGGAGGTAGAGCTAGACGTCGTTCGTCTGAGGAGCGCAGCGGTCTGGAGGTAGCGTATGTCTGTATGAGGGCATTCAAGTATGTGGGAGCAGAACCGGAGACTACTTTGTAGGCAAGCGTTAGAGCCTTGAATTTGATGCGGGCCGCCATAGGTAGCCAGTATAGCTGGATGAGCAGCGGGGTAACATGTGCCCTTTTGGTTTGGTTGTAGACCAGGCGCACCACCACGTTCTGGATCATCTGAAGATCACTTTGCAGGCTGGGAGACCTGTCAGGAGGTAGTAGTCGAGTCGTGAGATGACTATTGCCTGAACCAGAAGTTGGGTAGCATCTTGAATCAAGTAAGCCCTGATTTTCCGTATGTTGTAGAGTGCGAAACGGCATGACCGGGCGACTGAGGCAACATGATCTGAGAAGTTCAGTTGGTTGTCGAGAACAACTCCTAGATTTCTTGCAGTCCTGGTAGGTGAAACAGACAGGGAGTCAAATGTGATGTTGATGTTGTGATGTATGGTAGGTTTAGCTGGGAGGACCAGCAGTTTTTGAGAGGTTCAGCTGGAGGTGGTGTGCCTTCATCCATGTAGCTATGTCTGAGAGGCAATCCGAGATCCGTGCTGAAACCAAGGGGTCATCAGGTGGAAAGGACAGATAGAGCTGTGTGTCGTCTGCATAGCAGTGGTATGAGAAGCCATGCGAACGGATAATCTATCCCAAGGAGGTGGTGTAGATAGCAAAGAGAAGGGGGCCCAGCACTGAGCCCTGGGGAACCCCTGTGGTGAGATGGTGAGGTGCAGATAGCTGACCAAGCCATGATGCGTTAAACGAGCGTCCTGTGAGGTAGGATTCAAACCAGGAGAGAGCAGAACCGGAGATTCCCGTGTTAGCGAGTATAGAGAGAAGGATGCGGTGATTAACCGTGTCAAAGGCAGCCGATAAGTCAAGCAGAATGAGTACTGATGACCAAGCGGTCGCCCTGGCTTCCTTTAAGGCTTCTGTTACAGACAGCAGGGCCATATACACACACACACACACACACCACATATACACACATACACACACACCACATATACACACACTCTCACACACACAAACCACATATACACACATACCCACACACCACATACACAATGGACAGCAACCAAGTACAAACACACACCACATATACACACATATACACCACATACACAGACACACATAAACACACACCACATATACACACATACACAAACACACACCACATATACACACACAAAAACACACACCACATATACACACACCACATACACAATGCACAGCAACCAAGTACAAACACACACCACATATACAGTACACACACACACACCACATATACACACATACACAAACACACACCACATACACACACACACAAACACACACCACATATACACACACACACACACCACATATACACACATACATAAACACCACATACACAATGCACAGTAACCAAGTACAAATGCACACCACATATACACACACGCAATCACACACCACATATACACACACACACACCACATACACACACACACACACACCACATACACAGACATACACACACACACACACACACACACACACACACACACCACATATACACACACACAAACACACACCACATATACACACACGCAATCACACACCACATATACACACACACACACCACATACACACACACACAAACATACACACACACACACCACATACACACACACACACACATCACATACACAGACATACACACACACCACATACACACACACACACACACACCACATATACACACACACACCACATACACACACACACACACATCACATACACAGACATACACACACACACCACATACACACACACACACACACACCACATATACACACACACAAACACACACCACATAAACACACACACAATCACACACCACATATACACACACACACACACCACATACACACACACACACACACCACATACACACACACACCACATACACACACACACACACACACACACACACACACACACACACACACACCACATACACACACACACCACATATACACACACACACACACCACATACACACACACAAATACACCACATATACACACACACACACACACCACATACACACACACAAATACACACCACATAAACACACACACAATCACACACCACATATACACACACACACCACATACACACACACACCACATGCACACATACACACACACCACATACACACATACACACACACACCACATATACACACACACACACACCACATACACACACACACCACATAAACACACACGCAATCACACACCACATATACACACACACACACCACATACACACATACACACACACACCACATATACACACATACACAAACACACACCAAATATACACACACACACACCACATATTCAACACAAACACACACCACATATACACATACACAAACACCACATATACAACATACATACACACAACATATACACAAACACACACACCACATTGTTTTTGGTAAATCTGTAATACATTGGGTGTTTTTGGTGTGTTTTTGGTGAACCTCAGACGAAGGGGCCTGGAAGTGGATGACTTCGGTCTGGAAGTGGATGACTTCGGTCCAAGCTGGCGTTCCGGAGTGGCGTTCCTCACCCTCATCTCCGCACTGAGACCAGAACTGGTCAACATGGAACAGGTCTACAGGAGGGGACACCGGGAGAACCTTCAGGAGGCCTTCTCATTGGCTGAGAGGGAGCTAGGGATCCCACGGCTACTCGACCCTGAAGGTGCGAATCAGCAGGGGCGCCCCCTACTGGAGACAGAGAGCATGTAGTGGAGATGGAGATCATGTAGTGGATATGGAGATGATGGAGTGGAGATGGAGATGATGTAGTGGAGATGGTGTAGTGGAGATGGAGATGATGTAGTCTATGAGTGGAGATGGAGATCATGTAGTGGAGATGGAGATCATGTTGGAGATCATGTAGTGGAGATGGAGATCATGTAGTCTATGAGTGGAGATGGAGATCATGTAGTAGAGATGGAGATCATGTTGGAGATCATGTAGTGGAGATGGAGATCATGTAGTCTATGAGTGGAGATGGAGATCATGTAGTGGAGATGGAGATCATGTAGTCTATGAGTGGAGATGGAGATTATGTAGTGGAGATGGAGATCATGTAGTCTATGAGTGGAGATGGAGATCATGTAGTGGAGATGGAGATCATGTAGTCTATGAGTGGAGATGGAGATTATGTAGTGGAGATGGAGATCATGTAGTCTATGAGTGGAGATGGAGATCATGTAGTCTATGAGTGGAGATGGAGATCATGTAGTGGAGATGGAGATGGTGTAGTGGAGATGGAGATCATGTAGTGGAGATGGAGATTATGTTGGAGATCATGTAGTGGAGATGGAGATCATGTAGTCTATAAGTGGAGATGGAGATGGTGTAGTGGAGATGGAGATGATGTAGTCTATGAGTGGAGATGGAGATCATGTAGTAGAGATGGAGATCATGTAGTCTATGAGTGGAGATGGAGATCATGTAGTGGAGATGGAGATGATGTAGTCTATGAGTGGAGATAAAGATCATGTAGTGGAGATGGAGATGTAGTGGAGATGGAGATGGTGTAGTGGAGATCATGTAGTCTATAAGTGGAGATGGAGATCATGTAGTGGAGATGATGTAGTCTATGAGTGGAGATCATGTAGTCTATGAGTGGAGATAGAGATCATGTAGTGGAGATGGAGATGATGTAGTGGAGATGGAGATCATGTAGTCTATGAGTGGAGATGGAGATGATGTAGTGGAGATGGATATCATGTAGTCTATGAGTGGAGATTGAGATCATGTAGTGGAGATGGAGATGGTGTAGTGGAGATGGAGATCATGTAGTCTATGAGTGGAGATAAAGATCATGTAGTGGAGATGGAGATATAGTGGAGATGGAGATGATGTAGTGGAGATCATGTAGTCTATGAGTGGAGATGGAGATCATGCAGTAGAGATGGAGATCATGTTGGAGATCATGTAGTGGAGATGGAGATCATGTAGTGTATGAGTGGAGATGGAGATCATGTAGTGGAGATGGAGATCATGTTGGAGATCATGTAGTGGAGATGGAGATCATGTAGTCTATGAGTGGAGATGGAGATCATGTAGTAGAGATGGAGATCATGTTGGAGATCATGTAGTGGAGATGGAGATCATGTAGTCTATGAGTGGAGATGGAGATCATGTAGTGGAGATGGAGATCATGTAGTCTATGAGTGGAGATGGAGATTATGTAGTGGAGATGGAGATCATGTAGTCTATGAGTGGAGATGGAGATCATGTAGTGGAGATGGAGATCATGTAGTCTATGAGTGGAGATGGAGATTATGTAGTGGAGATGGAGATCATGTAGTCTATGAGTGGAGATGGAGATCATGTAGTCTATGAGTGGAGATGGAGATCATGTAGTGGAGATGGAGATGGTGTAGTGGAGATGGAGATCATGTAGTGGAGATGGAGATTATGTTGGAGATCATGTAGTGGAGATGGAGATCATGTAGTCTATGGGCCCGTCCCATTACCTCCCCTACCCCTAGATTTTTGCCCTAACCCTCGTTTTTGCGCGTGCACGTGTAAGGCTAGGGTGTCCCATTACTATAGGGAGCAAGGGGAAGTGCTATTTTGCCCTTAAAATCAACCCTCAAAACATAGCCAGGACCGATGCAGGCTTAAAACGAAGTGGGAGATGAAATTACCCTGGATACCGTGCGAGCTCAGCGAGCCGGCCAAATTTTTCATATATTTTCGCAAATAAGCATATTAAAATTTCGGAATATGTTGGAATATGTTAGCTGGATGCACATCTGATGGACTGTTGAGTTTTGAACACTAATGTTAGAAAATATCTCACGAAGCTATCTGACGATGTTCATGATATCTGCTGAGTGCTTTGAGAGAGTCTGCCCATCAAATAACGTTATATATCTGATCTGGGTAGTTTCGTCAATATTTAAGGTGGGTGTTCTGGCGTTCACATGAACACGAATATCTTTGTTGATTAACTAGACGTAGATAAACCAGCACAGCCCACACAACAACGACCGCTGGAATGGGCATGTTCCTGAATGAAAATAGTAGCAGGCTACTACCGGTAGACACGTCGGCGCTGCGCGTGACGTAGGTGAGCACGTTCGCTACGCTAATTTGCATTTAGTGGTGTCCCAATTTATAGGGAAAGATATTCACCCCCACTTCCCTTGTCGAGGGGGCTTTAATGTTGAGGGCAATCAAAACCAAGTGGAAGTTTTAAGGGGGGAGAAATGGGACGGGCCCTATAAGTGGAGATGGAGATGGTGTAGTGGAGATGGAGATGATGTAGTCTATGAGTGGAGATGGAGATCATGTAGTAGAGATGGAGATCATGTAGTCTATGAGTGGAGATGGAGATCATGTAGTGGAGATGGAGATGATGTAGTCTATGAGTGGAGATAAAGATCATGTAGTGGAGATGGAGATGTAGTGGAGATGGAGATGGTGTAGTGGAGATCATGTAGTCTATGAGTGGAGATGGAGATCATGTAGTGGAGATGATGTAGTCTATGAGTGGAGATCATGTAGTCTATGAGTGGAGATAGAGATCATGTAGTGGAGATGGAGATGATGTAGTGGAGATGGAGATCATGTAGTCTATGAGTGGAGATGGAGATGATGTAGTGGAGATGGAGATCATGTAGTCTATGAGTGGAGATGGAGATCATGTAGTGGAGATGGAGATGGTGTAGTGGAGATGGAGATCATGTAGTCTATGAGTGGAGATGGAGATGATGTAGTCTATGAGTGGAGATAAAGATCATGTAGTGGAGATGGAGATGTAGTGGAGATGGAGATGATGTAGTGGAGATCATGTAGTCTATGAGTGGAGATGGAGATCATGTTGGAGATCATGTAGTGGAGATGGAGATCATGTAGTCTATGAGTGGAGATGGAGATCATGTAGTGGAGATGGAGATCATGTTGGAGATCATGTAGTGGAGATGGAGATCATGTAGTCTATGAGTGGAGATGGAGATCATGTAGTAGAGATGGAGATCATGTTGGAGATCATGTAGTGGAGATGGAGATTATGTAGTCTATGAGTGGAGATGGAGATCATGTAGTGGAGATGGAGATCATGTAGTCTATGAGTGGAGATGGAGATTATGTAGTGGAGATGGAGATCATGTAGTCTATGAGTGGAGATGGAGATCTTGTAGTGGAGATGGAGATCATGTAGTCTATGAGTGGAGATGGAGATTATGTAGTGGAGATGGAGATCATGTAGTCTATGAGTGGAGATGGAGATCATGTAGTGGAGATGGAGATGGTGTAGTGGAGATGGAGATCATGTAGTCTATAAGTGGAGATGGAGATGGTGTAGTGGAGATGGAGATCATGTAGTCTATGAGTGGAGATGGAGATCATGTTGGAGATCATGTAGTGGAGATGGAGATCATGTAGTCTATGAGTGGAGATGGAGATGGTGTAGTGGAGATGGAGATCATGTAGTCTATGAGTGGAGATGGAGATTATGTAGTGGAGATGGAGATCATGTAGTGGAGATGGAGATGGTGTAGTGGAGATGGAGATCATGTAGTCTATGAGTGGAGATAGAGATGGTGTAGTGGAGATGGAGATCATGTAGTCTATGAGTGGAGATGGAGATGGTGTAGTGGAGATGGAGATCATGTAGTCTATGAGTGGAGATGGTGTAGTGGAGATGGAGATCATGTAGTCTATGAGTGAAGATGGAGATGGTGTAGTGGAGATGGAGATCATGTAGTCTATGAGTGGAGATGGAGATGGTGTAGTGGAGATGGAGATCATGGAGAGAATCACTGCTGCTGTCTTTCCACCGGCAAAACAATAAAACACAAGGGAACAGTAAAACGCCAACTAACAGAAAAACACCCAACTAATAGAAAAACACCAGCAAAATAGTGTTCAGACAGCAGACAGTAGTGATCAGACGGATGTGAATTATGGAGATTTGACCTCATCATAATCTGGCGCCGTGGTAACGTAGTGGTTAAGGAGCAGGGCTAGCATGTAGTAGTGTGGTAGCGTAGTGGTTAATAAGCTGGGTTAGCATGTAGTAGTGTGGTAGCGTAGTGGTTAAGGAGCAGGGCTAGCATGTAGTAGTGTGGTAGCGTAGGGGCTAAGGAGCAGGGCTAGCATGTAGTAGTGTGGTAGCGTAGTGGTTAATAAGCTGGGCTAGCATGTAGTAGTGTGGTAGTGTTGTGGTTAAGGAGCAGGGCTAGCATGTAGTAGTGTGGTAGCGTAGTGGTTAAGGAACAGGGTTAGCATGTAGTAGTGTGGTAGCGTAGTGGTTAAGGAGCAGGGCTAGCATGTAGTAGTGTGGTAGCGTAGGGGCTAAGGAGCAGGGCTAGCATGTAGTAGTGTGTACGGTAATGTGTTTCTTTTTAATAAACTGCCTGTACACTTACAAAGTTTTCAATGCTTCGGTTTACATGTAGAGACCCTCATTATGCTACCGTGTAAGTGTTGTGTGAGCCTTGTTAGTGGTATAGAAATAGCGATTACTTTTTACTGTACGTCTGCCCCGAAGGCTAGCATTAAACGGTAATTAGCGGTTAGCAATAAAACTGGTCACATTTGACTAGCATGAAAACAAATCCCAGCGAATGGTCAAACTCGGTACACATGTGTTATTAACCCCTAGGTTAATTTTGTGCCGGAATTGTCCTTTAAGGAGCTGGGCTAGTGTACACTAGCCTGTAAAGTTGTGGGTTCAATTCCTGGCTTTCACCGTTGTGCCCTTGAGCAAGGCACTTAACCCCAAATTGCTCTGGGGACGGTGACTCTTGTTATATATTACATATGTAAGTCGCTTTGGATCTCCTCAAATGAATAAATGTAATCTTTGATCTTTCTCGACTTTTAGGAAGAGCTTTATAGGTTGCATGTGTTCATTCAAAGCTGTAGGGTCAGCCTTTCTTTACAGGTCACATTTGTTAGTTCACAGTTGGTCTTTAACAGTAATTTATTTCCCCTGCACTTTAGACGTGGATGTGGATAAGCCCGATGAGAAGTCTATCATGACCTATGTGGCTCAGTTCCTGAGAAAGCTGCCTAACCCTCTTGGACAGCAACAGGATGAGGTTAGACTCATATAAAAGGATTAGTCCCCAACTCAAATCCCAACCCTAACCCCAATCCTATATATCACTTCAGACTCCTGTATAAGGATTAGCCCCAACCCAAATCCAAACCCTAACCCCAACCATCTCTCTAGACTCCTGTAGAAGTATTAGCCCCAACCCCACCATCACTCTAGACTCCTGTAGAAGTATTAGCCCCAACCATCACTCTAGACTCCTGTAGAAGTATTAGCCCCAACACAACCATCACTCTAGACTCCTGTAGAAGTATTAGCCCCAACACAACCATCACTCTAGACTCCTGTAGAAGTATTAGTATTAGCCCCAACACAACCATCACTCTAGACTCCTGTAGAAGTATTAGTATTAGCCCCAACACAACCATCACTCTAGACTCCTGTAGAAGTATTAGCCCCAACCATCACTCTAGACTCCTGTAGAAGTATTAGCCCCAACACAACCATCACTTTAGACTCCTGTAGAAGTATTAGCCTCAACCATCACTCTAAACTCCTATAGAAGTATTAGCCCCAACACAACCATCACTCTAGACTTCTGTAGAAGTATTAGCCCCAACACAACCATCACTCTAGACTCCTGTAGAAGTATTAGTATTAGCCCCACCATCACTCTAGACTCCTGTAGAAGTATTAGTATTAGCCCCACCATCACTCTAGACTCCTGTAGAAGTATTAGCCCCAACACAATCATCACTCTAGACTCCTGTAGAAGTATTAGCCCCAACACAACCATCACTCTAGACTCCTGTAGAAGTATTAGCCCCAACATTAGCCCCAACACAACCATCACTCTAGACTCCTGTAGAAGTATTAGCTTTAGCCCCAACACAACCATCGCTCTAGACTCCTGTAGAAGTATTAGCCCTAACCATCACTCTAGACTCCTGTAGAAGTATTAGTATTAGCCCCAACACAACCATCACTCTAGACTCCTGTAGAAGTATTAGCCTCAACCATCACTCTAGACTCCTGTAGAAGTATTAGCCCCAACCATCACTCTAGACTCCTGTAGAAGTCTCTCTCTCCTTTTTCTCCTCTCTCCTCTCCCCTACTCTCATTCACCTCTACACCTCAACACAGGTAAAACAACAAGTCATACACCTGTACACCTCATGTATGATGTGGGTTGTTTTAGGGTCTGGTACAGAAGGCGGGGGAGTGGAGTAAGTTTGGGAGTGTGTGAGTGTGTGATGGTGATGATGGTGTTGGTGTTCTAGGGGAGTGTGTGGTGGTGGTGGTGTTGGTGTTCTAGGGGAGTGTGTTCTAGGGGAGTGTGTGGTGGTGGTGATGGTGTTGGTGTTCTAGGTGGTGATGGTGGTGATGGTGTTGGTGTTCTAGGGGAGTGTGTGGGGGTGGTGATGGTGTTCTAGGTGGTGATGGTGATGATGGTGTTGGTGTTCTAGGGGAGTGTGTGGTGGTGGTGATGGTGTTGGTGTTCTAGGTGATGGTGCGGGAGGCGGTGGTGTTGGTGTTCTAGGGGAGTGTGTGAGTGTGTGATGGTGTTGGTGTTCTAGGGGAGTGTGTGAGTGTGTGATGGTGTTGGTGTTGGTGTTCTAGGGGAGTGTGTGAGTGTGTGATGGTGTTGGTGTTCTAGGGGAGTGTGTGAGTGTGTGATGGTGTTGGTGTTTTAGGGGAGTGTGTGGTGGTGGTGATGGTGGTGGTGATGGTGTTGGTGTTCTAAGGGAGTGTGTGATGATGGTAGTCTAGGGTCTGGTGTGGGAGGTGGTGATGGTGTTGGTGTTCTAAGGGAGTGTTTGATGATGGTGTTCTAGGGTCTGGTGTGGGAGTGTGTGGTGATGGTGTTGGTGTTCTAGGTGGTGATGGTGGTGATGGTGTTGGTGTTCTAGGGGAGTGTGTGAGTGTGTGATGGTGTTGGTGTTCTAGGGTCTGTGCGGGACGTGAGTGTGTGAGTGTTGGTGTTCTAGGTGATGGTGTGGGAGGTGGTGGTGATGGTGTTGGTGTGTCTTTAGGAGGATCTGGTGTGGGAGGTGGTGGTGATGGTGTTGGTGTGTCTTTAGGAGGATCTGGTGTGGGAGGTGGTGTTCTAGGCGGTGATGGTGTTGGTGTTGGTCATCCTCGTTAGTATAGTGGTGAGTGCCTGTCACACGGGAGACCGGGGTTCGATTCCCCGACAGGGAGACCAGTCATTTGGGGGCAGCCGTGGCCTACTGGTTAGCGCTTCGGACTTGTAACCTGAGGGTTGCTGGTTTGAACCCCGACCAGTTAGTAACCCCTAACCCCTCACTGCTCCCCGAGCGCCTGCTGTTGTAGCAGGCAGCTCACTGCGCCGGGATTAGTGTGTGCTTCACCTCACTGTGTGTTCACTGTGTGCTGAGTGTGTTTCCCTAATTCACGGACTGGGATAAATGCAGAGACCAAATTTCCCTCACGGGATCAAAAGAGTATATATACTTCTACTTATACTGTTCTAAGGAAGTGTGTGGTGGTGGTGGTGATGGTGTTGGTGTGTCTTTAGGAGGGTCTGGTGCGGGAGGAGGGGGAGTGGCGTCGTGCGGCAGAGTCGAACAGCACACTAACACGACGGCAACAGGAAGCTCAAGCCCAGCTGGAGAGGACCCTAAAGCTGGCCAATGCCTGCCTGTCTGAAAAGGGCCCTCCTGACCAACTACACCGGAAACACACGGTATACAAACACACACACACACACACACACACACCCTTCTGCCTGTCCGAGAAGGGCCCTTCACTTTGGACATTCCGTGGCACACATGCACACCCTAACCTGTATGTGTGTGTGTGTGTGTGTGTGTGTCTTTAGGAGTTCTTTGCTCGATTGGACCAGCATGTGCTGAATGTGTTTCTCAAAGCATGTGATGACCTCACTGACATCCTGCCTGAAAATGAGCAACATGCTTTACAGGAGACCGTCAGGGAGCTCCACAAGCAGTGGAAGGTCTCTTTCTCTTTCAGACACTCACACAAACTGTTACGGGCAGTTGGACACCACCCTTAAAGGGATATTCCA
>NW_027468859.1:457500-480000 GCF_046254945.1 Alosa pseudoharengus
GTAGACGTGTGTGTGTCGGTAGACGCGTGTGTGTCGCAGGAGGATGTGTGTGTGTCGCAGGAGGATGTGTGTGTGTCGGTAGACGCGTGTGTGTCGGTAGACGCGTGTGTGTCGCAGGAGGATGTGTGTGTGTCGGTAGACGCGTGTGTGTCGCAGGAGGATGTTCCTAAGGAGCAGCAGGACGTGGAGTCCAGCAGGAGGGTCAGTGCGGAGTCCAGGCAGCTACTCCTCGCTCACCAGGTGGGGGCGCTGTCTCTGCCCAGCCAGTTGCACTCTCTTACTATCCTCACTGGGGTGTGTGTATGCGTGTGTGTTTGTGTGTGTTTGTGTGTGTGTGTGTGTGTATGTGTGTGTGTGTGTGTGTGTGTATGTGTGTGTATGTGTGTGTTTGTGTGTGTGTTTGTGTGTGTATGTGTGTGTGTTTGTGTGTGTATGTGTGTGTTTGTGTGTGTATGTGTGTGTGTTTGTGTGTGTGTTTGTGTGTGTATGTGTGTGTGTTTGTGTGTGTATGTCAGGGTTTCCGTTGTCCGGTAATTACAGGACATTGGCCGGAAAAAAAATTAAATGTCCGACCAAATTAAATCTCTCCGGTCAAATTGTCCGATTGAAATTGGCTAATAATCCCGTCCCCTAACGCAATCTGAATTTGAGAATAAGCCTTAATATGTAGGCTAAGCCTATATTATACGTCCTCTGGCTATGTTTTTAAATGAACAGGCTGTACCGTTTGAAAGTAAGCTATTAAACAACACGCATAGCCTATGCTGCATTTCAAATAAGCGCACGCTTAAAACGTCCATGTTAAACAAATGAGTGAGGCGGTTCAAACATGGCCAGGCCCAGGCAGACTAGCCTTAAAAGTTTTTTCAGAGGCCAGACGCGATGGATGATGATAAATTGGTAACGTCTAAAGCCTCAGCTGTCCGGTCAACTCCACCACCACCAGATAAAAAGCAGAAGTGTCGGGCGTATCTGTCGGAATCAGTGACATTGGAAGTGGAGTTGCGGGGGGTGCGGCCGCTCCAAGACACTGTCATTCTCAATTTCTTAATGTATTGTTATCAAATAAAGAGGCATAGCATTAGGGGGTAGTGGTGTGAGCGCTCATTCTTGTGTGTGCACATTTGTGTAAGTTAAACAGTCACCAATGGAGATAACGTGGGTAGCAGTAACAAACAACGTAGCCTTTTTAAAACAACGAACGAAGCGGACTCTTGCTGTCCATGAAAAGATACTGGCTAGATCTTTAAGTTAGGCTAATGAACATGTTGCATTCTATACAGCCTGATTATGTCATTCTTTAAGCTACATAGCCTGTCTCCAGTTTTCCTCAATTTGACTAAGAAGCGATAATAGGATATTTGACCGGCATATCATCAAAATGTCCGGAAAACGAAACCTCTGCTGGTCACTTTGACCGGCACCATTTTTTTCTAGCGGAAACTCTGGTGTATGTGTGTGTGTGTGTGTGTGTATGTGTGTGTGTGTGTGTGTGTGTGTGTGTGTGTGTGTTTGTGTGTGTGTGTGTGTGTGTATATGTGTGTGTGTGTGTGTGTGTGTGTGTGTATATGTGTGTGTGTGTGTGTGTGTGTGTGTGTGTGTGTGTGTGTGTGTGTTGTTCCTGACTAATGGAGTTTGTGTCTCCAGGTGAAGGACTCAATGCAGCAGATTCAGCTGACACCCCTGTGTGCCGCCCCTTCCCACACACACACCCTACAGGAGGTCATTGTGAGTACACACACACACACACACACACACACACACACACATTCCTCTGTACCTCAGCGTCTGACCCTACTTGGCCTCCGTGTTGTGTGGCTGCTGCAGAGCTCGGGGCAGCTGGTGTCCGGGCTGGAGGCCCTTTCTGTGGGCCAGAGCTCGGGGCAGCTGGTGTCCGGGCTGGAGGCCCTCTCTGTGGGCCAGAGTGGGCAGGCTGAGAGGGGCGAGCTGGAGCCGCTGGAGGTCAACCTCAGGGAGGACCAGCAGGGGGCAGCAGAGACGCTCACCATCCTGGAGGAGCTGATGGCTTCATGGTGCAGGTGAGATGCTGGAGGAGCTGATGGCTGCATGGTGCAGGTGAGATGCTGGAGCACCTGATGGCTGCATGGTGCAGGTGAGATGCTGGAGCACCTGATGGCTGCATGGTGCAGGTGAGGAACCCCTTTCCCCTCCTGGTTCTGTGTGGAAGAACACACACCTGGATAAGGTTCTGTGTGGAAGAACACACACCTGGATAAGGTGACGAAGCCCTTTGCCTCTCCTCCTACCTGTATGCAGAGTTGGGTCAAATTACTCTGAAATGTAAAATCTATAACTGAGTATAGACTACACGGCAAGTGTTTTAATCAGTAATGTAATCCATTGGATTAAAAAATGAATGTAATGTAATCTGAATACTTTTGGATACTTATGGATAACTTCAATATAAAATACTCAAAATGAAATACATGGATCCCTGGATAAGGTGAGGAAGCTCTTTCCCTCCTCCTGCATCTCTACAGAAGAACACACACCTCTTTCCCCTCCTCCTGCATCTCTACAGAACACACACCTCTTTCCCTCTCCTCCTTCATCTCTACAGAACACACACCTCTTTCCCTCCTCCTGCAACTCTACAGAACACACACCTCTTTCATACACCTCTTTCCCTCTCCACACACATGGATAACACCTGGATATGGTTAGGGTCCACACACACCTGGATATGGTTAGGGTTACCACACACACCTGGATATGGTTAGGGTTACCACACACACCTGGATATGGTTAGGGTCCACACACACCTGGATATGGTTAGGGTCCACACACACCTGGATATGGTTAGGGTCTACACACACCTGGATATGGTTAGGGTCTACACACACACCTGGATATGGTTAGGGTCTACACACACCTGGATATGGTTAGGGTCTACACACACACCTGGATATGGTTAGGGTTACCACACACACCTGGATATGGTTAGGGTCACCACACACACCTGGATATGGTTAGGGTCTACACACACCTGGATATGGTTAGGGTCACCACACACACCTGGATATGGTTAGGGTCACCACACACACCTGGATATGGTTAGGGTCACCACACACACCTGGATATGGTTAGGGTCTACACACACCTGGATATGGTTAGGGTCTACACACACCTGGATATGGTTAAGTTCTCATTCTCAGCCTCTGTGTGTGTTTGTGTTTGTATGTGTGTGTGTGTGTGTGTGTGTGTGTGTGTGTGTGTTTGTGTTCGTGTGTGTGTATGTGCATGCACGTGTGTGTTTGTGTGTGTGTGCGTGTGTCTGTGTGCATCTGTGTAATGAGAGTTTGTATGAGTTTGTGTGTGTGTGTGTGTGTAATGAGAGTTTGTGTGTGTGTGTGTGTGTGTGTGTGTGTGTCTGTGTAATGAGAGTCTGTGTGAGTTGGTGTGAGTCCTTGACTGTTTGTTGATCCTTTGTGTGGTAATCTGTGTGTGTGTGTGTGTGTGTGTGTGTGGCCTGTGCATGGAGCAGAGGGGAGGGCTCTAGTCGGATGCTGAACCTTCTGCAGGAACATCAGACCCTGAAGTACAACCTTAGAACCATCCTGCAGACTGCTGAGAACCTCACTGCAGGCTACACGGAACCACAGAACCGAGAGGATATCAGGAGAACCCTCTCACAGGTCAGAATGTTCTCACCTCATATGACATTTCACATCTCGTTACATTCTACCTCACATTCTAACCCTAACCCTAACATCACATTGCTACAGTAGCCCTTAGCATGGCGCAGATGCTCATATGTGTGGTCTATGTGTGTGCTAACCGTTAGCATGGCACAATTGCTCATATGTGTGGTCTATGTGTGTGCTAACCGTTAGCATGGCACAATTGCTCATATGTGTGGTCTATGTGTGTGCTAACCGTTAGCATGGCACAGATGCTCATATGTGTGGTCTATGTGTGTGCTAACCGTTAGCATGGCACAATTGCTCATATGTGTGGTCTATGTGTGTGCTAACCGTTAGCATGGCACAGATGCTCATATGTGTGGTCTATGTGTGTGCTAACTCTTAGCATGGCGCAGTTGCTCATATGTGTGGTCTATGTGTGTGCTAACCGTTAGCATGGCGTAGTTGCTCATATGTGTGGTCTATGTGTGTGCTAACCGTTAGCATGGCGCAGATGCTCATATGTGTGGTCTATGTGTGTGCTAACTCCTAGCATGGCGCAGATGCTCATATGTGTGGTCTATGTGTGTGATAACCGTTAGCATGGCGCAGATGCTCATATGTGTGGTCTATGTGTGTGCTAACTCTTAGCACGGCGCAGTGACAGAGAGGATGGCCAGTGCCCAAGAGGAGCTTGACCTCCTCTGCTCTAGGGGCCGACTCTTGCAGATGGAGCTGACCAAAGTGTCAGGCCACCAAGCCCAGGATGTTACAGCAGACACCAATGCTGTTGTGGAACGCTGGTCAAAGGTGAGCTCTGGCAGTCAGACACATCTCACATGTACAGATACATCCCATAATCCGCATGTTGCCATAGAGAAACAGAGTGCCAGTCTTTTTTTCTTGTCCTTAAGGTCTTTGAGATAATTGAGGGCAATGTGGAGCGCTTGACCCAGATGCTGGTGTTGTGGGATGACGTTGTGCAGATTGAGCAGAGCATTGAGCAGTGGTGCTCATCTTCTCTCCCCGAGCTCTGTGGTGGACACGTCAGCCTGGAAGACATGCAGAGCACAGAGAAGCACCTGTCCGCATTTAAGGTCAAGGTCAACCTAGTCAGAGAAGCACCTAGGGCTGCACGATTATGACCAAAATGATAATCACGATTATTTTGATCAATATTGAGATCACGATTATTAATTAATTTTAGTGACAATTTTTTTTCCCCCTAAACATATTGGACTTGCTATCTGGCTCACCCAAATTCTTCCCCTCACATTTACTCCCCTAAATTACTGCAAATATAGATTTGACTGCGACTTCCAAACTTCCAAGCAACTTCCAAACAAATGTTTTGTGCATGCTACTTTGTTAATATTTGGTAAAACGCCTACCGGGAATCCTCCCAACGCTCCCCATTAGCCACTTAAGCTCTGCTTCGTGTTCACTGTAATCGTTAGTCCAGGGGTGTCCAAACTTTTTGACTGAAGGGCCACATTGGGTTTTGAAAATTGGCCAGCGGGCCTCACACAAATAATAATAATAATAATAATAATAATAATAATAATAATAATAATAATGTTTTGTTATTATTTAAATTACAAAATAATTTTGTTGTAGAAAATTAATTTCTTAAGAAATACTGTTAATTTGATGCTGTTTAATTCATTTATAAATGGTGCACTGTCACTTTAAGACTCTTTGCCAGCTCCACTCAAATATAGCCTATGGCTAGTGCTGTGCCTATGGCTGGGCCCTCTCACAGTTTATAAATGGTCAGTAGTGGGAACTACTGTTGCCATCGCCCTCTCTCCCACGCTCAAATGCGTCCCCAATTAAATGGACTAGCATAACGTAGTTAGATCTACTGCAATGGAGGTTCTATGTATCTCGATGTGACAGGCTGTTTGTTGTCTATCGCTGGAAAAAAATAGCGAGCGGCCTATGATAAACTAATAAATGCTCGGCGGGCCGGATTAAAGTGCATGGCTGGCCGCAGTTTGGACACCCCTGGTTTAGTCATTCGTTGATATGTAAAACACTGACGTGTAGGCTACATTTTCATTATTGTTCACTCGTTTTGAGTAGGCTGTGTCTTGAAACGCATATGCATTGTATGTTGCACATGTAGCTTATAAAATACATGAATAAAATTCACGGATCCCGTCGTTAGCTCAACTCTTATTACAGTAGCCTATAGGCTATCAGAGGAAGCAAACAAGGACTAAAAGTTAACGTGATAAAAAAGCCATGTGTGGTTTACGTCATGTGATGTGTTTCACGGTATGAGTTGAGAGCCCTGCTTTGCTTATATTTTTGGTTAACTTAACTTGCCTGAAATCCGAAATATTTTTGAACAGTGGATGATCCGCTTCGAGGGACAAGCTCTTGGCCTTCTGCTGTGCCACACATTTGATTTTTGATCGTCGTTTATTGTATAGTCTAACTAGCCTACTAATAGTTAACACTAGTCACTAGTCCACAGTGCATCAGGCTGAGCAGTGCAGGGAACAGCTGTCATTGGTAGGCTGCATGCAGGCACATGGTCAGACAGGTTTAAGGAGCGCTTGATTTGTTTTGTAGCGGAGCGTTCTATGGGTTGCCAGGTTGGTTCTATGGGTAGAGCACGCATTTGAAATATCGCTCGATCACGCAAATTTGATCGTGGGAAGCCAAAATCGTGATCGTGATTAAAATTCGATTAATTGTGCAGCCCTAGAAGCACCTGTCCGCATTTAAGGTCAAGGTCAACCTAGTCATTGTCAGTGTAATCCCAGAGTAATTTGACGAGTCAAACACCCCCTCGAGAGCTAGATTACGTTGATCGAAGGGGTACCAAGTTAGCGCCTCCAGCCCAAAGGCTAACAGTGCAAGTGCTAAGGGCATTACTCCGGAATTACACTTTAAGACAGCTTGTGATGTGTGAGATTTTACAATTTAATATCATAATAATTGATAATAATTTGATATCACTTATAGAGTGCCAAAACATTGCACATGTCTCATGGTGCTTTACAGAGTGTTAAACAACCAGAGAAAAGAAAAGAAGAAAAGAAAGCCAATGAGTAATAGGGGCAAATTGGAGATACATGTAGGAAGTAACCTTTAGCAGATCAGATCCACGACTCTAGAATTGGAGATACATGTAGGAAGTCACCTTTAGCAGATCAGATCCACGACTCTAGAATTGGAGATACATGTAGGATGTAACCTTTAGCAGATCAGATCCACGACTCTAGAATTGGAGATACATGTAGGAAGTAACCTTTAGCAGATCAGATCCACGACTCTAGAATTGGAGATACATGTAGGAAGTAACCTTTAGCAGATCAGATCCACGACTCTTGAATTGGAGATACATGTAGGAAGTAACCTTTAGCAGATCCACGACTCTAGAATTGGAGATACATGTAGGAAGAAACCTTTAGCAGATCAGATCCACGACTCTAGAATTGGAGATACATGTAGGAAGTAACCTTTAGCAGATCCACGACTCTAGAATTGGAGATACATGTAGGAAGTAACCTTTAGCAGATCAGATCCACGACTCTAGAATTGGAGATACATGTAGGAAGTAACCTTTAGCAGATCAGATCCACGACTCTAGAATTGGAGATACATGTAGGAAGTAACCTTTAGCAGATCAGATCCACGACTCTTGAATTGGAGATACATGTAGGAAGTAACCTTTAGCAGATCCACGACTCTAGAATTGGAGATACATGTAGGAAGAAACCTTTAGCAGATCAGATCCACGACTCTAGAATTGGAGATACATGTAGGAAGTAACCTTTAGCAGATCCACGACTCTAGAATTGGAGATACATGTAGGAAGTAACCTTTAGCAGATCAGATCCACGACTCTAGAATTGGAGATACATGTAGGAAGTAACCTTTAGCAGATCAGATCCACGACTCTAGAATTGGAGATACATGTAGGAAGTAACCTTTAGCAGATCAGATCCACGACTCTAGAATTGGAGATACATGTAGGAAGTAACCTTTAGCAGATCCACGACTCTAGAATTGGAGATACATGTAGGAAGAAACCTTTAGCAGATCAGATCCACGACTCTAGAATTGGAGATACATGTAGGAAGTCACCTTTAGCAGATCAGATCCACGACTCTAGAATTGGAGATACATGTAGGATGTAACCTTTAGCAGATCAGATCCACGACTCTAGAATTGGAGATACATGTAGGAAGTAACCTTTAGCAGATCAGATCCACGACTCTAGAATTGGAGATACATGTAGGAAGTAACCTTTAGCAGATCAGATCCACGACTCTTGAATTGGAGATACATGTAGGAAGTAACCTTTAGCAGATCCACGACTCTAGAATTGGAGATACATGTAGGAAGAAACCTTTAGCAGATCAGATCCACGACTCTAGAATTGGAGATACATGTAGGAAGTAACCTTTAGCAGATCCACGACTCTAGAATTGGAGATACATGTAGGAAGTAACCTTTAGCAGATCAGATCCACGACTCTAGAATTGGAGATACATGTAGGAAGTAACCTTTAGCAGATCAGATCCACGACTCTAGAATTGGAGATACATGTAGGAAGTAACCTTTAGCAGATCAGATCCACGACTCTTGAATAGGAGATACATGTAGGAAGTAACCTTTAGCAGATCAGATCCACGACTCTAGAATTGGAGATACATGTAGGAAGTAACCTTTAGCAGATCAGATCCACGACTCTTGAATTGGAGATACATGTAGGAAGTAACCTTTAGCAGATCAGATCCACGACTCTTGAATTGGAGATACATGTAGGAAGTAACCTTTAGCAGATCCACGACTCTAGAATTGGAGATACATGTAGGAAGAAACCTTTAGCAGATCAGATCCACGACTCTAGAATTGGAGATACATGTAGGAAGTAACCTTTAGCAGATCCACGACTCTAGAATTGGAGATACATGTAGGAAGTAACCTTTAGCAGATCAGATCCACGACTCTAGAATTGGAGATACATGTAGGAAGTAACCTTTAGCAGATCAGATCCACGACTCTAGAATTGGAGATACATGTAGGAAGTAACCTTTAGCAGATCCACGACTCTAGAATTGGAGATACATGTAGGAAGAAACCTTTAGCAGATCAGATCCACGACTCTAGAATTGGAGATACATGTAGGAAGTAACCTTTAGCAGATCAGATCCACGACTCTAGAATTGGAGATACATGTATGAAGTAACCTTTAGCAGATCAGATCCACGACTCTAGAATTGGAGATACATGTAGGAAGTAACCTTTAGCAGATCAGATCCACGACTCTAGAATTGGAGATACATGTAGGAAGTAACCTTTAGCAGATCAGATCCACTCTTGAATTGGAGATACATGTAGGAAGTAACCTTTAGCAGATCCACGACTCTAGAATTGGAGATACATGTAGGAAGAAACCTTTAGCAGATCAGATCCACGACTCTAGAATTGGAGATACATGTAGGAAGTAACCTTTAGCAGATCCACGACTCTAGAATTGGAGATACATGTAGGAAGTAACCTTTAGCAGATCAGATCCACGACTCTAGAATTGGAGATACATGTAGGAAGTAACCTTTAGCAGATCAGATCCACGACTCTAGAATTGGAGATACATGTAGGAAGTAACCTTTAGCAGATCAGATCCACGACTCTTGAATTGGAGATACATGTAGGAAGTAACCTTTAGCAGATCCACGACTCTAGAATTGGAGATACATGTAGGAAGAAACCTTTAGCAGATCCACGACTCTAGAATTGGAGATACATGTAGGAAGTAACCTTTAGCAGATCAGATCCACGACTCTAGAATTGGAGATACATGTAGGAAGAAACCTTTAGCAGATCCACGACTCTAGAATTGGAGATACATGTAGGAAGTAACCTTTAGCAGATCAGATCCACGACTCTAGAATTGGAGATACATGTAGGAAGAAACCTTTAGCAGATCCACGACTCTAGAATTGGAGATACATGTAGGAAGTAACCTTTAGCAGATCATATCCACGACTCTAGAATTGGAGATACATGTAGGAAGAAACCTTTAGCAGATCCACGACTCTAGAATTGGAGATACATGTAGGAAGTAACCTTTAGCAGATCCACGACTCTAGAATTGGAGATACATGTAGGAAGAAACCTTTAGCAGATCCACGACCCATCTGCCTAGGGTCAGTACAGGACAGTAAGGTCTGTTTACATGATAAATGAATAAGTTAGGTGTAGAGAATAGAACATGTGTTTAACGCCACCTGAGGTGTATGTTACAAAGAGGTGGGATGGTTACATATCCAGCATGATAATGCATGAATCCTATTTAGTGTCAGAAAGTTCATGTGAGATAATGTTTGTGTATGATGTGTCTGTGTGTGTGTGTGTGTGATCAGGTAGATATGTGTGAATAAGGTTCATGTGTGTGTGTGTGTGATCAGGTAGATATGTGTAAATAAAGATCATGTGTGTGTGTGATCAGGTAAATGTGTGTGAATAAAGATCATGTGTGTGATTATGTGTGTGTGTCTGTGTGTGATCATGTGTGTGTGTCTGTGTGTGATCATGTGTGTGTGTGTGTGTGTGATCATGTGTGTGTGTGTGTGTGTGATCATGTGTGTGTGTGTGCTCAGCTAGAGATAGATGCCATGGATGTGCAGCTGGCTTCTCTACATGAACAACTCACCAAACTCTCCCAGAGAAGAAACAACCAGGAAGTACCCACTGAGCTGCAGGTATTACACACTGATCTGCAGGTATTACACACTGAGCTGCAGGTATTAGCTGTGAATTGGCTTGAATGTACCTTCTTCATTAGAACCTCACACGCACCTGGTGTTATCTGGCCTGCTTCATTAGAACCTTACATGCACCTGGTGTTCTCGGGCCTGCTTCATTAGAACCTCACACACACATGGTGTTCTCTGGCCTGCTTCATTAGAACCTTACACACACCTGGTGTTCTCTGGCCTGCTTCATTAGAACCTTACACACACCTGGTGTTCTCTGACACATGGTGTTCTCTGGCCTGCTTCATTAGAACCTTACACACACCTGGTGTTCTCTGACACATGGTGTTCTTTGGCCTGCTTCATTAGAACCTTACACACACATGGTGTTCTCTGACACATGGTGTTCTCTGTCCTGCTTCATTAGAACCTTACACACACATGGTGTTCTCTGGCCTGCTTGATTAGAGCCAGTGTTGCTCAGGTGTGTGTCTGGCTGCAGCAGGTGGAGGAGGGCCTGAGGAGGAAGCTGTGTCAGGCACATGCGGCGTACGCGCGCATCAGCAGATCCCTGGAAGACTACAGCTCACAGAAGCAGCAGCTGGAGGACTTCATCTCCCAAGGTGCACTGCGTCTTAAGAACATGGAGGACAAGGTTTCAGACCTGCTTCTGGCATCAAACCCTGAGAACATCAGCAGACTGAAGGTTCACCACTCCCTATATGTGACACCACCATTCCATAACTGATATCTAAATACAAACATCAGTTTGCTACAGATGTGTCTAAATACAAACATCAGTTTGCTACAGATGTGTCTAAATACAAACATCAGTTTGTTACAGATGTGTCTAAATACAAACATCAGTTTGTTACAGATGTGTCTAAATACAAACATCAGTTTGTTACAGATGTGTCTAAATACAAACATCAGTTGTTACAGATGTGTCTAAATACAAACATCAGTTTGCTACAGATGTGTCTAAATACAAACATCAGTTTGCTACAGATGTGTCTAAATACAAACATCAGTTTGTTACAGATGTGTTAGCCTTGCAGGACTATGTAGAGTTTCAGTTTTCTGTTTCTGCATGGTTTGGATCTGACACACACACACACTACACACACACACTACACACACACACTACACACACACACTACACACACACACACTACACACACACACTACACACACACACTACACACACACACTACACACTACACACACACGCTACACACTACACACACACACTACACACTACACGCTACACACTACACAAACACACACTACACAAACACACACTACACACACACACACTACACACACACACACTACACACACACACACTACACAAACACACACTACACACACACACACTACACACACACACTACACACACACACTACACAAACACACTACACACACACACTACACACACACACTACACACACACACTCACTACACACACACACTACACACACACACTACACACACACATACACAACACACACACACACTACACACTACACACTACACACACACTACACACACACACTACACACACTACACACACACTACACAAACACACACACACACTCACGCTACACACACACACACTACACACACACACACACTACACACACACACACACTACACACACACACTACACACTACACACACACGCTACACACTACACACACACACTACACACTACACAAACACACACTACACAAACACACACTACACAAACACACACTACACAAACACACACTACACACACACTACACACACACACACTACACACACACACACTACACACACACACTACACACACACACTACACAAACACACTACACACACACACTACACACACACACTACACACACACACTACACACACACACTACACACACACACTACACAAACACACTACACACACACTACACACACACACTACACACACACTACACACACACACTACACACAACACACACACACTACACACACACGCACTACACACACACACTACACACACACACTACACACACACACACTACACACACACACACTACACACACACACTACACACACACACACACATACACTACACACACACACTACACACACACACTACACACACACACTACACACACGCTACACACTACACACACACACTACACACACGCTACACACTACACACACACACTACACAAACACACACTACACAAACACACACTACACACACACACACTACACACACACACTACACAAACACACACTACACAAACACACACTACACACACACACTACACAAACACACACTACACACACACACTACACAAACACACACTACACACACACACTACACACACACACTACACAAACACACACTACAAACACACTACACAAACACACACTACACAAACACACACTACACACACGCACTACACACACACACTACACACACGCTACACACTACACACACACACTACACAAACACACACTACACACACACACTACACAAACACACACTACACAAACACACACTACACACACACACTACACAAACACACACTACACAAACACACACTACACACACACACTACACACACACACTACACAAACACACACTACACACACACACTACACAAACACACACTACACACACACACTATACACACACACTACACAAACACACACTACACACACACACTACACAAACACTACACACACACACTACACACACACACTACACACACACACTACACACACACACACTACACACACACACTACACAAACACACTACACACACACTACACACACACACTTCACACACACTACACACACACACACTACACACACACACTACACACACACACACTACACACACACACTACACACACACACTACACACACACACACTACACACACACACTACACACACACACTACACACACACACACACATACACTACACACACACACTACACACACACACTACACACACACACTACACACACGCTACACACTACACACACACACTACACACACACACTACACAAACACACACTACACAAACACACACTACACACACACACACTACACACACACACTACACAAACACACACTACACAAACACACACTACACACACACACTACACACACACTACACACACACACTACACAAACACACACTACACACACACACTACACAAACACACACTACACAAACACACACTACACACACACACTACACAAACACACACTACACACACACACTACACAAACACACACTACACACACACACTACACACACACACTACACACACACACTACACAAACACACACTACACACACACACTACACAAACACACACTACACACACACACTACACAAACACACACTACACAAATACACACACACTACGCACTACACACACACACTACACAAACACACACACACTACACACACACACACTACACACACACACACTACACAAACACACACACACTACGCACTACACACACACACTACACAAACACACACTACACAAACACACACACACTACGCACTACACACACACACTACACAAACACACACTACACAAACACACACACACTACACAAACACACACTACACAAACACACACTACGCACTACACACACACACTACACACACACTACACAAACACACACTACACAAACACACTACTCACACTACACAAACACACACACACTACACAAAAACACACTACACACACACACTTTCTGTTTCTGCATGGTTTGGATCTGAGGGTTGTTTCTTGCTTTAACTCCACTACAGGAAATAAAAGGGGACCTCAGTCAGCAGCAGCTTTCTCTGGATGAGGCGCAGGCCAAACTGAGCATGCTCCGTAGGTCTCACCCCTCCCAGGAGCTGGGCCACCTCAGTGAAGAGCTGACTGACCTGGTCAGAAGAAGGGACATGGCCGCCCTGCGCTGCTCACATGCCTCCAGCGACCTGCAGGGGGAGCTACAGCTACACATCTCTGGTGAGTGAGAGATGTGGGGGATGGGACCAGCACACATGACCAGCACACATGACCAGCACACAAGACCAGCATATACAACCAGCACACATGACCAGCACACATGATCAGCACACAAGACCAGCATATACAACCAGCACACATGATCAGCACACATGATCAGCACACAAGACCAGCACACATGACCAGCACACATGATCAGCATATAGGACCAGCATATAGGACCAGCACACATGATCAGCACACAAGACCAGCATATAGGACCAGCACACATGATCAGCACACAAGACCAGCATATAGGACCAGCACACAAGACCAGCACACATGACCAGCACACAAGATCAGCACACAAGACCAGCACACATGACCAGCACACAAGACCAGCACACATGACCAGCACACATGACCAGCACACAAGACCAGCACACAAGACCAGCATATAGGACCAGCACACATGACCAGCACACATGACCAGCACACATGACCAGCATATAGGACCAGCACACATGACCAGCACACAAGACCAGCACACATGATCAGCACACAAGACCAGCATATAGGACCAGCACACATGATCAGCACACAAGACCAGCATATAGGACCAGCACACATGATCAGCACACAAGACCAGCATATAGGACCAGCACACATGATCAGCACACAAGACCAGCACACATGACCAGCATATAGGACCAGCACACATGATCAGCACACAAGACCAGAACACAAGACCAGCACACATGATCAGCACACAAGACCAGCATATAGGACCAGCACACATGATCAGCACACAAGACCAGCATATAGGACCAGCACACAAGACCAGCACACATGATCAGCACACAAGACCAGCATATAGGACCAGCACACATGATCAGCACACAAGACCAGCATATAGGACCAGCACACATGATCAGCACACAAGACCAGAACACAAGACCAGCATATAGGACCAGCACACATGATCAGCACACAAGACCAGCATATAGGACCAGCACACATGATCAGCACACAAGACCAGCACACATGACCAGCATATAGGACCAGCACACATGATCAGCACACAAGACCAGAACACAAGACCAGCATATAGGACCAGCACACATGACCAGCACACATGATCAGCACACAAGACCAGCACACATGATCAGCACACAAGACCAGCACACATGACCAGCACACATGACCAGCATATAGGACCAGCACACATGACCAGCACACATGACCAGCACAAATGACCAGCATATAGGACCAGCACACATGACCAGCACACATGACCAGCATATAGGACCAGCACACATGATCAGCACACAAGACCAGCATATAGGACCAGCATATAGGACCAGCACATAGGACCAGCACACATGATCAGCACACAAGACCAGCATATAGGACCAGCACACATGACCAGCACACATGATCAGCACACAAGACCAGCATATAGGACCAGCACACATGACCAGCACACATGACCAGCATATAGGACCAGCATATAGGACCAGCACACATGACCAGCATATAGGACCAGCAAATAGGACCAGCACACATTACCAGCATATAGGACCAGCATATAGGACCAGCACACATGACCAGCATATAGGACCAGCAAATAGGACCAGCACACATGACCAGCACACATGACCAGCACACAGGACCAGCACACATGACCAGCATATAGGACCAGCACAGCACATATGACCAGCACACAAGACCAGAATAAAGGAGCAGTACACAGGATAACAAAATCAGAGAAAACACATCCAGTAAGACATCCAGTAAATTGGCTGATTCCTAGTGGATGTGTGAGGGGCACTAGTGGATTTGTGAGGGGCACTGGTGGATGTGTGAGGTGCTGGGGCACTAGTGGATGTGTGAGGGGCACTAGTGGATGTGTGGGGGGCACTAGTGAATGTGTGAGGGGCACTAGTGGATGTGTGAGGGGCACTAGTGGATGTGTTAGGTGCACTAGTGGATGTGTGAGGGGCACTAGTGAGGGGCACTAGTGGATGTGTGAGGGGCACTAGTGGATGTGTGAGGGGCACTAGTGGATGTGTGAGGGGCACTAGTGAGGGGCACTAGTGGATGTGTGAGGTGCACTAGTGGATGTGTGAGGGGCACTAGTGAGGGGCACTAGTGGATGTGTGAGGGGCACTAGTGGAGGTGTGAGGGGCACTAGTGAGGGGCACTAGTGGATGTGTGAGGGGCACTAGTGGATGTGTGAGGGGCACTAGTGAGGGGCACTAGTGGATGTGTGAGGGGCACTAGTGGATGTGTGAGGGGCACTAGTGGATGTGTGAGGGGCACTATTGAGGGGCACTAGTGGATGTGTGAGGGGCACTAGTGGATGTGTGAGGGGCACTAGTGGATGTGTGAGGTGCACTAGTGGATGTGTGAGGGGCACTAGTGAGGGGCACTAGTGGATGTGTGAGGGGCACTAGTGGATGTGTGAGGGGCACTAGTGAGGGGCACTAGTGGATGTGTGAGGGGCACTAGTGGATGTGTGAGGGGCACTAGTGAGGGGCACTAGTGGATGTGTGAGGGGCACTAGTGAATGTGTGAGGGGCACTAGTGGATGTGTGAGGGGCACTAGTGGATGTGTGAGGGGCACTAGTGAGGGGCACTAGTGGATGTGTGAGGGGCACTAGTGGATGTGTGAGGGGCACTAGTGAGGGGCACTAGTGGATGTGTGAGGGGCACTAGTGAATGTGTGAGGGGCACTAGTGGATGTGTGAGGGGCACTAGTGGATGTGTGAGGTGTACTAGTGGATGTGTGAGGGGCACTAGTGAGGGGCACTAGTGGATGTGTGAGGTGCACTAGTGGATGTGTGAGGGGCACTAGTGGATGTGTGAGGGGCACTAGTGAGGGGCACTAGTGGATGTGTGAGGGGCACTAGTGGATGTGTGAGGGGCACTAGTGAGGGGCACTAGTGGATGTGTGAGGGGCACTAGTGGATGTGTGAGGAGCACTAGTGGATGTGTGAGGTGCACTAGTGGATGTGTGAGGGGCACTAGTGAGGGGCACTAGTGGATGTGTGAGGGGCACTAGTGGATGTGTGAGGGGCACTAGTGAGGGGCACTAGTGGATGTGTGAGGGGCACTAGTGGATGTGTGAGGGGCACTAGTGAGGGGCACTAGTGGATGTGTGAGGGGCACTAGTGGATGTGTGAGGGGCACTAGTGAGGGGCACTAGTGGATGTGTGAGGGGCACTAGTGGATGTGTGAGGGGCACTAGTGAGGGGCACTAGTGGATGTGTGAGGGGCACTAGTGGAAGTGTGAGGGGCACTAGTGAGGGGCACTAGTGGATGTGTGAGGGGCACTAGTGGATGTGTGAGGGGCACTAGTGGATGTGTGAGGAGCACTAGTGGATGTGTGAGGTGCACTAGTGGATGTGTGAGGGGCACTAGTGAGGGGCACTAGTGGATGTGTGAGGGGCACTAGTGGATGTGTGAGGGGCACTAGTGAGGTGCACTAGTGGATGTGTGAGGTGCACTAGTGAGGGGCACTAGTGGATGTGTGAGGGGCACTAGTGGATGTGTGAGGGGCACTAGTGAGGTGCACTAGTGGATGTGTGAGGTGCACTAGTGGATGTGTGAGGGGCACTAGTGAGGGGCACTAGTGGATGTGTGAGGGGCACTAGTGAGGTGCACTAGTGGATGTGTGAGGTGCACTAGTGGATGTGTGAGGGGCACTAGTGGATGTGTGAGGAGCACTAGTGAGGGGCACTAGTGGATGTGTGAGGGGCACTAGTGAGGGGCACTAGTGGATGTGTGAGGGGCACTAGTGGATGTGTGAGGAGCACTAGTGAGGGGCACTAGTGGATGTGTGAGGAGCGTGACTGGGGCACTAGTCTGTCTGCAGTGCAGTGTAATGGTGCATCCCAGTTTAAGTCATAATTTCCCAGTTACAAATAGGAATTTCCCAGTTACAAATAGGAAGTTTCATTTATAATGCCTCCTGAAGTTATAACTTCAAGTCAGTAACCTTTTTGAACCTGGGGTGGGGAGATGTGGGTGGGGTGGGGTGGGGAGATGTGGGTGGGGTGGGGAGGTGGGGCAGCACACCTGAGTCACAGACTCAGAATCCTGTGAGCCATTCCATCCCCCAGGCAACACTTTTCCCTGGAGGTTTGTTGACTGTAATTTCCATAGCAACCCAGAGCTTCTGAACCTAGACACTAGACACACTCTCACAAAACAATCTGTCCTCCTTCATAGCTGTTTTCTCCTCCTCCTCTCCTCTCTCCTCCTCTCCTCTCTCTTCCTCCTCTCCTCCTCTCCTTTCTCCTCCTCTCCTCTCTCCTCCTCTCCTCTCCTCCTCCTCCTAATGCAGAGATCACACAGGATTTTCACCGCTGGCTAACTGAGCAGAAGGATAACATTAAAGACCTCTCGGACCAATCAGAGGCCAGAGTCAAAGGCTGCCCTGACCAATCAGAGGCCTGGGTCCTCATGGCAGACAGGTTACAGGAGCTGAAGGTAGTCGACGTCCTCAGGGCCTGAGTGTGTGTGACGGTGTGTGTGTGTGGAACCCCAGGACTTACCCTGCGCTTCCTCCCCTGTGCTCCAGGGGGCACTAGAGTGCGTGCGCGTGGGTGAGGAGCGCCTGGGCTCCGTGTGTGAAGAGGGGGGGATGTTGCTGCCCCATCTGCCCCTCTTAGCCATGGGGCACGTGGAGGAGCAGCTGCTCTCCTGCCGCAGGGCCTGGGCTGCCTTTGTGGAGGAGAGCCAGCAGAGCCTG
Source organism: Alosa pseudoharengus (assembly GCF_046254945.1). Taxonomy (NCBI): domain Eukaryota; kingdom Metazoa; phylum Chordata; class Actinopteri; order Clupeiformes; family Clupeidae; genus Alosa; species Alosa pseudoharengus. The sequence goes on from NW_027468859.1 coordinate 476,628, forward strand.
CAGAGCATGGAGCACAGCGCCGCCCTACAGCACAGGTCAGGCACTGCAGTGTGTGTGTGTGTGTGCAGGGTTGAAGTGTGTGTGTGTGTGTGTGTGTGTGTGTGCAGGGTTGAAGTGTGTGTGTGTGTGTGTGCAGGGTTGAAGTGTGTGTGTGTGTGTGTGTGTGTACAGGGTTGAAGTGTGTGTGTGTGTGTGTGTGTGTGTGCAGGGTTGAAGTGTGTGTGTGTGTGTGTGTGTGTGTGTGTGTGTGTGTGTGTGTGTGTGTGTGTGTGTGTGCAGGGTTGAAGTGTGTGTGTGTGTGTGTGTGTGTGTGTGCAGGGTTGAAGTGTGTGTGTGTGTGTGTGTGTGTGTGTGTGTGTGTTTGTGCGTGTCTGTGTGTGCAGGGTTGAAGTGTGTGTGTGTGTGTGTGCAGGGTTGAAGTGTGTGTGTGTGTGTGTGTGTGTGTGTGTGTGTGTGTGTGCAGGGTTGAAGTGTGTGTGTGTGTGTGTGTGTGTGTGTGTGTGTGTGTGTGTGTGTGTGTGTGTGTGTGCAGGGTTGAAGTGTGTGTGTGTGTGTGTGTGTGTGTGTGTGTGTGTGTGTGTGTGTGTGTGTGTGCAGGGTTGAAGTGTGTGTGTGTGTGTGTGTGTGTGTGTGTGTGTGCAGGGTTGAAGTGTGTGTGTGTGTGTGTGTGTGTGTGTGTGTGTGTGTGTGTGTGCAGGGTTGAAGTGTGTGTGTGTGTGTGTGTGTGTGTGTGTGCAGGGTTGAAGTGTGTGTGTGTGTGTGTGTGTGTGTGTGTGTGTGTGTGTGTGTGTGTGTGTGCAGGGTTGAAGTGTGTGTGTGTGTGTGTGTGTGTGTGTGTGTGTGTGTGTGTGTGTGCAGGGTTGAAGTGTGTGTGTGTGTGTGTGTGTGTGTGTGTGTGTGTGTGTGTGTGTGTGCAGGGTTGAAGTGTGTGTGTGTGTGTGTGTGTGTGTGTGCAGGGTTGATGTGTGTGTGTGTGTGTGTGTGTTTGTGTGTGTGTGCAGGGTTGAAGTGTGTGTGTGTGTGTGTGCAGGATTGAAGTGTGTGTGTGTGCAGGGTTGAAGTGTGTGTGTGTGTGTGTGTGTGTGTGTGTGTGTGTGTGTGTTTGTGTGTGTGTGTGTGTGTTTGTGTGTGTGTGTGTGTGCAGGGTTGAAGTGTGTGTGTGTGTGTGTGTGTGTGTGTGTGTGTGTGTGCAGGGTTGAAGTGTGTGTGTGTGTGTGTGTGTGTGTGCAGGGTTGAAGTGTGTGTGTGTGTGTGTGTTTGTGTGTGTGTTTGTGTGTGTGTGTGTGTGTGTGTGTGTGTGCAGGGTTGAAGTGTGTGTGTGTGTGTGTGCAGGGTTGAAGTGTGTGTGTGTGTGTGTGTGTGTGTGTGTGTGTGTGTGTGTGTGTGTGAAGGCAATGGTACGCTCCCGCGTCTGCGTCCTGCGCACGTGGCACTGGTGAGTGCGTGCATGCGTCACAAATTTAAGAGCGCGCGTCACTTTGACGCGTACACTGCGCATGTGTGAAACGGAACTGCTGTAAACACTCCCCTCCAGTAGGTGGACCACATAGAAGAACAACACTTAAAACCTAGAAACAAACCTAGACAGAAGAAGAACGACGATGGAGCAGAGCGCCTGTCCTCAGCTTGCCTGGCTATCAAGTTACGTGAAACACCACGACATGGAGTCAACTTTGACCGATGTAAAGCCACAATCCACAGATACAGATTCTTTAACATTATCTTTAACGGTTACTTTACCATCTATGGTGTAGAACCCAAAGTATTTCAAGACACCCCATTTTAGATGAGTTGGGGACGTAATTGTCCGCTCAGGCTGGCCGTTCTGTGCGTTATCTTCCATTTCAGATGAGTTGGGGACGTAATTGTCCGCTCAGGCTGACCGCTCTGTGCGTTATCTTCCATTTTCCAAACAGGGTGGCTGCAGGGCTCTTGCTCCCGTCATTATTGGGTATACTGGCTATTATGGGCTTGATTTGGTCATGAGCACTGGATCATAGAGCATTATTGGGTATACTGGCTATTATTGGCTTGATTTGGTCATGAGCACTGGATCATAGAGCACTGGATGAGATGGCAAACAATAAAATAAAAAACAAACTAATCATAGACTGTAGAAATGCGCTACACATAAACTAAAACGCACTAAAAACCGAACAGTTTATTTATAGTTTGACTACGGATATTTCACGTCATGTTTGAATAAAAAGTGACAGCCCTACTCCCTGCATAGAGAGCTAACATGACTTTGGATTAAATGCATCTTTTAAAAATGAGCGTAGCCTAGCACCTACTGAACAATGCTGAAATCAAATCGCGAAACCCAGAACCATATGTATCTATCTACAAGGCTCTGGCGAAACACAGTAACACTTGTTGATCGAGATGCATTCTCGTTTGTTTCGTATATAATGCGTTATCAATAATGATAATAATAATAAAATAATGGAGCCTACCTCTCCCAGGTGCACTCATTATCACCTACTCCTGAACAATGCTGAACTCAAATCTCGAAACTCGCCTGTCAACACCAGATAATGCGTTATCATAATAATAATTGAAGGAATGTAACCTACCTCTCGCTGCACCCATTATCACAGTGAGACATTATACATTATGAACACAAAGAGTTAGGCTACTTCAAAACTTTTACTGACATGTCATAATTACAAGTTTTTGGTTCATACTTTTTGGTATGAGGCAGGAGACTCAATACAAATTTAATTGAGGACATCTGTACGCACAACTCTTTCGTACCATGGCACTGCTGTGTTTAGAAAAATGTCTTTACTTTGTATCGCACCAATATTGCTGCCCGAGCTGCCCTCGCGGCACTGAGTCACTCAGCTATAAGCAGCCTAATAAGCAAGTAGAGGGATGTATGTATATAGGGATGTATGTATATGTATGTATATAGGGATGTATGTATATGTATGTATATAGGGATGTATGTATATAGGGATGTATGTATATGTATGTATATAGGGATGTATGTATATGTATGTATATAGGGAAGTATGTATATGTATGTATATAGGGATGTATGTATATAGGGATGTATGTATATGTATGTATATAGGGATGTATGTATATGTATGTATATAAGGATGTATGTATATAGGGATGTATGTATATGTATGTATATAGGGATGTATGTATATGTATGTATATAGGGATGTATGTATATGTATGTATATAGGGATGTATGTATATGTATGTATATAGGGATGTATGTATATGTATGTATATGTATGTATATAGGGATGTATGTATATGTATGTATATAGGGATGTATATAGGGATGTATGTATATAGGGATGTATGTATATGTATGTATATAGGGATGTATGTATATGTATTAGGGGTGTAACGG